>NC_065567.1:33814143-34129714 GCF_022605725.1 Anthonomus grandis grandis
GTAGATGTTTAAGGTTTGTTGAACCCAACATTTCCACCAATTCGTCTCCCAAGTTTTGTGGGGATATGCGGAGTTCCTACAAAATTTAATATACAGGGTGTTTAGTAAACATGCGTCAAGAAAATGTAAGGGATTATTCCTAGGATATTCCGATTTTTGATAGAACGCATTGTTTCGAAGATACGGGGCGAAAATGAATTTTAACCATCCAGTTTTGGTATCTTAAATTTTTAACACTGTCGAAATAAAACTATAGCGTACACTTGGACCTACCAAGTAATAAAAAACTTAACAATTCCGTTGGTATCTTTTAAATGAAAAAACTGAGTTTGTCAGTGTCAAAATTTTAGAAAAATGTCGTATATTTTGTGTGTTTAATACGTAAAGTTTTGTTAGTGAGGGCGTCTATTATGAATGGCTATAGGAACTGGCTGAGATGGCTGAGAGAAGGTGGTAGAAAAAGATCCAGGTACCTTTACTCGAAAAATTGCAAATACTTTAAATGGGACAATTTGGAAGCTTCTTAGAGAATATTTGTTGTACCTATACAACACGTTCAGGCACTTCTTCCTGCAGATTTTCTTCTACGTATTGCATCCTGTCGATGGATTTTGCACACATTGGTTCAATTTGCTTAACTACTGACTCTTATTCTTTTTACCGATGAAGTCCGTTTCTCAAGAAATGCAATGAGGAATTTTCGCAATAATATTTGGACAGAAGAAAATCCACATGAGGTGCTTGAAGATCGCTTTCAACATCAGTTCTCGTTAAACGTTAGGGTGGAAATGACAGGTGATTTCCGAAGTGGACGGGTATTTTAGCCTTACGGACGAGGTATACCTAAGTGTATGAAGGATGTACCATTGGCTACAAGATATGCATGGTGGTTTAGCACGATCGTGCATCAGCGTATTTTAGCGTTTAGGCTTGACAGTTTTTAACAGTAACATACGAAGACCGCTGGACTGGTCGAGGTGGACCTCATGTACGATCGTTGGACGATCGATCGCTGGACTTAAACCCCCTGGATTATTTCCTATGGGAATATCTAAAATCTTTAGTTCATGCTACTCCAGTGAAATATGTAGAAGATTTGAGAAATGAGATAATTGCTGAATATAACGCAATCAGAAACGATCCTAGTGCTTTTGAAAGAGTTCGGTCCATTCGAAAGAGTCCATGAGGAGAAGATTGGATTCTTGCATCCGAGCTGGGGGTAGTCATTTTGAACAGTTTTTGTAGATTAAGAAACATTACATGTAATTTTTGGTAATAAATAATTGTTATTATCCAAATTCTTTTTCATCCCGTATTTTTGAAACAAACCGTCCTATCAAAAATCATAAGAGGACAAAATAGTCCAAGAAATAACCCCTTAAATTTTTGCCGCATGTTTAGTAAACCCCCTTGTATTTTCTTAAAGCGCCACTCAACGCAGCACGCATGCATTTAATTGCCATACGTTGACCGTTATGACTTATACTTACAAGTAAATTTAAAAACACCCCGACGTGCAAAATTTGATAAGGGATCTTTGTTGTGTTGATCAAAGACAATTTTTTTAATAATAGAAAACATGTTTGGCAAACTTCATCTAATAGAAATTGCGCTTCGCAGGGTTCTAACATAAGGTCAATCAGTTCCAGTCCCTGGAGCTTTTCTAAATTACCCATCAGTCGCTTTAGACCAGCTAATAGTTTACCTCCAGTGCCAAAGAGCCTCATTTTGTCGTGATTTTGTCTTTCATCGTTTTCGTCATCTTCTTCCTCCACTGTCATGTCGCACGGAAATGTAAACCTTAAATATTGAATATTTCCTCCTACACCAATCATCTTTTTGTCTTTAGGATTGGGATTACTCTGCTGCTCAATGTACCATGATAGAATATTCATAAACTCATAAAGGTTTGAGAAATTAAACATTGGTTTTATTATTAGGATCTTAATATGTTTTCCAATTGTTTGTAGGCACAGGGAAGTTCTTAGGTGATCTAGTACATACTATAAAAAAATAGAATTGATGAATAAAATTTATACAAATTATATAAAATGACTCACCTGCCAACCTAAATAATAATTAAATTTGCTTCTGGTTAAAGTATGATCTTCCAAAATGAATTGCCTCCACACATAAGGAAAGTAAAATGCTCTATGCCAACCTGTGCAGACGCAACTTGCGTAGTATCTCTCCTTCGTTGTCAAATAGGAGAATATTTTTTCCAGTAATAAGTCAGGGAGCTCGGACCATCTTGAATATTCCTCACATGTAGAATTTTCTTCGTGCTCGATGTCTATAAATATTGCTGTAAAAAGTTCCAAATATATTAAAGGGATATTAACTCTACTTAAGGCACACTATAATAATATTTATTAAAATTGATCACGAATTGGTTAAAATTTATGAAAGAAACCCTTTCATCTCATCAAATGCCACATTAGATGTTCAAAATCAAAGAGCAATAAATACTCATGTGTATTTATTTGAACTTTTTGAAGATGAGACAGAACTATATTGAACACAAAGCAGATGTCAAGTCAGAACTGTGAGAGAATATTGAGGCCAATGATATGAAACCAATTCCGGAAACAATAATCAAACTTAGAGTAATATTTATTATAAAGGGGTGCTATATTTCTTACACTTTGGTATAAGATAGATTTATAATGATTGAAGATTAGAAACTATTGAAGTGTCTGTAAAATACTTGTGGATGCCAACAAAAATATACGTTTAAGAAAGGTCCAAGAATTATTTTGTATAGATTTGTATGTAAATAGTTATTTTGAGGGTCATTAGGATAAATATATATGAACTGATGGATGAAAAAAGTATAAGAAAGTACCAACTTATACTGGATTTGCATGTGTTATTAGTGTTATTCAATAAAACATGTTAATAAAAACTATTTAGAAATATTGCCAAATTAACATATTTTACAGCTTATTATATATGTATGTATATGACAAAATCATGGATGGAGCCCTTACCATGCCTTTAAGAGTTTTTCTTTCAACGTTTTTCCCATTTAATGTCTTCAGTCATAATAAATGTATAGCTTTGCTACATTGTTCGTTGGTTCATATAATAGTCCTACGGTTGGAACCTTTGGCGTGATACTCAAATTACGAGACAGTTTTGGTTTATGATAAAACTATCTTGCAATTTGGTTCATATAATGTTTATGTAGTAAGTCTTCACCAAAAATATTTTTGAATTAAATTATCAAAATCAATGCAACTTGGCTATGATTGTAATGCATTTTAATGTCCCAACTATGATCAGTATAGCAAAAACCTTCTACGTTCACATACTAACTAAAAATGTATTAAAAATGAAAATGTGTGTCTTGTTACACACTTTGCCTGTGAAAGTGGACTAAAATAAAACAAATCCATGATTAAACACTGAAGATGAGGAAGTGCAAGAATGACCTATATATATATACCTTGGCCTCCCGTAGATGGTTTCGCAGTATACATATCATACCATACTTGTTTACTGAAAGTATGGTTTCTATCTGTTTTAGCCACACGAGAAATTTGTTTGGCTAGAAAAAATAAATAGAGGTAAACTTCTTTAGTTATTAGGTAAAAAAAAACAATGCAAAAATGCAATGCTTAGGGGGATGCGAGTATGTATTTCAAGTTGTTCCTAAGTTATGACTAATTATGTGTGCTAATTAAAAAAAATATTGATGCTTTTGGTTTTGAGAATTTGTTCTCCAACTCATAACCTATATGATCTTTCCAGGATTTACAGATTTTCAAGAAAACAATAGCTGAACATATATAGAGGGATTTAAGGAAGCAAGAAATGGTTTTACGATGTAAAGACTATAGTTAAAAACTATAATAGACTTGCCATTGAAGGACATATTAGTTACTGAACTTTAATAATAGTTTTCAAACGTTTGTTGATAAACAGTTTGTTGACAAACCAAGAGATTGTTTTCTAATTAACACTCCAAAAATGGGCTCTTGAGGACCTGTGCCATATCTAATAAGAACTTTTTCCAGTAAATTTTTGATATGAATATACTATTTTTACCCTTTTTCCAAGGGTCTAAAAAAACTAGTATACTCTATGACGCAGTTTAAACTGTTATAAAAAATAAACGGGTGTTAAAGATTTGCCTAAATGCAAACTTTCTTACTTACCCTCGTCATTCTCGTCAACCACCCAACCACCCGAATTCATGTTTATTTTGTTAAATAGAACGAATAAATGAATAAATAAATTCGATCTCAAACGTTAGTTCAGTTAAATAACCGGCTTTTCCAATGTGGACTAATTTTAGGAGCGGTTCTAATTTTAGATTGCATCGTCTTGACCGATTTTATTTTTGGGTTTTTCTATTCTTTAAAGTTTTACGGCCAACGGTACATATATTCATTTAAACTCTGATTATACAGATCTTTGTAGGGACTATAGCTCTACGGATTTCACTTTGCACAAAATCAGCTTCCAAGAGCGCTGCTAAGTCCTTGGAAACTGGAAACATTTTCTAGATATATAGTATAAAATCAAAGAGCAAATTTGTCTTACAGAGCTATTAAAAAAATCGATCACATTTTAGTATAATTATATTACTCTCATCCATCATTCTATTTATAGAAGAACTACTTGAAGTTAAACATTGGAAGAGCATTTTGTCTCTTATTCTCAAGTTTATTTTAGGAACTACAAAAGATGTGCTGTTAATTAAGGAACATTTTTTATACTGTAAATTATTAACAATATTAAAAATAAATTGGACGTTTTCATATAAAGTAGACCGAATACTTAATCTAATCATATTAAATTCGGTCAGCTTATTTTCACATGAGATCATGTAAGGATAAGTGATGAAGTCTATTAAGTATAAAATATCTTAAAAATCTCTTACTATTTCAATCAATCATATCATGTACTATTGTCTGTGGTGACCAAATAATTGAAACATATTTTAAATAGGGTCAGACCAATGTATTATAGAACATTCTAATTGATTTTATTTGATTGAAGTATTTGTATTTCTAATTACAAAACCAAGAAGCTTATGTTTACAATGATTTCATATAGTGCAGATTAAATTTAAAGTTTTACTGCATGTACACACCAAGATTCCTACATTCATTCCTTTTGCTCAATGACATATTATCAATCATGTAATTAAACTTTGTATATTCTACTATTCGTGTAAAGTTAAAACATGGCATTTATTTATCAACATTTCGTGACATTATATTGACATTAAACCATTCAGATATGGAGTCTAAATCATACTGCAACTTATCACAATCTTTCAAAGAAGATACATGCTTAAATAGAATGTTGTAGAGAGTTTGTTAGGTCATTCAAAAAATTACAGTAATGGAACAAGATTACTGCCCTGAGGCACTTCAGACATTGCTGTGCTTGTAATTTTCTTGTTTAGATGGGATCTTATAAAATTACACGCAGACAGTGAAAAACCGAAATTACCCAGTTTAGCAACCAGCAGCCCATGGTCAATTTTATCTAAAGCCTTTTCGCAATCTGTGATGATCACATCCAACTGTTCCTTATTATCAATAGCCTTAGCTATTGCCTCTGTTGGGAAATTAAGATTGATGAGTCAAGAATTCTTGCTGGAAATCGTATGTTGCTGTGGGGCAAACTTATTTTGAAAGGTGTTCGAAAAATATTGGTATATAATGTTTTCAAAAAGGTTTGCCTGAGAATTTAGAAGGAAGGTGACACTAATTGGTGGATAATTGTTAACTAAAGATGCATCTGTCGATTTTAGATATTGGAGTTACTGTCGTAAACTTTAATATTTTAGGAAATGCATTGGTCTTCATATCCCCTATAATTATCGGAAGGTATCTAATAATGGTGGCTTTTTTACTCAATACTCAAAGATTTATTTCCATAGACTCATACAAATAAGTCTCGGATAATGTCAAAAAATAAAATTATAAGACCTAAACATACAACTTTTAAAAAGGCCTTAAGAAAAAACAATAAAAAATCTAAAATTAACTAAAGACTAAGAATATAGGAAAACCACAGCTTTTAACAAACAAACAAATACGAATTATGGGAGTAAGGATGAGACGCTGCAATTTAAATATTCTGTTACCGTATAAAAGAAATTATTAACCTTCTCAATTTTTTTATTTCAATGGGAAGATTATTGTATAATTTAATTGGTAAAACTACTCGGCTGTTTGCCACTTTCGTTAATTTATGTATGGGTTAATCCAAATCTTCTGAACAAAGAATAATCAGACAGGTTACGCTTTATATGCATGACCGAGTTGAAAATAAATAGACAAGGAAATGGCGTAATTTTCAAGTCTGGAAAGAGTGTTCTACAAGAAAATGTATAAGGCTTAAATAAAATAGTTCTAATTATTTTTTTCTGGCCCGTTAGAACTTCACCACTTCTAGAACAGTTATGCCATAAGACAAACATGACTGGACATAACCATAGTAATAAAGAAGTATCAGGCCAATATCGATTTTATTACGTAACTGCCAGATCACATAGGCATAAATTGATAATTTCTTTAAAACCATATCTACTAGTACTAGTAGTAGTAAGTACTTGACGACCTTATTTTGCTCTATGGTTTTGTTATGCATTTTAACAAGCAAGCTTTTATTCAAATCGGTAAGACTAAAAAATATCATTTCAGTTTTTGACTCATTAAGCACTAGGCTGTTCCTGCTACTGATACTTATCATTCGGTCAACTACCCCGGTTGAACCTCTAGATAGTTCCTCTAAGTCACCACTCGACGTTGATATAACAACATCATCTGCAAACGCAGCTATATGGTTGCCAGGAAATTCGTCCAAGATGCTATCAAAAATATAACAAATAACAGTGGCCCCAAAATGCTACCCCTGTGGGACACAAATAACAACTGGTAGGAACAAGACTCATTTAATTTTAAAATATGTTAAATATTCTTGAGCTGGATAGCTTGGAACATAGACGGGTAGTCATAGATTTTTGTTTTATTTTCAAATTAATTAATGGAAAATCGGATTGTCCTCAACCATTGTCTCAAATTTAATGAAACGCTTCAAATCGATCCCTGCGTCACTCAAATCTATTTTTCACACATCACTTGACAAATTATGGGAAGCATTCTCCCATAGATAGATCTCTTGGATTGTTAAATTCTATTAGTTAGGAAATAGATGATTTTAATGTCAATGTCTAGATTCAGAAGAACTTTATCTAGGTTATTAGTCATATTGTTTAATGTGAGTCAATTTAAATTAAGACATATCTCATCATGTTGTTTTCAGGACTATTTACTTCTTGTTGTACTTATTAGGATTATTCTTCTTCTTTTGTAAAAAATGGTAAATCTTGCAATAATAAATTGTCATGGATGTAAGAGATCTTTTGCCCGAGTTTTTAAACTGGATCAGCAGCTCTGGAAAACATGATGTTCTTCGATGGATTACTTCACTTAGTCGCCTATTTTATCCATATTTATTTTCAGTCCAAATCAAGAAGCAATTGTAGTAGCTGAGGTTCTACTCCAGAACTGGATACTGGACCATACCGTAGCTGATTGAATCCTAATAGCGCTGTCGCAATTGAAAAGCTGTCCACTGTGAAAGCACTTTAAGCAGCCAGTCATTGTCATTTGCTGACATTGGACAAGTGACAGTGTTGACGGTGGATGGGTTTGACTTGAGCAAAATGAGTGCTGACTGCTGGGCTTTTTATTCAACTTGTGTTTATTAATTATTTTATTTTATTTTATTTTACTTTATATGGAAACATTCCGACAATTGAACAAGCAAAAAGTATTAAGATTTAGTTTTAAAAATTGTTATGAAATAAATCCAAGAGGCCTCTAAAACGTATGTGGTAGGAAAATGTTTTGTTAAGATGTTGGGGAGAAAAGGGTTGTTTTCTCATACATTAAATTGTTGGCTGGATAAATTGCTTAGTTCATCCTTATTTTCTAATTTTTATTGTCATTATACTATATATATCTTAATATTACAGGTCAGGATAACATGCAATGATTCATAACAACACTTGAAGTAACTGTTACTCGACTGAGATCCAAAAATTATACTGAACTGGTAAGGAGCTAAGGTCTGATACTAATTATTGTGTTTGCCAATAACAACATAGTCCAGAAATTATGTTGATTCTTTCAACACCAGTTTGTTTACTCATTAGCCACAGGTGACATTGTAGTATAGAATTGCAAATTCAAAAAATCATTAGTATTGTTTGCTTTCCAAAATATTTTCTGACCCTATTCAAGTATTTAAATTTGGGAACATACTAACAGCATAGTAAATGATTTTTATTTTCCCCATTTTCCAATTCTGTTCATGTTCGACGCAATGTTGTACAAAAACAGAATCTCGCCTTTATTTCCTTTCTTGTTGCAATGTACTTTTGTAGAAACCTGCCTCCTTAGAAATTTCACTAACAGTTTTAGTAATTTGTATATTTTTGTACATTTGTTCTTATTTATTTATTTATTAATCAATGGAGAGTAAGCCTAATAGATAACAATAAGGTAAGAATAAAAGTGAATTAACCTAACTTAACCCTTAACATTTTATAACAATACTAGAACAAGGAATATAAATGTTACATTTTAATTCACTATAGAAGAGACTCATAAGACAATCTAAACAACAAAAGGCAAAAGATAACAGCTCAATGAAGCCTAATAGAAAATGTATATCACATTGCTTTTTAACTGCCTCAAAAACTGATTTCTTCCAATGGTTAGCCAGTTTGCTGACTCTAGTGACAAAACAACTGCATCCATATTTTGTTTTAGAGAGGACATTAAAAAAAACTACTTATCTGCTTTATTGGAGTGGGACATCATAGTCAAATCATGATGTCTTCAACAAGTTTGAAGACTAAGAAGATTTAGTTCACTTTCAAATTCTTCATAAACTATAGGTAAAAAAATATTACTCTTAAAAGCAATATACCTTAAAAACTTGTGCCCATGGACTTGTTCAATGATTTGCATGAGGTTCTTTTAATGTGTTGACCTTACACAGGACCCATATTCAAGGTGAGGATGAGCCAGAGTCAGTAAAGGAGTTTTATGGAATTTATATCTTGAAAATCTCTGATGCATCTCTTGATGATCTGTAGAGACTTGGATGCAGCTGACATAACATGAGAGGACAATATGATCTCTAATAAATAAAAAATAATAGTCTAATAGGAGTGGAGATAACTAGTGACAACTCCCAAAGGGGTACATTTAATAGAATAAATATAACTAAGAGAGTTAACACTTTGACTATAAATTATTTAATGACATTTTCCAATATTCAGGTCCATACAGTTAATTTTACACCATGCAACAAACCGCTCAAAATCATGCTGTACTTTAATAAGGTGGTCACAAGGGTTTAAAAACACTGGAAATATGTGAGATCTTATTAGAGTTGTAATTACACACCCTCACATTCTGCTTACAATTAGTTAAGTAGCTTTCAAGCCAATTGTATGAGGATCCACTAAAGGCAAACTGAGATAATTTATTTAATAAAAGAGCATGATTTACACTATCAAAAGCTTGAGAAATCAGTACATACTGTATGACAAGTACAAGCTTTTTGAATAGCTTGGGGACAACAGTGATAATGCTCATTGGCCTATAATTTTTAACCTTGGTGTTTTTGCCAGAGTTTAAAATTTGTGTGATAAAACTATTTCCAAAATATAGGAAAAACCCCAGATTTCAAGGATAAAGTGATTATTGTAAACAATGGTCTACCTATATATTATAAAGCTACATCTTTTCAAAAAAAACTAAGAGCCATCAGGCCCAAGATCTATAGAAGCATCCAAATCACTCAGCCCAGAATAGACATCTGAAATGGATAAGTTTAAACTGGGGATATTGAGATTGAGAACAGAAATTTTGATTTGCGTTTGACATTGACTTATTATTTATTTCAGAAAAATAGCTAGCAAACAGATTGAAAAACCCTTTGGTTTTATGAATTTACAAAAATCTTTCAGATTATGCTTGAGTGATTGCTCAGTGAAAAGAACATTTTGGTTATAGGAAGACGGTTTTTTTAGAATTTTACAGTTCTGCTAAAAATGTGGAAATTATTTTTTTGACAGTCTCTCTTTTAGTTCAGGCAAAAGCCAATTCAGGTATTTTTTTGTATAGTCATATACAAAACTTCATAAAATATATTTAACATATTTTTCAAAGATTTATCTAACAGTCCCCAATTAATTTATCCCAATCAAAATGTGACATGAAATCTAAAATTCCTTCCCAGTCAGCAGAGTTAAAATCCCTGTAATAACCAGATATAATTGAACAGATTTGTCAGTTAGGGCACATTATATGGAAAAACACAAAGGAGGGTGATGACCATCAACTTGCAGCAAAGGGTCGCTAACTTCCTGACCAGTGACCTCATTGGACTGCAATAAATCCAACATTGATTCAGTTGTATTAGATGCATTAGAGATGCATGGTTGACATGAGCACAAACTTGACCCAATATGCATAGATTGCACCTAATTTCATGTTGCTGTGTTAGAAGCTGATTCAAATTGTTCATCAGTCCAGTCACTGTGAGGAATATTAAAATCATCCATGATAAATAATTGGCATTCAGGGTACTCTTCGGCCAGTCTCTCCAAATCATCACCGCAGATGATATACTTTACAGGAGAATATTTAGGGGAAAAGTACCATAGAGGAGCAATGATATTTTTCCTATTTCCAAATCCTATGCATACAAACAAGGACTCGATTTCCTCATTTTAATTGCTTAATTTGACTACATATCCAGAATTATACCACTTTTTAAATTATTATATTATTTCAATAATAATTTGGTATAGGTCTAGTTTGGCAACTTTTCTGAAATTCGCAGTTAAAATTATTGACTTAAAACTTGAAATGTTGTTCCGATAAACAATATTTCCGATGGTGGAAGAGCAAATTTACAAGTTCAATTTGTTTTTGAAGAAAATTTGGAAAATTCATAGAAAAATATAAAAAATTGATTTTGATATTTATACATTTTTAATAGACCTGAAAATATAAACACAACCCATCCCAGTCCAACCCAACTATAAAAGCATCAGACAAAGAATTCTGAGAAAATAATAAATAAAATACAGCAATAAATTTTTTCATTATTGTAAAATGATGGAACATAGGAATGTTTCCTCACATCTTGGTGTCAAAACTAGATCCTATTTTCCCATAATTTTAAGTGTGGTTGTAAGAAAAGTTGGGTTGGGTTTATAATTTCAGGTATGATTAAAATGTATAAATGTCAAAATATATATTTTTAAAAAAAATAAATTCACTTCACTACTCTGATATAATTTTATTATTGGTAAAGGTCTTGATTGAGAACATTGATTGGGAAACAGGCAAAACCTATTATTATTATTTAAAATATAACTGTCCTTATAGGGCATTTCCATCTGTTGTGTATGTTTTTGCCTCTTATTTATTTTCCTCTTTCTTAGCAGCTGCTGACAAAGAAACAACTAAAATGTCGAAAAGACATGCAGAGGACCTGGGGGGAAACCAACCCCCCATTAAGAAAATACACTTTGAGCCCCACCTAATAGGTCCAGTATCAACTCTTGAGGAGATGGACATTAAAGTGCTACAGTTCCAAAATAAAAAACTTGCACAGGTACTATAAATAAAAAAATGGCCGTAAGAGAAAAACGGAAGTAAGAAAGTAAATTTTATTTGCACATTTTAGAGAATCGAGCAAAGATGCAGAACAGAGCAAGAGTTAAGGCAAAGAATTGAACAGTTAGAAAAACGGCAAACTCAAGATGATGCTATGCTTAATGTTGTAAACAGATATTGGAATCAGCTCAATGAAGATATTAGGATATTGCTTCAAAGGTTTGATGCAGAGACAGCTGATGAATCTGAAAATAAAAGTAAGTATAACTTTTACGTTGGGACCATAGGATTAAATATTTGCATATTATTCTATAGTTATTAAAAAAATCATTAATTTTTTAGATGAAAATGAGGCGACAACCTCATTTCTGATGCAGTTATCTACTTGGGATAAAGATGAACTAAATGACAAATTAGCCAATCGGGTGCAAGTTTCTAGGCGAGCAGTCGCCAAAGTTATCCAGGCCTTTGATAGGTTGATGCAGAGAAATGAAAAAATTACTCTGGCACTAAAAGGAGAGCTGGAAGGACGTAAGTAACAATTAGAAATTGCTTATAAGAACTAAAATTTACTGATTTTGTTGTTTTCACTGGTTAATATAATCAACAATTTCAATTGCACTATTTTTCTTTTCTATATTTTTAATTGTTCTATTTGGGTCAATATCCTTCTAGAAGATGCGCCATCAGTTGATGAAGCTATCCGTCAAACCAACATCGAACTTCAAGCAGAAAACCGGAACTTGCAAGCTCTCCACACATCCTTGCATGAAAAATACCACACGAATAGTTTAAAAGTAGCCGAATACCAAGATTCGTTGACGGCAAAAGAAACGGAAAATGCAGAATTAAAGAATCAAATTGATGACTTGCAGTATGAATTAGAGAAAGTTAGAAATAGGAATGATAAGCTAGAAACGCATTTGGCTGAGGCTGTTGAAAAGATCAAAGCTTATCACCAGTTACATGGCGATCCAGAAAAGGACCAAAATAATCAAAATAACAAAAAGCAGGTTGTACATAACAATGTTTCTCAGGTAAGTTTTGTCTCCAACGTCTATCCACTTCAAAACCAAACCTAATTTAAAGTGGAATGGAATAAATTCTTACACAAAAAAGCTTTTAGGCTAAACTTGAGGACTTAATGAAAGAAGTGGAAGAATGGAAAGAATTGGCAAATAATAGGTTACAAGAGCTTGACAAACTAAACCAAACACACCGGGATACATTAAAGGAGGTGGAGAAGTTGAAAATGGATGTAAGTAAGATGTACAGCACAGGGCTACTATAATTAAAATATATAGTAATGTGCTTTTTGTTGAATAATATTATTTCAGAAAAAATCATAATTCGCTATAGATTCACGTTATCCATTGCAGATTCGTCAGTTGCCGGAAAGCGTTATAGTTGAGACAACCGAATATAAATGCCTTCAGTCTCAATTTTCTGTATTATACAATGAATCGATGCAGCTGAAGACTCAGCTAGATGAAGCTAGACAGCAGTTGCAATCTAGTAAAAATGCCCATTTAAGAAATATTGAAATGATGGAAGTAGGTATTTTTAATTTTATATATATTTTTTTAAAATAAATTATCGCATTTTATTTATAGAGCGAAGAACTTATTGCTCAAAAGAAGCTGCGACAAGAAGTTATGCAACTGGAAGACTTCTTAGCACAATTAAGAAAGGAGTATGAAATGTTACGAATAGAGTTTGAACAGAATTTGGCTGCTAATGAGCAAACTGGTCCTATTAATAGAGAAATGAGACATTTAATTACATCTTTGCAAAACAACACTCAACAATTAAAAGGTACTTAACAAGAATCATCAAAAATTTAATTTTCTTAAGTTTTGTTATGTCGTTTATTTAATAAATCTCGAATCATGAATTTTTAGGCGAAGTTCATAGGTATAAACGGAAATATAAGGATGCTAACATTGAAATACCGAAAATGCGGAAAGAAATTGAAGAACTGCAGCAAAAGCTTGCCCAAAAACCAGGTTTACATCAGAGCGAGTCGAAAGATTGTATTAAAAAAGAAGAAATCAAGGAAGAACAAGATATCAAAGAAGAAGGTAACAGTTAACATTTATCTGAATCGACTTTTAATTACTGTGATTTTTCTTAGCTGCTAATAAAAGAGCTTCTAGAAGAGGTACTTTAATATTTTTTTAAATGGCTGAATGATTAAAATGGAAAACTGAAACCATAGCATATATCATACACAAACACATATTTTAACAAAATCGGTCAAATACACGTTTTTTTCTCTAACAGTTAAGACTTTAGTTTTTTAAGATCTAATTTTGTAAAATATATTTTAAGTTAATAGCATCTTCTAGAAATTATAAAGAGCAGCAAAACTCTAAATAGATTATGCCTGATTTAATGTTTTCTTCTATTGTTTAGGAGGAAGTCAAGTAAAAGAAGAACAGATGACCGCAGATGTTAAAAAAGAAAGTGAAGAACTTGAGGTACGTAAAGTTCACTGTGAAGCATTGTGAACTTTTAAATTTATATTTAATGAATAATTTCACATCTACATGGAAATCTCCAAATTATTTTGTCAGTCCAGTTATCAACTTCGATTATTTTAATCAATGGTTTTAAAACTAACCTACCTGAATCATTTTTGATACCTAACTTTATTTGTCAAAAGTCTGTTGCATTACTTGATTTTTTTATTTAAATCCCAATATTATTATAAAGCTAAATAATTATTAGAGTTCACCAGAGAACGCTGATGGTGAAAAGAGCCAAGTGGGACCATCAGGCGATAAAAAAGATGTCAAACAAGAAAAAAACGTAGTTAAAAGGGAACAGCAGATCAAAACAGAAAAAGAACGCGAAAGTCAAAGAATTAAGGAGGCGAAAATTGCAGAAAGCGAAATTGTTAGAGACTTGAAAAATCAACTGAAGTAAGTGGTATTTTCAGTTTAGGTTTTTTGTTAAATCTTGTATAAATTAATTATTATAGGTTTTCTGTTTTGAAACTAAATTTTTCAAGAATAGGGAGGATAAATATCCCTGAATTTAGTTTTAATTATTAAGCTGAATATTAATTATTTCGGTATATATTATTCAGATACGCCAGCGATGTACAGAATATTAAACATTTCTTAATTGCCAAGGTACAACATTTTGGAAACACTATTTTTTTTTTAATCATTTAATTTAATATATTTCTGATATCTTTAAAAAATATAATATT
The DNA here is from genome assembly GCF_022605725.1 of Anthonomus grandis grandis. Taxonomy (NCBI): domain Eukaryota; kingdom Metazoa; phylum Arthropoda; class Insecta; order Coleoptera; family Curculionidae; genus Anthonomus; species Anthonomus grandis. The sequence goes on from NC_065567.1 coordinate 33,829,030, forward strand.
ATTTTAGGAAAGCTTTAAATGAGCAAAAAGAAATGAAGTTATTACTTGACATGTATAAAGGCGTAAGCAAAGAACAAAGGGATAAAGTGCAACTAATGGCGGCCGAAAAAAAGTTGCGAACAGATTTAGAGGAAATGAGACAAACAATGAAAAAAATGCAGGTAAGACTAACGACCTTTTGATCGTCAAATAGTAAGTAAATCTCTTGTCGTAATTTAGGAAAATAAACGGGACGATAAACGCAAACTAGCCGAAGATGAGGCAATTAAAAGAATCAAACAATTAGAGGAACAAAAGTTTGAGTTACAAAAGCAGGTGGCATTGCAAAAGCCAGTAGATGGGAATTGGCCTGGTGGAGTAGTGCACCCTATGAGACCTTTCGTAGGTTCACATGAAGAAGAAGCTTTGCTAAATGAAATGGAAGTTACGGGACAAGCGTTTGAAGACATGCAAGTAAGTCAAAAATAATAATGTAGCAATTAGTGAAGATGACATAAGAAAACGTTACAATATAGGTCAAAAAAACTACTTCAGATTATCAATTATATATTTTTGTCGATATTTCGATACCTAGGAGATCTTCAGAACTATATATTGTAGATCGTCTTCGTTAATAATATTTGTAAAACCATAATAATTACAAGGATTTATAGGTTTCTTCGTGTTCTAATATTTTTCTTATAACTATCTACCTTGGAATACGAATTTGGACAATCGCTAGATCGAAACGTCTACAAAAATAAATAATTCATCATCTGAAGTAGTTTTTTGGCCTATATCCAACAAAACAAAAAAAAATAAGCAAACTGAGGTCACAAGAAATAATTCATTACAATATAGTTAATTTTTTTTTATTATAGGAACAAAATTCGAGACTGATTCAGCAATTAAGAGAAAAGGATGACGCTAATTTTAAACTAATGTCTGAACGAATTAAGTCTAACCAATTACATAAACTAGCTCGAGAAGAAAAGGATGTTTTGAAAGACCAGGTTTGTTCAAATATTTATGAATTCGAATTTTTAGGTCATTAGAATGTTTTAGTGAATAAGGATAATTTTGAAATGTACTGAATATGTTAAGTGGTATATTAGGTTTTAATTTTCATTGAAGTGCATATTAAGATGTTTAAACATTTTAATTGATAAAACGTCATTGATATGATTCTTCTGATTTCTTTAAAGATATTGGTAATTTGAGTCTTTTAAAGTTTGTTTTTTTCCAGGTGACAACATTGACAGCGCAAGTAGACAGTGCGAACTTAGTAGTAAGAAAACTGGAAGAAAAAGAGCGCATATTGCAAAACACATTAACGACAGTAGAGAAGGAACTGCAACTTAGACAACAAGCTATGGAAATGCACAAAAGAAAAGCTATAGAGTCGGCACAGTCGGCTGCGGACTTAAAGCTTCATTTAGGTTAGTCAATTTTTCCGCACTAAATAAGGACTAAAAGTGGTAAATCAACTACGAATAGTCGGAAATTACATTTGATTGATCTTTTTTTGAAAAAACTTTTTAGTGGTTAGTTCTATTGATTCGGAACTTTGCATAATCATTTATAAATAACCATTTTCATAAATTTAGCTGTATCTTAGACTGAGGGCATTCTTTTATCCTTACAGCAAGTTTTTGAGCTATATAAAAAAATGTTTCTTCTATTTAAAAGAATTTGTGAAAAATCACAAAATTATAATTAAAATGGTTTATGATCACATTTTTTACATCTCGTTATTCATTAGCAATGTTTTGAAAAATTTCAAAATTCAAATAAAAGGCAATTGCTATTATTATTTAATACTTTAACCCAAAATATTTCTGACAGAAAAGTACCATTCCCAAATGAAGGAAGCCCAGCAAGTAGTAGCAGAGAAGACTTCATCGCTGGAAGCAGAAGCTTATAAGACAAAACGCCTTCAAGAAGAGATTGCCCAACTAAAACGCAAGGCAGAAAGAATGAAGAAGATGGAATTGGCGGGAACCACTTTGGATGAAGTCATGATGGAAGAGATCAGAGAGTACAAGGAGACCTTGACGTGTCCCTCATGTAAAGTTAAAAGAAAAGACGCGGTCTTGTCCAAATGTTTCCACGTGTTCTGTTACGATTGTCTCAAAACGCGATACGAAACGCGGCAGAGGAAATGTCCGAAATGTAATTGTGCATTCGGGGCAAACGATTATCATAGGTTGTATTTATCTAATTAGTAAGTCTATCTTTAATTTAGAATTAGGCTATAATGCTTAGGTTAAGTTAAATTATTATATTGTAAAGCGCTCAGCGGGCAATTGTAAATAGCAACTTATTGTAACCTTGCCTTGTCCGTATAAATCTTGTAGCGCTAAGCCTGTTTTAAATTTAAACTTCTTTCTTTGATTTTCATTCACTTTATACATTGTTATGTTTTTTTTAAGGCTAAATAAAGCCATACATTATGGTTAGATTTGGGTATCTATTCTTGAAGCAGACAAAATATTACCTAAATCTGTAATTTTAAAGAAATGTTTTTTTGGAGACTTTATTCAGCTATGTTCCTAGATTTTCTATTTTTTTTTTAATTTTTGTTTTTGATAGGAAAATATCATGCATGTCAATGATTTTAATAACTATATATATATATCGTAAATTGTTACGTAATCATATTATATTTAAAAGATACATACATTTTGTTGTATCGTTGATCTCTGAACTTAATGAAATAGACCCCGGTGCTCTTAGTTTCAAGGATAGATGCTATGCGCTTCTAACTAAACTTAATTGAAACTCTTATTTTGGTCACAAATAACTAAGAACTAAAAAACTTAATTATATTTTCATTGTTATTAAAAAATTATACAAAATATTTACTTTATTTACCCCAAATAATTATGAGGTAATTTTAAAATTTACTTTTTTTTTAATTATATTTAAGGATAATTTTTCAAAAACATATTGTTGTATGGTAAAATAGAATATGGTGTTATTTTAATTAAATAATAGGAAAATTAAGTAGCAAAAATTGCACACGTCAATAAATTTTTTTTTCAATATAGTTCTGTTAGTTTTCTTCCTTCTAGATTCCTATAAGTGTATACGCCGGGTATTTAGAAAAATCTCTGCAATCAAACACAGGAAATAATATTTGCCATCCTTTTTAACTTAATGTATTATAAGAGAGTTGTTCAATCAGATGGAATAAAAAAAAATGAAAATGAACTAAAATGTATTATACTGCGCTATTAAGGCATTATTAAACAGATTCCTTTACATATAACGCGAGTATAACAATGTACAACTAAATATAAATAATAAATAAATGTGGGACATATGAATTTAAATTATGCGAGAATCAGTACTAAACTAAAAATCACTATATTAAATATACAAAATCAATAAAAACTTGAAACTCATTAAATTAAACGACTCAACCTACAAATCACAAATTTAATTATTGTTACGTATAGCAAAAAAGAAAATATATAGGGGTTCCAAACTTCTCTGAGACGCATTGTCTACGAAGCTACATAAAGGTATAATTAGATAGTTAATTGCTTTCAAAACTGAGAGGGTTCGCCTCAATCGATGTTGCGGCAAAATCAATTAATATTAATAACTAGGTGAAATTGGATGCTTAAGAAACACGAAATTGGTGACTATTATTATTGTAGAGCTTATATTGGAATTTTGGTAAACGATACATTTTAAGCTGGGGATTGATTTTGACATGCCACCAAAGAATAACAACGGTTTAATGGCATAAATCCTTAACCAAATTATTGATATTTGGGAGTTTTGCTTGGTATGGATTAGTTTAGGAAGGATTCTCATGGAGACATGATTTTTATTAAATTCCAATTTTATTACAGTTGCTCTATTGCCTACTAGATGGTGCGCTACACATGATTAAGTTAAACTCTTAATTCAAAGAATTCCTAACATGTCTTCAGTTTGAATAATTAATTTATCAAATTTCTTACTACTCAAGAAATATATTTCAGTAGTACAATTAATCGAATTAAATAAAATAAGGATTTAATTCTTCTAGATTTTTTTCTATCTTCTGTTTTCTTACCTTCCTTTGTATGTATGTATAAATATTGGATAAAGATAAGCAAAATATCATTCGGATTAAATTTACATTACTTTTATTTATTCAATATACGGGATAACCCCATTAACAGTTTGAATACATTACAAAAAGCTAAGTATTAAATTTAATTACAACTACATTATCAAGATAACCACAATTAGGATGTGAACGTGAAATACACTAAACATTAACATCCCTCCAAAAGATCTGGACGAATTTCGAAAAAGAATTAAGATCAAAGCCATGTTTATTTTTATAAACTAAACCTATGTTCTATGTACTTTATTAATAAAAATTGTATAAATACATTAAACCCTTATCTATAATCTCTAAGTCGTCTTAAGATTTCAATTTCAGTCACAAGTGATTTTGTCGCAACAGTGATGTAAGTTAACCCCTTCAGTTTAGGAAGCAATCAAGTGTCTAATTATACCTTGATAGCCGGGCAGACAATATGCGTCTGAGAGGGGTCTTAGAAAAGCCCATTTTCTCCGTTGCTGTGTTGCTAGCAGATATGCGATAATTTATAGAAATATAGACATTGGGATCGAGGGGATCGCTGAATAAACAATTCAACTAAATCCATTATTGCTATTTTCAAAAGAATACTACTTTACCAATTTAATAAGAACTACTTTTTGAATGAAAAAATACCTAATTGTTCAAACAGACGTTCAAGACAGCCATTTTATCTCAATTGTATATATTTATTAAATTTCATTTGAAAGGAATATGGAGAATCACTTTATTTCATTATATTTTTATTTGTAGAGTGTTCGATTTCCTTGGGGAATAGGGAAAAGCTGTCTCGAAATTGCTGTGTTATTAGATAAAGTTGCAAATTTACTTAGACTGGAGATTTTAGAGAGCAAAATTCTATTTCCGTAGGCGGTTTTTTTCTGCACTAAAATATTATGTTGTCTGTTTTACGTGGCAATTTTAAGTGTATTTCGCTAAGCAGGCATTGTTACAATTATATGTACAATAGCTTGTTGTTGTTATTGCGTCCAATAATCAAATATTAATTTTTTTATAGGCTTTTTGTTATCACCTTTTTTTTTAATAATACAGTAAACTCGCGTTATAATGAACACACTGTCTAGTGAACTATTCTAAATAGTGAACAGACATTTTTTCCTTAATGTATTCTGTCAAGTGAACAAATTGATTCTCGAAATAGTAAACCCAATAGTTTTATTAGGTAAACAAACAAGTTAAGACAAGAAAAAGATATTAAATGGTTTGTTTCTTTTCGGGCAATTAGTTTTTTTTAGTATTTGGGTGCAGTAGGTCGCGTCACGCCACCAGAATAATTATGGCAAAAATTAGAAATCATTTAACCTCAAGCGATAAAGCTAAAATATTAGAAGAATTAAAGAAAGGTGTCGGAGTGACCGTTTTGTCTAGACAATATGGTGTTGCTAAATTCACTATAAGCGCGATTCATCACAGAAGGATAAAGATTTTGAAACGAGTCAACAGTACTTTCACAGGACCTGGAAAAGCGAAAACTTTGAAACCAGAGTGTCCTAGAATGGAAAAAGCTTTATATAAGTGGTTCTTAAAAACAAGGGAGATAAATTTTCCGGTAACCTGTTTAATGATCCAAGAGAAGGCCAAGTTACTTCATAGTCAATACAAGGAATCTCCTTCTTTTAATTATATAATAATTTTTAACTGAAGTTATAGAAAAATGCTGGCATAATTTACTTTCACCATTAGCCGACGAAGTTGATGATGAGGAAAATAACATCCCCTTAAGTGTTTTACGGAGCCGAATAAGAAATGAAGACATTGACACAGTGAGATCAGAAATCATTACTTTATTGCAGACTTTTAATCCAGAAGTTCATATTCAACCTATTGATGTAGACGATTGGAATAAAGATAACTTACCTGACACAAAAGAAACTAATGACCAAAGTGAAAGTGATGGAAATGATCAAGATGATGGAGTACAAGAAGAAATGGTAGTAAATAAGGAACGGGTGACAACAAATTCGGCAATAAAGTCGATTAACAACATCTTTCAATGGGCCAAAGAAAAGAAGATAAAGTGGAATATTCTAGTATACTCATTTTACAAAACTTAAAAAATACGATGGTGCAAACAGGACTAAAAACAAAAAAGCAAACAAAAATTACTTCATTTTTTGAAAAAATAGATTAGATTGCCGTTTTTTTATGTTATTTTAATTAAATCTGTAATATTTTTTAACGTTGCTTTAATACGTACATTAAAAAAAATTTGATAGAGTGAACAAATCGATATAGTGAACTGGAAGTGCATTAATTAGTTCACTATATCGCAAGTCTACTGTATATATGATGAATCATGCTTTACAGAGCTAATGGCAACCGAAGACAAACTTCTTTTTTTTTCAAACTCAATTTTTCAGTATTTGCCTCTAACCTTTTTTTATCACGATTTCGGTGATTTTGGTCGATTCATTTTTTTATTTAAATGAAGGAAAAACTTTTGTTACCAATTAAAAGTTTTAATTAATTTTTTGTTAGAAAATGATTATTTCTGAAATTCGAATGAACTTAAAAATAAACTTCAGACGTTTTACTAAACACATTAGCCTCGATCGCTAAATTTAATTAACTATAATTTAAAAATTTTGCCGTTTAAAGTCATAATATTTATAGGCATTATTATTTTTAAGCATAATACAGTGGTACTAGAAAGAAATCTAAATATTAGGATTTATTTTTGTAAAAAATATATTTATTGGAACTATATGTATATTTTTTCTTTCTTATTGCATTTGGAGCATATTTTATTCAGATAATATTTTTATTGTAATGTAATATGTCTATTTAAGTTATGCCTATTTTTAATTGGCTTTTCCGCTCTTTTTGATTACCTGAATACTGGTTTATTTTAATTTATCCAAAACTTGTTTAGGTTAAAAGAAGTAATTAGACAAAGTAGTTAGTTTAAGTAAGCTTTCTTGCTCTTATTATATTATTTATATATCACTTTTGTAATTTTACTTTAACAAATGATTTCTTCAACCTTTTAAGATTTTCTTTTCCTTTTTAATTTTTACATTTATAGGATAGTGCTAGGCTGTTTTCGATGAATGGTAAAACCCCAATTTATATAAATAATGCATAACCTAAGTGGACCAGATACTCTCTTTTTACGTAAAAGCTTGCGCTCTTTTGCGTATAAAGGTTGTAGGCATAATCTAAAGGAACACGATGCGCATTTTTTAACCTTCATCGCTCGGAATTTCTTTTTATTGGCCTACTGTTTATTTTTCTTGTTTAAAATGATAAAATTATTTTAATAATGTGTCTTAAGACAAAACACATGAAAAAGTGCATTTTTTTAAATACATTTGCCTTGGTAGCCAACTTTAATTAATTATAATTAATAAATGTTGCCGCATAAATTCTTAATATATTTTTTTTTTAATATTATAACTCAGTGGTACTAGAAAGAGCGAAAGAAACCTAATATTTTCGGCATTTTTTTCGTTAAAAAAATATTTATTTGCTTTTAATTAATTTTAATTTATCAAGAATCTGTTTAGGAACTAGCTTTCTTGTTTTTATTTTATTACTTATTTATCTCTTTTATAATTTTACTTAATTTGATATGGGATTTAGTATTATTATAAATTAAGTTTTATTATAAAGAGCAAAAGAAAAATATTTTTTAAATTTATTTAATGATTAAAATAGTGGGTAATTTTTTGTAAAACGTAAATTGTTTGCATTTAAGTCATGCATATTTTTTATTTTATTAACCTTTAGTAAGTAATTCTAAGTTTTAGCTTTTGTACCAATAATTTATTAGGTATATAAATGCATATAGATTTTTATCATATAATCTTTAAATCAAGAAAAACTAAACTATTTTTCAAAAATTCAGTCATAAATTGGTTTATTTAAATGTTAAATAAAGGTCTTACTTACCTCTAAAATAACACAGTAACACGTTTAACTCCCGAATCAAAATTGCCAATGAGATAACTTTCGAATTCCTGAAAATTTTTATATTTAACAAAAAGGATGATTATAATTTGGGTTTTTTCATTCGGAAATTTAAACATAGAATCATAAAAAAACATACATCCACGTACTTCTTATATTTTAAAAATACTCAATTAGCAAATTAATTTATCAGAAAAAAAATACAACTTTAGTTATGCATCTTCTTTAATTTTAATGAGGAATTGCAATAAAGTTTTTAAAAACCCTAACCTAAAGAAATTAATATTTATATAAATCAGATCCATTTAAGTTATGCTAAGCCTTTCTTTTATTTTTATTTAAAAAAAGCAGTATGTTGGTGCTAATAAAAACAAATATACTATTTAATTAGCTAATAATTTAAAAAGTGGTTTACTTTAACTTTAGCTTATATTCCGCGTAATTTTTCGCTATTCATTGGCTCTGACATTGTGGCCTCATCTATAATACAATTTATAAAATTTAATATTATTTTTTAATAAAGCTTAATTTTATGGTTAAAATTCAGTAATATTGGATAGATTTGACTAAAAGTGTTATTAGCGAAAATGTCTAAAAGTTATTTTAGAAATATCTTATAATATGCTTACGTTTTATTTCAATATGTATTAAAAGTTGCATAAAACAGTTTCTCCTCTCGTTAAAATATTAATTAAATCTCATCTAGATACTTATATAATGCAGAAGAGCGGTTTTTGTTAAATTATCTTGTTTATAAGCCATAAATAAGACCACCAGTTTTGCTACATTCAATTAAAATAAATTTGAGAACTATAAGCTGTCGTGCTCCTGTGTTGATTCAAATTGTTCTCGCTAAAAAGTTCAGTATTTCTCGAATTTAACAGGCAAAGTTTTCGTACTTGGACGAATGAATGGAGAGCTGGAGGCATTATTATTTCTAATTTACCTCGTTAATTTATCAAAATAATTGTAAAAGTTTTATCCAGTTTATATTCTGATTCGGAAATTGTAATCTTAGAAGAAGTTATGACTCGATAAATTTTATATTAAAATTGTACACTTCTTTATAAATGTGTTCTAATTTTAATATTGTGCTTATAATGACAAAATGAGATTTTATATGGGGTTGACACATCCGACCTTACACTCGCCTTTTTTTTAATAAAGATTTTAATTAATTAGATGACAAATGTTAATTATTAACATATTTAGGTTGAAAAAATTAGGATTTTGTAAAGTTGTTCTAGTTAGTTTTAACTTTTTCTTACTTGTCTTATTACTTTCACTAAAAAGTCATATAAAAAGTCACTCAAAAAATACACGAAGATTGTGCATTTTCAAGAGTATATACAAGGTGAGTACTACATCCATTTAAGTTATGCAGTTTACAATTGACATATTTTTATTGCACTTAATTTGTATGCTTATAGAAATATTTATTTATTAGCTTGACTTGACATGAAGACAAAGTATGCCATTACCACCTTATTTAATAAAAAGTGAAAATATAGACATATATTAGAATAATTTATAATAGAAAAAATATTAAAATAATAAATAATTTATATTATAATCATACGGGTAATCAAAACAAATAATGATCTTATAAAAATAAAAATACGACGAGGTGTAAGGCAAGGATGTGCACGCTGCTATAAGTTAACCTTTACTTCGAAGAAATAATTTATAGAGCACTGGAGGAAACAACAATGAGAGTGGATGAAGTTAATGAATTAACAATATCCGGTATGCAGACGATACTTATTGCCAAAACAATAGAAGATTTACAGGGCTTGGTTGATCACGAAGTCTAAGCAGAGCGGCTTTACCTTAAATCATAAATACCAAACCTATGAACATTAAAAAATTCAGTTACAGTTCAGCAACAGGAAAACCTATGATAAATGAAGGACTAGTGAAGAAGGATCTTAAGAATAAGTTGGGTAAACATGGTAACAAATGAGTGGATACTGGGCAGATTGAGACAGGGACAAGAAATATTGAATATAATTAAGAGAAGGAAGCTGCACAACCTGAGCCTGGTGATGAGGATAGAGAAATATATATTAAGTAAATAGATACAAAGGAAGAAGATGTAATTCCTAGTTTAATAATCTGAGAAAATGGTACAACTCTAGTTCCGTCCAGTGACTTAGAGCTGCATTATCAAAAGTGAAAAAAGCTGTGATCATAGCCAGCCTTTCGAGAGGAGAAGGCACTTAGAAAATAAAGAGGAGCAGTTAAATATGTTAAGAGATTCTAGTGAATAAAATTGATAACTGGGAAATATAAGATACTATTTTCCAGTTATTAATTTTATTGATATAACATATAGCTCTCGGGGCATTTTTGAGTATAGTATCCATTTAAGTTATGCATGTTATAAGGGACTTTATTGCTCCTAGCTATTACGACCTTATAATTACTTATTTATTGACTGTATTTAATAAATATAAGAAATAAAATGACTAAAATAATGATAATTTATGCTCTAACATAGATTTATTATAGAACATGTAAGAATGGACATGAACACTTCAAGGCTGCTGCATTGCACCTACACTCTTTAAGAGTCATTTGGAAATCGGGAAAAAAATTTGAACCTATGGGTGGGTATTCTAAGTAGAGATCATAAATTGTACAAGCTATTGTACAGCTTGCATTTTGTGGATGACCAAGTAATACTTGCAGAATGTTATGATGATATCCAGTACATGTTACCATTGACAAAGCATACACCAAATGAGGTGTATTCTTGAGTATGAGGTGAGGAATCAATTAACCCATCAAAAACGGACTGTAATGGTAAAAGGTGAAAGAAGGTAACAACAGATAAACTGAAGTATTCTAAGTAGAATCCTTAAAAAGAATTAATAGAAACATTTCTTACCAAGAATGACGTTCGGTGAAAAGTGGTACTCTCTGAGGAATTGAAAAATTTGTCTCAGTTATTAAGAATAAACAAGAGACAATACTATTTACTATTGTATATATTAAAGAAATGCCATATATAATCTGTCTTTTATCTAGAGTAATCATTAACATTTTCTATATACAGTTACTAGTGAAAATTTAAGTAATAAATTTTAGTGAACCTGTGGTCCTGACATAACTTCTATCCAATATTTCAATGTAATCACTACAAATGATGGTTGAATCACCAAAGGAATAGCAATTAGAATTGGACAATGTAATACAGCAATACGTTAACTAAACAGTATACTCATCACTCGGAAGACAAAAATTAGAATATACAAAATATCATAGAAAGTATTGCTATATATGGTTCAGAGCTTTGGACGATAAATAAAAAACAGCACGCTGGGGTAGATATTGCCATCGAACCAAAGAAGACAGAATAAGAAATACTACCAACCCAACCACATGGAAAGATCGTAAGCATTGGAAAATAGGATGCGAAAAATGGCGACAGCATTAAGAGACTCGTTGTTATATGGATGTATAATGGATTATATGTACGACCATAATAAAAGGTAGGTATCGAATCCATTTAAGTTATGCCATGTACAAGAGACTTAATTTTATTTGGCTATGATCTCAATAATTAATTATGAAGGGTACTTAATACAGAAGAAACATGTGGACAAAAAAATTAGGTACCTTAAAATATAATAAAAGTTGCTTAGCAAATTCATTAAAGATTTCTTTCTATAGGCTCATTTAATCATAATTAAGTTATTGATTTTTTAATCTTAATTTATATTATTACCGAAAATATGCGAAGCTGTTAAATATATTTGAAAATAAAGTTATTTCTCAGAGTAATTCCCCTTGGATGACGGCGTCAGCCCTAGATGGAGACATGGAAAGTGCAAAGAAAATGAAAAGAGTCCTAAAACCGAATATTGTTTGTGCTCAAGCCGCCGTTCGCTTGTCGCTGGCGGAAAATGGAATTGTCACACTTGTGACGGCCCGCCAGCAAAAATGCATCGCCTTTACTTTATCATTTGAATAAAATCCAATTTTAAATAGTCACAAGAAATGTTTCGCGATAGATTTTAATGAAATTAAATTATTTAATCTGCATGGTTTTATTATAAAAATAAACATTTCTCGTCAAAAGCTGAAAGCTCTTGTTTTAAAACGAAACTAGTTATCGGTTCGTTATTTAGGTGTATTTCAGCCCTTAAAATAAGTATGCAACTTACAAGTGGTCTCTGAACTGAAAAAATCTGTTTTGTCGATGCCTGAAGGTCAATTAAAAATAATAAATATTTAAATTTTAAATATTATTTGCATTCTATTAAATAAAAATAATAATAATGGCTTTATTGCACTAAACATTACTGCAAAGTTAACTTAACCTAAACCAAGCATGACAACTACAAATTAAATTGTGCATCCAAAAATAACTTGAATTAATCCCATATGAATTTCGAGAGAATTTTAATAATTTCTTTCTTCAACTTTAGATTTGTAAGTCTGTTTAAGTTACCTTTCATATAAATGATCTTTCATATAATCAAACTCAAATATCGATTTATTATTTTACAACACATAAAATGTTATTTACAAAGTAAAGTAGTAAAGTACTACACAGAATACAATAATAGGCCCAGAAATATTTAGAACAGATAAAATAAGTAGTTAAATTATTCTAAACTGCTAATAGGTGAATTAATAAAATAACAGAAAATTAAAACAATACAATGAATAATAATAAAAATGAATATACAATGCATGTGTACAACTGAAAACATGAAAATATCCGTGTTGTTACCACGGAGGAAATCAAAAAAATTTAGAAAAAAGTACAATCAAAGCGAAGAGCTACAAAGAATCCATGTAAAACATATCCAGGCTGTAGAAGGGTTTATCAATCAATCAGCAATTTTTTTAATTAGTCCTAAATAGTGATGGTTATTCTTTTATAATACGGAGTAAGTGGTTATTATAGATCTTAAGGCCTTTAAAATTATTGACTTTTTTATTAGATTGGATGCGGGAATTGATAGATACAAGTGAAAATTAGTCTGAAGTGTTTCATATCTTGGAAATTAAACAGTAAAATTGGCATGACTTTTATGAATAAGACAAGATATTTCCAAGACATACAGGGTGTTCTATTTGTTAATGTGTGACTATAGCTATTTCCAAAACTATAGGAGATAAAGGAGCGGTTAAATTTAAAAAAAAATCCAATTTTGATGCTTATTCTAAATCTTTTTACAGCGTTGCAAAATGTTTATTATTTTGTGAATTATAAGGTGATTTATAGAAAACGCTAAATTTTATTTTAATTTTTGTTCTAAAACTATTTCCTTTAAGAACTTACGTTTAAGTAATTTCTTAAAGTTGATCAAATACATTCAAATCAGGAGAGCTTGCCGGCCATTTTACAGGACGGCACCACCGTGGGAAAGCACCATCTTGATGAAACCAAACTTTATATTAGTTTTCTAAAGGAATCATTAAGAACTGGTAATAAAAATCTTCTTTAAGAGTTCCATTGATAAAATAAGGACCCAAAAATTCGATTTTTATAAATACCGGCCCAAAAACTTAGTTAAATCGCACTTGTCCCCGAATTTCATTTAACCTTTTAGTCCTTTTTATTATTAATTTTTCCGAATCATTTTTCATAATTTTAAATTATCTAGTTTTTCCAGGCATTCAAAGTTTTCTTTTAATATGTTTTTGTTTTCCGCGAACTTTAATTGTTTTAAAATTTTTCCAGGCATTTGGAGTAATTTTTTATGTTTTCCAAGTATTTGACTTTCATTTTCCATTTTATTTTACAAAATTACGTTAATTGCCTGGAAGAAAGAAAAATATTGAAATCCCTGGAAGGTGGAAAAATTTTCATCAAATCTCCGAAATAAAATATAAAAATATTCCAATTTTCTAAAAAACCCATACAATTACGTTAAATGCCTGTAATAATTAAAAAATTACTTCATTAACATGGAAAACTTTAAGGAAATGCAAAAAAAAAAGTCTCTAAATTTCCCAAATTTAAAAACGTTAATAGCTTTTAAAATTTAAAAACCTAAAATTAAATAAAAACATTACACTACAATATTATATATTGCAAGTACGTGGAAAACGTGAAAAAGCTACCTCAAAATCCTGGAATAAAACAAAATTTTATTAAAAAGGCCTCAAATAATATAAAAATACTCAGAAAGTCTGAAAATTTTTAAAAATTATTTTAAAAATTTCAAAAATTCTGAAATTAAAAGTTGAATCCAAAAACATTCAAATTAAAAGAAAAATTATTTGAAATACTTGGAAGACGTGATAATTGACCCACAGTCCTGGAATAAAACAAGATTTAATCCAAATACCTTAAATATCATAAAAACTCTCAAAAAATCCGAAAAATGTTAAAAATTACAAAAATTCTGGATTTAAAAATTGAAAACAAAAAATTATTTTAGAACATTAAAATTAAAAGGTAAATTGTTTAAAATACTTGAAGACGTGAAAAATAACCCTATAAAATTATATTTTATTCCAAATGCCTAGAAAATGGCTTAAATATTTTTTTTATTTCAAAATTCCTGGAATTAAAAATAAGAAACAAAAACTTATCTTAAAAAATCTTAGAAAGAATCCTAAAACTTCGAGAATCTATTATTTTTTCTTAATTAAAATTAAAAGAAAAATAATTTGAAAGACGTGGAAAATGACCAGGAATAAAACAAGATTTTATTCCAAATGCATGGAATAAATAATATCTTTTATTTGCCAAAAAAGCTACATTCAATAAAAACATAAATGGAAAATAAAGTAAAAGTATAAGTTGGCCATAACTGTATCAGGACACTCCGGTTTGTCCATGGATAGTCTCGGTAATCCAGAAACAGCATCCCGGCTCCAGAAATATCCTGTCAGAAGTAGACCATAAATTAAAACAAGACTTAACCTAAACATTATTTCCTGGCCCACTTATTAAAAGCACAGTTAATTGATGTTGCCGAGCCGATAACACATATTTGGAGCTTGGTTGACCTTGCTGACCAGACACATTGGTCCCCCCGTGTAACACTTAGAAGCGCTTCGGTAGTTCCAAGAAGCTGTAACCAGTATCCCGGTTGGCCCAAAAATACCCAGTCAACAGATAAACCCACAATCAAGATGATGATTGGAGCGGAAACAATGCACACTATAGTAAAACTTAATAAACTACATAATTAAAATAACATAACAAACACAATATTACTTATTCATAATAAATTGTCTCAAGAGCCCTCTGAATTGATTGAAAGTAATACAATTTTTAATGTTAGCAGGCAAGTTGTTAAGAAGAATTAAACCTTTGTACAGAACTGAATTATGCATTTGGGTTGTGTTACATCTGTCTACCAGTATGAAGTCTATACGATTTCTCGTATTATAGTTGTATATATCTCCAAAAACTCTTAATTTATTACAAATATAATCGGGGTTTAATTAAAAAATAAACAAATAGACGTTATACAAAATTAGACGTTATAAAAAAAGTTATTGAGTTCAATGTTCATGACCTGTTGCAGTTGATGAATGTCTTTACCCACCACATAGAACATTGTATCGTCCGCAAACAACACCACATTACACCCCTGCACTACCTCCACCATATCGTTGACATACAATAAAAATAGCAAGGGGCCCAAGACCGTTCCCTGCGGCACACCATGCTTTACATTAACTAACCACTTTCAGATGAACTATTTTTGTACATGACTCGCTGAACTCTACCACTTAGATAGGATTAAAACCACTTCAATACATTATGTTTAAGGCCTAACCGTTCTAATTTCCTAATTAACATTTGTCTACTCACGGTTTCAAACGCTCTCTTAAAATCCAAAAACAGAGCAAGTACTAGATTATCAGAGTCAAAAGCATTATCAGAGTAATCGGTTTATATCACATTTATAATTAATTTTAATTATATTTTGTCTTTCGTCATTCGTAAAAACCATAATTGCTTAAATTATTAGTAAGATAACGGTCAGTTTGTACTAGATTACTAATCAAGTACAAACTGACTTGCGGCAAATTTAGTTTTTTCCAAAACTTGTGATACATCTTTAAAAAGGTCAGTTTACACAGATTTAAAAAAAATAAAAAATCCAATATAGCGCCGTAAGAAAAAAGAGAGTTGATGATGGTTGGCAAAAGACGAAATGTCGTATTAAAAATCTAAAAACACCATCCTGTAGCACGAAAAAAGTGGCAATACAAATTATTGTAAAATCGGATAAGAAATAGGCTCAGAAAAAAATAAAATCGATTTTTCCAAATTTCAAATTTTTTCGAATATATTGGGAATTTTTAAACGGCATCAAAAGTTCTCTACTTTGCCGCGATTAAACCATCTTTGTATCTTTTATAGATGTTGAGAGTTGAATTTGAAACACGCTGTATACTTAGTCAACGTTTGAACATAAAATCATCTCTGCCTTGTATACGATCAATTCTGATAATCTTAAAACCATTAATATTTTAAATTTACATCATTTATAAGTTAGGTAGCCACGTCTCATTTATAATCACCTAGAATATCAAAATTACGTTGTTCTAGAGAGTTTTTTACGCCATTTATTTTCAGAAATAAGGATCTAGAATTAATATACTCTAGGCGTGTGTTATTATAAAGAATTAATAAATATAGCTAATTTTAGAAGTCAACAATTGAGATAAAGTCACAGAAAAAGAAGCTAACCCAGTAATTTATTTAAGTGCCATAATATTTCAATTTTTTGCCAAACATTTTTATAAATCATTCTTCATTCTTAAGATGTTTTCATTCCTTAAGAAGATTATAGATATCTTTCATTAATATAAGTTCTTTTGAGATATAGATCACTGCTGACTATCATCAAAACTTACATTGCTTCTAGTAACCTTTCCTTTTCTTGTTCGAGTATGTAACTTTAACTATGGACATTGCTTATAGATTTTGCAAAGACTAATAACTTCAAAGTTGCGTAACAATGAAGGTACATTCAGAAAGTTACACAATGTAACCAGTTTCTTAGGAGTCATGAGCATATATTAATTTTTATTTTATTTGTTTCTTATTTATTCTACTGTTAATTCTAATCTGGAAACCCTTTCCTTAAGTAATTGGGTTAACTTAACCCAAAAAACTTAAAATATATTGCGCCAAAATACTTGAAATGCATTACGAGCAAAAAATTATTATTTGATTATCAAAAGTATTAATTTTTTGTAGAAATTTGTAGAAAAAATTATAAATTATTTATTACTAAGACTCAGAGTAAAAAGCATAAGAAGTTGCAGAAAAAGTGTTTAAAAAGCATTATGAATTTATGGAGAAAAACTTTACTCTATGTATTAGAGCTTTATATTTTGTGTTTCCTACTAGCATTCTTGTTTGGCTAATAGTTTCATTTTAAAGGGAATTACTAAAGGACTTTCTATGTATGTTTTTATCTGGTTAATTTAATATTAGTTTTTTTCCTTAATTCACTATGAAGTAATATATGAATATAATAAAAAAATATGCATAACTTAAAAGAACACGAGGCATATTTTTTTACTATTTTGCTTTCAGGTAGCTGAAATATATTATGATAATAGATAAATAATTTAAATACTTATTCTTAAAACTATTAGTGAAATATACCATATAAAATTATAACCTCTAATAGTCCTATTAAGAACCCACGACTTAATATAAAAAGTGCGAAAAAAAGCTAAAGCAAGTACAGGATTTTGGAGTGTTTCTTTCTTTACAAAAAGTGCAGTCGAGTTGGTTGCGAAGTTCCCAACGTAGTTGGTCAGGCATTATCCTAGAGTCAATCGAAGTTTTATACGAACAAAAAGGGAGTTTTCTCAAAACTTAAATTAGACTCCTTGTTCGGGAAAAATAGTCGGCTAGAATTAAGGTAGCTGGCTCTCCATTTTTCAGCTATTTGGTTTCTGACTGTTTTATTTCTTAAATGAAATTTAATTTGCACTTAGATTGTTATCGAACTGGCAATTAAAAAACGAATCGTTCAGAATATGATATTTTTTTATATCAATTTACTGGTTAACCTGCAACCGAAGAAATTATGGAATAATTTATTAAGGACCAAGATTTTTTTTAAATATTTACATTTATAGGATAATTTTAACCTGTTTTCTTATTAATCTAATATAGTTTAAAAATTATATATTTTTTTGGGCAAAACTGCATTACCACCCAAATTTGTATAAAATATGCATAACTTAAATGGATAAGATGCTCTCTTTTTACTCACTACTGCTCTTCTGCATATAAAGGTTTTAGATAACGCTATAATAAGATCGGCCCTATAGTATAAATACCTTAAAAAATTAAAGTAAATAAACCCGATTTTTCCAAGGTGATGTATAACCTAAATAAACACTTTGCTCATGTTTTTACTTTTATCACCCAAAATGTTTGTTTTTTGCCTCTAAAAGCATTTTTTTAAACGATGAAATTATGTCAATCATGCCTTGAACAAAAAATTGTATTTCGCAAAAAGCATAAAATCGACAAATTTTATATTTGCATAATTTAAAATGATACGAGGCTTAGATTTGACAACTGCGCCTTTATAAAAATTGGAACTTCGATAATAATATTAAACTCATTTAAAAAGGGTTTACTTAGGGGTGCCACAAGATGTTCTCTCTATCGATCGAAGTTTCCAATCAGGAGTAAAAATATCTTCATTAGTTTTCATCGTCGAGTGGGGTCGTCCAGAGGGAGGTTGGAAATAGACTGGAAATAGGTAGAAAATGAAAAGTCATCTAGCTTAATTCCTTCGAACGGATTTCCTTGGGGTTGCAGTCTCACCCTTAATTAACCTTATGTGAAAATAGGTTTTGTTGGATTAAAACGTTTTAAAGTTTTAAAAAGTGTTTCCTTTATTTTATTATTATAAGACACTTAGTATAGCTCTGAAGCAAACATTTTAAGTAGAAGGTGTATATTTTTGGCAAAGAGCTTCTTTGTTCAAATATCGGCAAATAGCCGGAATTTTCGTGTATTTTCTTTGGTAGCGACTGCTGTCACGCACACAATTAAGTAACACAAAGGCTCGCGAACATTCTTTGTTTTATACGATGCCGTTAACAAAAGCATTGTTTTAAGTATTATTGTTTGTAAGAAAATAATCAAAACAATAAATCATTTACTGCTTTATTCTGGTATAAACAGTTGACAGGCTTAAACAGATATGAACTGGTCTTCATACTTCCAGTTCTCCGGTTATTACAGTTATTGTTAAAAACGATTTTTTTTGTTTTATAATTTGCGACTTGCTAGGGCCTATATTAAATTTTAAGATTTGAGATTTGATTATTTAACAAAAAGTTAATTAATATTAGACATAAATATTTTTTTACGCATTTGAATTTAATTATTTTATAATTTATAATTGGCTTATTCAAAATTATGATAATTTTCACTTCGACCATTATAAATTATTGCTACCATAAAAAATTAGCACTTAAAACTTAAGTTTTAAGGGACATTTGATTGATGAATGTGTGTTCTACCGGATAATATATTACGACTTTTTTCGATGCCAATTTAACATCTTTAGTTTCATTTTAAGTTACCAACATTTTACTTCTTAGCCTAAAACATTTATTTACTTACATTCATTAATTTACTTAATATTTTCACACAGGACTTTTTATTATCTTTGCATTAAAGTACCTATTGTACATTTTAAGTGACAATTATAAGTAATTTTTAGGTTTTTACTGAAAACTGAAGAATCTAAAATTTTGGTTAAATGACATTAATGCATTCGTGCTACATAATTTTTTAAATATTAAGTGCTTTAACAATAAACACGTTCAGAATAATGCTTTTGACATATACTATTTCTTAAATCAACTTTATGGTCACTTAAAACGTACTTTTTATATAATTAACACGTTAACTGCCACAATACAATTTTTTTTTACCCCACGAGCCAAAAGCTATTTTTTATTTGTTTCACTTCTAAAATAATAAAAATGATGACCCACAATTAATTACTTGTCAATACCTGTCAAAAATTGTGTTCTTGAACATGAATCAAGTGTGTCTCATAAGGCCTGGCTGACGAAAATTGCACAGTAGGCAAAACAAAACTAGCCTATTTTTGTTGTTTATCGTCATTTATGTGTGATCAGTCAAACAGTAAAGAACTAAAAACTTGTGTTTTGAAAAGGTGTGTGTTTTGAAAAAAGTGTGTCTTGATATTTGCTTATTAGCGGTCTTTATTATTGACTGAGGTAAGATTTTATCGCAAATCTTGTTTTCCAAGCTAATTTTAGATTTTTTTTTGAAAAGGTGGATACTTATAATAAAGAACAGCAGCGTCTTCAAAAGCTGATGAACGAGATATTTTCTGATGAAAAGCCCGATCCTTTCGGAGAATTCTCAAATGAATATGAACCTGATAGTTCGCCTTCATCATCTTCATGTAGTTCGGAAAATAGCAACGCGCCATTAGTAAAAAAGAAGAAAACAATAAACATGCGCACTTCATTAGGATTTTGTGGAGAAGGTTCCAGTATGCAACTTCTTAACAGAGTTGATGATCCACCATTTTTCCAAAACGTAAATAAAAATGACGCAATTTCGGAGACTATAGAGGCAGTTATTCAGCAGTTTCAGTTAGATAGTTCAGATGATGAGGAACTTGATCCAAGATTGATGTGGCAAGAAGTGACTGGACAATACCTAAAGAACTTTCCAGTTGATATTCCTGAAAGTGGTATTGTAAATCACTTATTTCAACACATTGATAAGCCTCCTGTTTTTTTTTCAAGCTGATGGTGGATGACAGTGGATTTCAAATGTGATGGCACGCAATAGGTTTGAGTTGTTGTTGGCAAATTGGCATTTTCAAGATAATGAAAATGCTGATAGTTCTAATAGATTATACAAACTTGGACCCCTTTTGGACCAGCTGAAAGTGAATTTTCAAAAGTTCTATATTCCCAAAGAGCAAATATGCGTTGACGAAACGCTTGTCCCTTTTCGTGGAAGGCTGGCTTTCATGCAGTACATCAAGAATAAACGACATAGGTTCGGCGTGAAGTTACACAAATTATGTCTTGAAGGAGGATATACTTATGATCTGACAATATATAGTGTCAAGGAAAAAATAAATGGATCAAGCGTGCCAACTAACGTTGTTATGAATCTTTGCGAACCACCTTTAGACTGTGGGCGGTGCTTTTACGTAGATAACTACTATACAAGTATGGAGCTGGCTCACAAGTTACTAGAAAGAAAAACTCATTTAATAGGTACGCTTAGAAAAAATCGTAAAAATAATCCAAAAGATCTCATAAAAAAAAGCTAAAGAAAGGCGAAGCATATAGTCAAGAGAGTAATACATAATGGCAAGACAAACGGGATGTCCTTACTTTATCGACCAAGCCTACTGGTCAAGTGATCAAAGTACCAACACGGCGTAATGCCGATATAGAGAAGCCAGATGTCGTTGCTGACTATAATACATGTAAAGCTTTTATAGATTTATCGGACCAAATCAAAGCATATTCCTCAGCTTTGAGAAAGGGAATTGAATGGTACGAAATATTGTAGTGGAATTGCTTTTGGGAGCGGCTATGGTAAATGCGTACATATTGTTTAGGGTAGTAACTGGACAAAAAATGACAATAACAGCATTTAGAGAAGAAGTTGTTACATCCCTTCTACATATTTCCCAAGAAAACCAAAATGAGCGAAGAGATTCACAAATAAACGCAAATCGAGTGAACATATTTTGGAAGACGTCGGTACTGCTAACCGGCGAAGATGCTGCTTTTGTTATTCCAAAATATCCGAAGAAAAATTCTGCACAAACTAGATGGAAGTGCATTCAGTGCGATAAGTACTACTGCGTGACTTGTTTCACCGAGTGTCATGTCTGCTTAAAAGAATAATTATTTTTATGATTTTAAAAACTGTGTACCTTGTATACCTAATCTATACTTTCAGCTTCTAAAATGTCTTTAATTTTTCCTAATAAAATTATCTTCAAAAATGAATTTTGTTTTTGCTCGACAAAAATTTATACGCCATTTATACAAAAATTTCGTGTGCTAATCATTACATTTTATACGCCAGGCCACGCTTTTTAAACTACCATTGATTTATATGCCTACTGAGAATCACCAGCGAGCCACATGCATAATTACAATAGTTTTCCTGTGAATCACGGCTGATTCACGTGGCATAAACTAATATGCTACCTGTGAGACACACTTGATTCACATGGCAGTTAACGTGTTAATAAGCACGTAAATCTTTAAAATGCTTTAGAAAAGCATATTTATTTAAGTTTTAAGTAAAAAATCAAGGCAATATCAAAATTTTGATTAGTATTTTTAAAATACTTGTTTCTGCTATATTAATAAAAAAAAATAACTTAATCCTATAATTAATTTAACTAAAACTTAGAACTTAATTAACTCCATTAATTAAGCAATAAATAAACATATACGTGTTATCGTGAGCTACGTATTACCCAAAATAATGGCAACACCGCTTGGTTGCGGCTTGCAGGCAGCGGAATTTTTCGTTTTTATTTTTTGAACCAGGAGTCAGCAGATCTCACTTTGCTGTGTTACTGCACGTTGCATTAATCATTTTTGAGCGTTATTTTCGTGTTTTTTTTCACTATGGCTGTTTAAACCCCTTCCGAAAGAGTTCAACTAATTAAGTGGTTTTATGGAGGCAATTCGGCAGTACAATGTAGAGATTTGTTTTCAGTGACATTTAAGAATAGACAGATTCCTTGTGCAAAAACGATTTTAAATGTGGTTACAAATTTTGAGACATCTTTTTATCTTCAAGATTGTAAAAAATGCCACACAAAACGTCAAGAACCACCTGTTGAAGTGGTCCAGGATATAGAACAGCTTGCAGTACCCTAGAACTTGATTCGATACGGTCCACTAGAAGTGTTGGAGAGGAACTGGGAATGAGCAATAAAACTGTTGCTCGTATCTGGAAAAAATATGGGTACAAATGTTTCAAGTATTCAAAAACTCAGGAAATATTTCCTGAAGACCAGTGGCGAAGAATGGAATTTTGTGAAACCATGATAAAAAAGGCAAATGAAAACGAATATTTCTTAAAAAATACTTTGTTTTCTGATGAATCTTCTTTTCCATTACATGGCAAACACAATCCTTCCATTGTTCGTTATTGGTCTCAGGAAAACGAGTACAGATGTTTTCAGTTTCGTACCCAGTGTCCTCAGAAATTGAATGTTTGGGCAGGTATTTTGAGCGACAATGTTATAAGGCTATTTTTTATTGATGGCACTTTAAACGCCTAAAAGTATCTTGAGTTTTGAATTTACGTTTTTTTTTGTCTAATAAATATATTTTTATATTAACTTATGTTTTCTTTTATATACCATTTATTTTATTGGCATATTTCGTAAAAAATGGCATAATGAAATCACTTAAATAGTTGTCAACAAAAATATATTTTGGATAAAGAAGGAACAAATTAAAAAGAACAAAATGGAAAAACTTCGAAACTGACTAAATCCTGTGAACTACCTTAAAGCATTCTAAACATAAATTTGGTTCATTAGGACAGTTGATTGGCAATAGGTTCTCACTTTTTTTAGGTTTCGTGCCAGCTTCCATCCACTTTCTGACTTTACCGTTTGGTAACATTTGGTACGTGGTCTTATTGTACGGAAGAGTTCCAATTTCATGTCGTTTTCGGATTCTTTGTGTGTCAAGTTCAACATTATTATCAGTAAAAGATTCACATAACTTGTAGGTTATCCGTTTGCGCAAGTCAACAATTGGCATATTTCCTTTCGTCACCTGTTTGTATATTATCCAAGAGTTTACTAAAGCAGTATTCAAAATTATTTCAAACGCTAATTTGCGGTACCACTTCAACGATTTCCTTAGTGGTGATTGATATCCTGTCATTTGATCACACGGCAGATTTTCCAGCGTTGTATTTTACAACCATTTGTGGCTTATGTTTGAAATTGCCCATGCGATTTTGCGTGAGTAGCATGGAGTCTGATTGTTTTGTGGACAATAAAAGGACATCGCGCAGATATGCCTTGTGCATTTTCTCTAATGACGTGTTCACCAATCTTCAGTTTTTTGTTAACGACCTTCTTAGGTAAACCCTTACGGTCTTTTTTGAGTGTACCTAGAAGGTGTGCTTGCTTCTCTAATAGTTTAGAAGCCAGCTCCACGTTAGTGTACCAATTGTCGGTGACAACAGTTCGGCCGCAGTTTAAAATTGTCTGACATAGGTTCATTACCACATTTGTAGGTGTAATTTTGGTTAGTTCCAAATTTTCCCTGCATATATTTGGATGCTGTATGTGAAACCGCCATTGCTACATAACTTGAACAACTTGATTTCGTATCGGGGCGCTTGTTTTTTATATACTGCTTCATTACAAGTCTTTCTCTAAATGGAATTAAAGATTATCTTCATTGTTTAATAAATGAACCATACGGAGAAGAACTTCAAAACGATTACGGCTTATGCATTCTGTGAGCATTGCAATTTTGAACAATACCCATGTAGGAAACAAGACCAAAGAATCGTTTTATTTCAAACTTATCTGTTGGCGTCCAGTCATGTAATCGTGATTACCTGGATGTATAATTTCTTGTACATATTGCTTGGGTCGCATACAAATTTGTTTCATCCGCTACATATGCGAGAAAATCGTCATCGATCAGTGAGAAATAAAAGTCTTCTGGAGTTGATTGATGCATCAAGGCAGCAAATTCAGGAATTACACCTTCATTCTCAGCAAACCGGAAAAGATTGGGCTGGTTCCCCATTGGCAATCTTATATGGCATGGATACGTCGTACATGGGATTCGGCATCTGATTGGTATTCCCTTCATTAAATTCTAATTCAGTGGAAGATGTTGATTGTAACGCTCCAGTCGTGTGTGTCGTGGGTTGAAAACTTGATGCCTGAGCCCCAGTCTCTAGTTCAGCGTGAATGGATGACGGCAAACTTCCGATTGAATGCAGGTTTGCTTTCGAAAAATCGGCGTAAATTTCTTCTTCAGATTTGGAATCGTCAAAATCAGGATCACTTATCGAATCATCTGCAAGAAAAAGCTGTTCTAGTAACTCTAAAATCTGAAAAAAAAACAATTTTACCTGAATCAAAATCCGATTCTTCAGCAGACAAGTCAATATTTGTAGCTATAGCCTCTAACTCAGCATTAGTTAGTGATCTTATTCTTTTATAAGACATTATTCTTTCGAATAAAACAAAACACAATATAAACTCGTAAATATTACACAACAATATGCACAGTGAACGGAGCGGGCAAACAAATTAATCAACGAACAATAAAAAATACAAGCAATTCAGCGCAAGTCAAGACGGACCGCGGTATCGGACCGAGCGTCCCAAATCGAAGTCGAGATTCGTTTGCGCCAACTTGGTCTATAGGACCGTGAGGGAAAACAACAACTTTTGAAGGCTCTATGGGATATTTTTCAACATTTTCGCTAGAATTTCTTTAGTTATGCAGTACTATATTTAATAGCAACATTGGCCTGTAGGACAAAATTTCAAAAAATCCATATAGCCTGCTGGGCAAAACAAGCACATATAGCTCCGGCAGTGAACGCGTTAAAAAGACAATTTAAACAATTTAATTTTAGTTAATTAAATTTTCATTTTATAGCCGCTTTAATCCTTTAATTGCCCTAATGTGCAAAAATTGGAAAAATGTTGTCTGTGTTGATCATCATATACTTAATTCAACTCAATATCTAAATATTTTAAAATAACATAATAGTAAAAAATAATACAAAAGCATTTATAAACGTTACTTTCATTAAATAAATATTCGCTCGTGTAGCTATTACCGCAAGAACATATAAGGTTTCCTCGTAAGAAGAGAAAATGATAGCAAAACACTTGAAGCTATTACTTCCTTTTTAATCCCTTTATACTTCATTTTATTTTGAGAAACACACGCAAGTAGTGCGACATACCGTTCAAAGAAGCAATTGGGGATGTCACCACAAAACTGCTCCAGAGTTTCTTAGTCGCTAAGAAAATTACATTTTCAATTAACTTATAAAAGATAAAATACTTTTTTCGATTTTAATCATGTTGTATACATAAATGATTTATTTATTTTCCTTTTGTGTTTTCCACTTTTACCTTTAGTTTTTTTGTAAGAATTCGAAAGTCTTACCACCCATATAATTATATGAAACAAATACAATATCATTCAGGATAATTTGATATACTTGACGTATGTAGAATGGAGAAAGCACTTATATATTATGCGTGAAGTGACACAAATACAAAACTTAGCTGGCAGGTGGTGAAAAATGTTGGAACATAATTTTTTATTTGAGAAAAAAATTATATTTTAGAAAATATAAATAGAAATGGAATTTTCTCAAGTAAAGTTTAAATAGGATTCTATTATAAAAAACGTTAAAATTATGGTTAAAATTACTGAGTTTATTATACTAATTCATTATACTTTATTACTAAAAGCAAAATGGATTTATATAATAAAATTGTTTTTAAAAATAAACAATCATTTAGAAAATGCCTTATAAATGCATAACTTAATTGAATATGACTGTCTCTTTCTATAGTCGAAATATAAAATAATATGGTTTAAAAATATTCTTTAATAAATTTTTTTAACGTGGTTTAAGCTCATGGAGTATGGAGAAATTATGTGGACAAAATATGAACTATTTAGTAAGTCAATTTCATCCAAAACTAAAGAAAATCCATGTGGTTCGATATAGAATTTTTTCATATCATGAAGTTTGCAGTTAAAATGGCTTTAACCAGAATTTAATAAATATTTTAACGCGTTCAAGGTGTATGACAAAATAAACAAGCATTTAAAAAATTCTTTATATAAGCATAACTTAATTGAACATGGTTGTGACTTTCTATAATTAAAATATAAAATATAGCGCCTAAATTGGAGATTGAATATTTTTAATACAGGTAATTCTTCTTGTTAAACACAAAATTTGCTAACATATGTAGTAAATCGACTGAATTTTTAAAGCTTGTTAAAATAAAAATATATTGAAATATTGGAATTTTTTTTACACAAGATTCTGTAACATGTCTTACGTAATTTATGGATGACCGTTAATGGCAAAAATTCAAACTACTGCTGTGTCGTCTTAAAATGAGCAATTCTGTTTTGTAATGTCGAAGATTTTATAGCAAATATTGACAATTTTTATTTTTAATTTATCTCTTGTACTTCATTATTTATTCAAAGTGTATTGAAGCCATTTAAAATAGTTTATGCATGTTTTTTTTGATCGAATTTATCGAATCGTAGCGGAAGTATACCTTTTTTACGCAAGATTGTTTGCACAATGCATGATTTGAATAACAAATTAAATGATGCCAAGTATACGGAATTTAAAAAAAAAAAACAAAAAATTGCTAGTGGCATAATTTAAAAAAAAAAGTTATTTTTAAGTTTCTCGATATAAAAAAACATATTCCAAATTTTATTAGAAACGATGAAAAAATGCCAAATTCTGCCTATGAAAATTTAATTTAATTTAATTTTCTTAACTGATGCCTGTATAGGCATAACTTAAAGGTACACGACTATCACTTTCGATAATTTAAAAATATAATTAAAAATTGTTAAGAATATGATCAAACCTAAAATCTTAAACTTATTTTACATTTATTAAAAAAATAAATACATTGTATTATAGATTTCTTTCAAAGAAATGTTAACAAAGAGTGTGGTTACTTGGTACCATGCCTAATAAGGGATTACGTCTCATATAATGTCCCATGCTGTCGTATTTACTTACACCGGTTTGCACTTTGTACGAACAATAATTCCACGTTTTCCATCGTAAAATGCGTCTTCTAAAAAGTAAGATGGTTACCGCTACTTTAGATTTTACATTCCCAAATATAATACAACAACAAGTTTGAGTAATGGAGCCTGGATTATTGCGATAAAAGAACTTTTGAAATAATATATGCGCACTCATGCTTTATATTAAAAAAATATTTTACAAATAAAATGTTTTTTTTTTGGTGTAAACTGTAAGAAAAAATAATAAGAGAGTAAAATTTTGGATATATTTTTTTATATTCCAATTTTCTCGTGTTTTTGGACACGCATTTCTTGTATTTTGTTTTATATATATTTCCATTTCTTTATCTGTCACTCACTTATTCATGTGTAATTTTATATGTTTTAGTTCTATCTAAGTTAAATTTTAGCTTTTTCAGGCAGGGTAGATTAGAGATTTTGTGTCTTAATTATTTTTTACCTCGTCTGCCTTTGTTTTATTCTTACAATTCTATATTCATTATCACACATTTTTTTGCATAATGGGAATAGGATTCTTTAAAAAGTTTTATCTAATTATATTTATCACATATACATTTGTTTTTCTTGATTTTTGGAAATTCCAAATATCTCCATAAAATAAATGGAACTAGTTAAATATAAAGAATACATTTTAAAATAATAAGTACAAATTTCTATACACTACGTGAAAGTTTCAATTTACTCTTACTTATTACGAACTAGGACAAGGCCTTTTAACTTACTACCAGCACAGCATCCTGGAAATGTCCAAACACAAAGTATTACAACAAAAATAAAAAAAAATATTTACTTTTAAAAAACTACGTATATACGCTTTTTAATAGCACATAAATCCTTCAAAAGAAGGTTGTAAATAAACGGTTTAGTTACAATTTCCTGAAGTTTAAAAATTGGTTGCCATGGCAAGATTATGTTAAAAAAAATTCCTTGAAAAGTTTTAAATACTGTGGCTATCAAACAATTTCAAAAGGCACGGTTTTAATTAATTCAAAATTAAAAAAAAAAAAAAACGGGACTCCCTTAATAAAATGCGAATTCAGTCTTTCGTTAAACCCTTAAACTGGAATTAGTTTTTGTTGACTTAAAGAGTAGAATACCGATAAAACTTCGCAAGAAGTTCATTCGCTACCCTTTAACTCGAGGCTTACAGTTATGTCATTTGCGTTCCAAAGACGTAATTTAAAACCTTCGAAGTGATAGATTAACTAAAACGAAATAAAGATGCTTCAAGTCGCCTAGAAAACAACGGCTTTAGTAAAGTAATACAATTACGGCAGAGATTGCCTGTTGAAGTCAGCGATGCAGATAATTTGAAGCCGCTTATCAACTCAAAAGGCTATTATCAGCTTTGCACTTGGGATACTTATTATTTTTTAATTAGAGATCGTAATGTTAATGATTTTTATATTGAAAAAATATAAACAATAACCAGTTACAGAAAAATAAATGTAGTTTTATAATATTTGACTGTACTTGTACACCTTAAAAATTAAAAAAAAAAACAATAAATTCGTTGAACAATCAATAGATACATCAACTTAATAAATAAACTAACATAAATAATCATATAAATATCATTATAGCACTGACTATTTAATGGCTATGCTTATCAAAAGGACTACCCAGAGTAAGCAATTAATCTCTTAAAATTTACAAAAAAAAGAAAATACTATTATAATATTGCTTTTCCGTACTCAAAAGGCTTCCAACTACTTTAAAATTCTGTTTAAGAAAATCGTGAAAATAAAAAATCGGAAAAGATTTTTGTTGTTTAAGTTCCTTACATTCAATGGACGTAATTTAAAAAATTAAGAACCATAATACGTAAGAGTTTTTGTTTTGGTCAGAAAAGGAACAATCACTGTATCTGCTGATCTACTTCTTGAGTAATTTAAAACAATATTGTAGCATTTTTACCGTTCGATAAGGTGTGAATTAACATACTCGATGCACAAAATTAGTCAACTGATTTATTTACACACTTATACCACTAAACACGATCACTTTCTACTAAAAATATGTCCGATTTAAATATCGCGCCAATGTTCCGAACTGAACTATCAACTGGTATCCTAGTACTTTACATAGATTTTTTGGTACTGGTACCTTAAATAGAGTTTTTAATATGAATGGGAAAATATGTTATCAGCACTATATTCCCGCTTGTGTTTATTCAAAAGAGTACTATGTGCCAATCCGAGGCCTTTTTCTTATATTTTGTGCTGTTTTTCACTAAGTTTATTTTTATATTGTACTAAAAATTGTCTTAATTTAAATACGAATTTTGTATTTAAGGTGTATTTTACTTGTGAATTAAACTTTCAAAAATTCATATTTTTTATAACTGCAGAAGAGCTTTAAAATATAATGAGTGTTCGTATCCATTTAGGTTATGCATAATTTTTTGCAATTAAAAAACTAAAAATTAATTATTGCTTAGTTTGGAATAGTCGTATTTTTTCAATAATTTTTATTTTAGAGAAGGCAAATTTTGTATTAATTAAGCCGCTTTAAAAAATAAAGGTACATCTAACAATTGTTGGGTTTGTTACTACTATTAATATTTTCAAATTATTGAAACTTACGTTACTATGGAAATTATGTATTGTTTAATCAACAGTAAATCCTAATGACCAAAAAACACAAATTTAGCACTGGACATTATTAGCTTTTTCCTTCTTGTTTTCTTTGAGATGATCCTTAGATCTCTAATTCTTGAGCTTCATCTTAAATCCTTGAAAAAGCTTATGGTTGACAGTCGGAAAATGCTTATGGTATCCACTCAATATATAAAATATCGACGCTCGCAAATAGGAACATCGTATCTCGAAAAAGCACGTTTTGAGAAAAATGGGTTTAAAGTTTCAGATTTTGTTTTATGATTTGTAAAGCAACCACTACGGATTAAGCATTAAAATTTGAAGACGGTGTAAATATGTCATTAAGGCACCTTTTCAAAGAAAAAAATTGTTGGAAAATCGGGCTTTCTTTTTTAAATTTAAGTTTAAAATAGTTACGATGTTATTACCTGAAGATACGATATTAGAATGTTTATAATAAAGGCCTGCCTAAAAGGCCTAAAATTTAAAAAAATCACATAAATAAGTGGAGATACAGATATACAGAGCCAACAAATGTCAACAAAGGAAAATCTCAATTGACGAGTCCGAGCGTTTTTCAAAACAACAATTTTTATTGCCTAATTTTTATTGAATTTATGCGTGACTTTACGCCTCACTGTATAAAGATACAGATATATAATATACCAAAACTATTGCAAGTAAATAAAGAAAACAAAACTGATAAAGAGACAAAATATTTATTTTAGAAAATACAAATAAATAAATGAACATAAAAATCAACTACTTTTTCGATAGAAATGGAATCAATTTTCAGTCAGAATCTTCATTTTCCTCATTATCTCCATGGGGAAGGTTTTAGTAAAAATTATGATATAAATCGGGGATCCCATTGCTGCATAGGAATTGTAACTGATCGAACTTTTTATTGGAGATTTTAAGTGGGCCTTGCCTAATACCTTGTTTTGGCAGCTTAACTTTAGTTTCATTCTCTTACTAATGGTTTTCTTCTTTAAATCTAGCAAGCAATGGTTATTATCATCGACAAAATCATATTTAATTTTTATTTGCAAAGGGTCGTCAGATAATATTTCAATTTCTTTTATATCATTCCATCTTATAGTTTTTCCATTTTGATCTGTTTTCCAGTTTCTTTTGGGTGTTACTAGTCCCTTTAAGTCATAAACCATATCTTGACTGACTTCTATAACATTATATGGTTCACCTGTAACTTTTGCCATTTTTATAAGCATAATCCACTGCTCTGGTGTGTAAATTACTTTACCCTTTTTCTGTCGCTCTATAAGAGCATGGACACTGTCTTCCTCGTTCTGCGTATGGCCTTTTTCCAGGAAACGGTGTGTAATATTTACGGTATATTTTTCCGCTGCGTACACATACATGGCATAAACAAACCGATTCCTATTTTGACCAGCGCAATTATTTGTGTAAAACACAAAAGTATCGACACCATTCTGTTTTTGATTTTTAATGTAATCCAACAAAAAACTTCCAATTTCATTAGCTCCTCGTTTTGCAATTGTCTCGTGCCAGAGATAGCAACGCCCTTTAATATTTCCAACGTCAAAAATCGTTAAATTATACGTATTGCATTTTATTTTGTAATAAAAAATGCAGACATCTTTGTGTGGGGTAACTACAATTTTTTGTAAATCATAACAGGCGACGTTAATTAATGATTTATCATCTTTTGCCTGCTCCTTGTCCTTTTCCTTTAATTTTCTTACGGCGTCTTTGTTGGCTTGGTGTCTTCTTTTTTCTTCTTCAAGGTCTTTTCTTTTGCTGTCATCTGCCAGTAAAAACTTATCGCAAACCTCGCACTGGTCTTTTTTTGGTAAAAAAACCCTATATTAAACTCATGCTCAAAGACATACCGATACTGTCTGCAAGTCGCAATCGGACTAATATTTTTTTCCTTGGCCCATTCTAAGTACAGTCTATACATCTGTGCTATGGACTGTATATCAACTTGTAGTTATTTAAGATTTGACTCCTTACGTATATAATGTGACTCGATTGTAGGAAGACACTCAATGTGCTGCCTTATAAATTTCCTGGTAGCTTCAACTTTTGGATCTGTACTTGTGACTCTGCCTCTGCCATCTGGACTTCCTATTCCAATCGTGTTTCTATCTAACTTAAGCATTACAGTTCTTATCCAGATGTCAGTAATACTGAGCGTGTTTAAAAAAAAGTTTTGCATACTTTAATGATGAGTTCATCCACTGTAAAATAATACTCCATTGTAAATTGACGTCTTGAATTTGTTTTCACTGTTTCTGCCTTTTATAAAAAATGTTTTTTCGCTGATCTTCTGAAATCTTCTAGTAACATTCCATTCGACATTTTTTCTTTACACAACTTTCTTTGATTTTTCTCGCCTTAACAATTTTTTTGGTAGTGTAAGACGTATATTCTTGACTTGTATTTCTTCTTTTTTTAGCTATTTTAACTTTCCAATTATTCTCATTTCTAAACTTTTTTCTACCGGGTGATATATTTTTTTCAGCATCAGTTTGAAGTTGTTCAGCGACACTAAATTCACTTCCTTTAAAACAGTCGTTTCCATTGAAGTTGTTTCTTCATTAGCATCATCTTCAAGCTGCAATAAAAATATTTTCATATTCATACCCTTGCAATTTTTATACCTCATAATTTTAGTACGTCAGTATGTATAGCCAGAATATCCCCATCAGTATTTTCTAAATACTGTACATTTGCACAAGTAGCCGTCTCTTCATGCACAGGTAATCCATCTTGAGTAGTATCAAATAATAATACAGCAGGATCTCCTTCATCAAAACCGGGATCAAAATCATTTCCATCAAAAATTGGGGAGCGTGCTAATGCTTGTTCTAAGCTCGTATTGGGGCAGTGGTTTTCAGTATCACTACTATTCTCTTCTAAAAGGTATATCAAAAAATCAAAATAAGGAATATAAAAAAAACTTTTCTGGTATGCATTAGGCATAACTATTGTTTGATGGTGGTAATATTTTTAGTTGACTGGAGTTTTAATTAATATTTTTACTATTATTATACAGAAAGGGCGGAAAGTCACGCATAAGTTCAATAAGAATTAGGCAATTATTTTTTTTTTTTAAACGCTCGGACACGTCAATGGACATTTTCATTTGTTGACATTTTGACATACTTTATTTGTTTTTTTATTGACAGATGATAAAAATATGATATCAGTCATATTTTTTTAATGCCAACATAATAATATGGCTTGTGATATATCATTTGAAAGGTCTTCTTTCATAGAGTATGTTCCTTCCTAAAGTTTGAAGTAATTCCAATAATTTAATTTTTTTTTAATTCTCAAGAGATCAAAACTTTATCATGTGTAAATAAAAAAACAAACGAAGTATGTCAAAGTTTCAACAAATGAAAATGTCAACTGAAGTATCCGAGCGTTTTAAAAAAAAAATTGATTGAATTTATGCGTGACTTTACACCCTCACTGTATACAGCAATTAACAAATTAGAATTTTTAAAGTTGCAAAAAATAATCTTTGGGTACAATATACATGTTAATTTTAAGCATTTATTTCGATAAAACGCCGCCAAAACCATCAAAGCTTTGAAATAATATAGTCTTAATGTGCATTTATCACTTACCCTGTGCAAGCTTCACTAAAAACCTTCCACGTGAGCACATTTTTTTAAAAATATTAGTCTAATAATTTACCGGCATTTAAGATAAATAACACACAAAAACAATACACCTGTCCTCGCCTTGTCTGTTAAATAATAATTTGATCGTAACTCCCGTGTACTAACATCGTAACTCAACTCGAACGAATTCAGAAGCGCACGCGGGTAGAGTTGCCGGATTTGTAACATCGTATCTTAAGTTACGATAAAACTGCATTCGCTAAAATAAAAATAATGGACATCTTAAGTATACTTACGATAAAATTAATGAATTAGAATGTGTGTATTATTATTGTATGTAGACATAAGATGAACTGTTTTATTAGATTTGCTGCAGTCTTCTTGTAACTCTAGATACGATGAAAATAAGTTCTTTATTAGCCATTTATAGAGTTTGTAACTTAAGTTACGATTTTATTAACGCCAGTTTTCTTGCGAAGCAGATACGATAAAACTTTTTTTTTTAAATTCCTGTTTTTTTTTCAAAAATTTTAATTTTTTATTATTTTAAAGGAAAGGGAAGAAAATATATACTAGAAAGTAGTCTTAACTCAATTTCGTTAAAAATCGAGTTACGATGTTCTTATTTGCGAGCGTCGATATCTTAGTTAGCACTTTGCACCAGTCTAGACAGGTGTTTTAATTCTTAAGCTCGTAGTTTTTCTGGATACATTTTTCTATTTCAAATATTTATTATCTTTGAGACATAAGTACTAATTTTAAAATAATGTACGATTAACTCAATATTTTGTACTGTGTGTCACAGTTTTATATTAAAATTGAACTAAAAAGGACTGAATTACTAAGAAATTATTTAAGTGTTGCAATTTAAATACTAAAAGTAGAATAATTGAAGGAATTCCACAAAGTTTTTTAATTCAAATTTATAAATAATGCATATTTTGCACTGTTTGTTACCCAGTTTTATATTGAAATTGTGTTAAACTTACAAATTTTGAAAGGATTTTCTTTTAATTATCCACCATGATATTTTAAATTAAACAATATATTTTGTTTAGACTATTATATCGGATATGCCTATATGATACGGTGTTTTCTGCTTCGCTTCAACTTTATGATACCTATATTATTTATTTAGTACTCATACTACGTAAATAAACATGTCAATAAATATTGATACCATTTATTATTTATGATATAGACTGACTAATCGTGTTAAAATAATCTGTCAAATGATTGATCATTTCTTCAAGAGCAAGCTTCACTGTCGCCAAATCCTGAACTTTCGAAACTTTCCTAATTTTTCCTTGACAGTTTTCTCAAGTTTATTAATCTCCTCGGGAGAAAGCATCTGGTCTAGAGTTTTTTACTTTATATATTGCTGCCCAGGGTACTTTATCAATTTATTTTACCTTTTTGTTCGCCGTTTTAACTGCCCAACTGTGCTTTTAAAATATAGGTGATTCGGAGAAGTTATAAGATATAGGGTTATTAGTTTCCCAAAGAGAAAAACGTACTTGAAGTATATATATATATATATAGAGGATGTAAACTAATGGTTTATTGGGTGAATTTAAGTCCAATTTTAAGGGCATTAGTGTGACGTAACTTTTTCAATCAATACATGGCAACAACGCTAGGCGCATAAGTGTATGCACTAACGTTCTAGTTAGTGTTAGATTACACGTTGTTGCCATGTGTTGCAAAAAGTAGTTTCGTAAAAAGAAAATTGAACTTTATATATTTATAGGATATAAACTAATGATTTATTGGGCTAATCTAGGTTCAATAATAAGGCAAAATGCAAAATTTAATCTACTACTTAATTTATGGAGTGCAAAAGAGGAAGAACTTATTGCAATACGGTGTCTTCCTTTTTTTTCCTACTTCTGGGTGGAACATTTTTGAAATTTTAGGGCAGAGGTATCAAAGAATCTAGATAGACTGTCATTTTATTGACCAGTGGCGTAGGGTTTCGATCGCTAATCGAGATAATAGTTTCAAGAATTTTTACTTAAAATTTAGAAGTTTCAATATGTAATTCAATAAGAGAAGTATAGGAAAAGTAAAAATATATCGGGTAAATAATAGGCAAAATATTATTATGAAAATGTAAATACGTTAATTATTCTGCTAGTTTTTGTACAATTTTATTAGTATTCTGTAGTTAAAGTTGATTCGTAGGGTTTCTTTAGGGTTCTACTTACGTTTGGTTTATTATTTTCATCTATATTGTTTAGTTTTTAAGTAGTTCATCTTGTTCGAGAGCCCCATTTTGGCCCCAATTTAGGTTATTTAGGTTATATTATTGTAAATCCCTGTAGTTCTAATTTTCTAGAATTTGTATACTTGCTTGCTTTGACTGTCAGTATTCTCCTAAAATTATTGGTCTCTTTGGGCAAAAACAATGAAGATAATTCTAAATATTTCGAAACTGTTCCATCGGGTTTTAAAAAGGACGCGCTTCGTGACAATTCATTCAGTTTTAATTGTTTAGTCAGTTTTTACCTTGGAAACAATTAAACGACAGTCAAGGCGAGTTAGGTTAGTGCTTTTGACGTTGACAATAAAAGCGTGTTCCCGAATTTCGTTACAATATTATTACGTAGCACACATTAATAAAGCACAAAAATCTTAATAAAGTGTATTATTTGCGTAAAAAGCATAAAATAAAGACATTAAATATGTCAATAGAAATGTACGCTACGTTAAATTTTGCTTAAAACTTAGTGCGATATTGCCAACATACCTATAATTTTAAATATTTGAATGACCTGAAGTATTAAATTTGAACAGAAAATAAATATCAAACGCAACAACAGGCGGAGCAGAGTTAGAAACTAAGCAATAATATTAACCTTTAAAACACTAATGAATTCTGGCATGGCAGCATTTAGGAAAGCCTAAGTTCAACAAAACAAATTAAACATTATAATTTTGTCGCATGATGTATAGAACAAAGGACTCGAAAGCAACAAAGGATTATTTAACATACCTGTCTAACGTCCAAAACAAAGCATTATGAAATAATTTATATGCTCAACAACGGACACACTCAAATTATTAAAACCATGTGTTTCCAAATGCTTTTATAGTGTTATATTATATATTGTTATCATTCTTGGTGCAACAGCCAATTATAAATTTTATATTGTTTGTACTGTCGCTGAATTTTGTTAAACTATTATGGGTCTACAGTTTTAATACAGCTTGTTTATCATGTCCGGCAAGTTTATTTTAAATTAAGTTAAAATTGTATTTAACGAAGCGATAGAGTGGAAATAAACAAGCAATAAATCTTATGGAGATACGAATATAGAGAAAAGGAGTTTTAGGCAAGAAAGGATAGCTGAACGGAATAAATATATAAATAAAAATTAAGCATAATTTAAATGGATATGGCACTATTTTATGCGTATCTGTGCAATTTGAAATATTGAAGTTTTTGGATTCTAAAATGTCTGTCATGAAAATATTATATTTCTCTTTTGAAAATAAACCAATTTAAAAAAACTAAACTTAGTCTGAAATGTAGAATGGTAAAGTTAAAATATAAAAATCGTTTTTATTATAAATTGTAATTTATTTATGAAAATAAATAACCCAATAGTTTAAAAATTGATTTTGGAGACTTTTTGGATGTAAAAACCTAAATTTGACCATTCACTGTAGTTTTAGTTAATAAAAGAACATTTTTCACATATAAACTGGTTTGTAGTTGAATAATGAGAGTAAGTGGGAAATAAGATACAGACATTTTTATTTACAGCGATTACGTCGATGTACGAAACCTTCATATGAAATATTTGTAATTGGTTCCAATTTCAATTGGGTTTGTTTTTGTAATTGTATATTATTTTTTTTGAAACTGTACTCTCATTGTTGTTTAAAAAAATAGCATTAGAAATTACTGCTATGTAAACAGCCCAAACAGACTTTTATATTTTTTTCTCTTATTAATTCAAAATTAAGTTTTATTAATACGAAAAGTATATTTTTTAATAGCAAAGGTTTGTTTTGCATCTGTTTTACAGCTAAATAGGAACAAGACCCTCCTTGAAATTATTAGATTATAAATCAATAATTTTACTAGTAATTTCAGTTTTTTCGTAGTATTTGAACCGATTTCGTAATTCTTGTTGGTTATTAGGAAACATGTCATATATTTTAAGTTTTAGGTTGCTTATATATTATTTCTGATAAAAAATGTAATTTTAAATTTAGTCCAAGTAATTTAAAAAAAATCTTTTTTACGCAAAAAATTTTTAAATTGCTATATTAATTTATAAAGAAGAATTAGTTTGAAAATTGGTGTTGACCATTACTGTAGGCGTTAAAAAAAGATGATTTTTTATGTAGAGACTAGTGAAGATCAGTTGGAAATAACACACAGAAGTTTCTTCTGACAGTGTTTACACAACTTTCTTTTAAAGTAAAACAAAATGTTGAATGTCAAAATTTTAAGGGAAAATACTTTCAACAATTCAATCCAATTTTTAAAAAAAAATAATCTCTTTCTTAACAAAAAAGATTGTTGAAAAGACAATGTAAGCAGACGTAAGCAGATTTTTATGTTTTATTTTCTACTGATTGCACTTCAAAAAAACTTTTGTAAAAAAATAAAAATTACCTTTGGTCACTTTTTTTCTGAACAAGAAAGAATTTTTAGAAAGTCAGGAAAGCAGAAAAGGTAAGGAGGGTACTTGCAACACTAAAACGTTGAGTTTTATCACATAATATTGTAACACTTGCTGCTTATTATATATATAAAAAGTGCAATTGAAATGCATAATTTAAATGAATACATTACTTTTGTTTATTTATATTTTGCTTGACATTGAAATTGCATACAAATTTATGACCCAAATCACGAAAATTTAATTAATACAGGGTGTCCGGAAGCTAGATGCAATCCTTTAAGGGGGTGATAGCTGACTTAATTTCCAACATTTTAAGCTAAATATGTGTAGGTCGAAATTTGTTTATAAATTTTTTATGGCAATTTTTGAATTTTTCTCAAGAAATACCAAAATTTCACACTTAAACGGTAATAGAGCGCAAGTTATAATTAGTATCGGAGTTTTAAAGTTTATTTTGTTTTGTTTAATGTGTATTAATAAAAATACGATCAATTTCAAGCTTCTGTGTATCTGTTCATGTCACTCATGCCGATGCCTGGCCAATTCTCAGAATTATAGCCTCTTTTGTGCGGCAGGTCATGTAAACAAAACTTACTGGATTGGTTTTCTATTATGGGACAGTTCAGGTAAATAAAAAGTAATAAAAACAAAATTAAGCAGAGGTACCTAATAGTAGATACTGTAGGGTAAGGGCCCCAATAAACATTTGCCGCAACTTATAGTAACATACAAGATATATAAGGGTTGTATAAAGGTAACAAAGATAAATAAGCAAGTTTTGGGGTTTTATAAAATTACTCTAGTAATATTTTATGTTTATAGTGTTACTGTAACCTACAGATATATAATGGGGTGATAAAGCGTTTTCCATCACTAATTTATAAAACTTTTAGTAACCGTTACTTATCGTAATTTTAAAGAGTTTGTATAAGGTTTGCCGTAACCCTATTTATATAACTCGGTTACCTTAGTTATATAGGAGTGTTCTTGTTTACTCTTATAAAAGTTAGTGTTTTTCAAATTAAATTTTATCACTCTTAGTGATGGTTGTCCCGTTTATAAAACTTAATAAGCTTTGGCAACACATTTTACCCTTATATACCCTTAATGACATAACCTTACAAAAATAAAATAACCAATTTATTTTTTTACTTTATTATGATGTAAATAATAATAAGTAAATAATCTTAAGTTTAGCACTTCTTTTCGTCGCAAAGTTGCAAAAATTTTTAGCAAAATTCTGACTGGTGATGAAAAAAAGTTTTTATCCGAGAAAGAATATGTAAACCCTATCAGTTTAGCAAAGCATCCACAAGGGCCTACAATAGAAGTTCTAAAATGTCCAACAGTACCTTATCATGAATCTCTGGAAGATTGTGCAGAAAGAGCTAGTAACAATGAGAATATTGACAAATGGTTAATATCTTTTATCTAAATATCTTTTTAGCATTTTAAAATAATTTTTGTGCTAATTTTCAAATTTAGTCCAGGTATTCCAGGTTATTTTAATCGTTTTCCTGGAATATTTTAACCTGTTTCTTAATCCTGATAATTGGTGTAATTTTAAATTTAGTTTATTTAAAGGATTTGAAGAAATCCTCTTATAGTAAAAAAATTTTTTTTGATGATAATGAATAGGCCCAACTACATGAAAAAGGTAACATTTTAGGAAGATCTAAGATATGACTAAAATATGAAATACGGTAGACGTTGAAAAACTTACATTTCATCAATATTTTATCGTGATTCTCCATCTCACTTTAACAAATAATGACTAATCGCACTGAAATGATAAGCTTCATCTAAAGTGAACTCAACTACATAAAAAAATATTTTTCAATTGGAACAGGTTTTTGAATACATTTGTTATTTTTGCTAGATTGTTAAGCCTTAGAAGTAATTCCTTAAATGTTCCAGACAATTGGACTAGTTCTTTTCTATGTCTTTTTTTGTGAATACATTGTTGCGTAAAGTGTGTTTCCAACTCTATCTTCCTCATATGTTTAAATAAAGTAGAAAATGATGTAACTACTCAAAGATTAATAATTTTTTCAAACTTGATTAAAGGATCAAAGCTCTTCTTCTTGAGTGTAACTCTGAGGTCTTACTTAAGCAAACAAAAGTTAAACAGTCAATATAAACAAGTCCCTATCCTTGCATTCACAGCATATTAACCCCGAGTAACTCTAATTCAAAGCAAAGAGAAGGCACTCGCTTTGTTACTACGATAAACATAATGTGACTGGGTTAATGTAGCGGAAAAGTGCATCCACCCGTTCGCAAACTCATATTTGTTAAAACTATTTTTAAGCACACTTTATTTATTGCTGTGTCTTACACCGCCGGAGAACTTACTGACAAAAATTTATTTGGCGTAATTTTAACGAATTTACACACCATAAACAACTCACAACCCAATTTAGCTACAGTTCCTAGATTTTTCAGTATATTTGATAAGCTGTATTATTATTCATTCATAATGTGATGGGAGGGTAATTTTTTAACAAAAACTATATCTTATGTGATGCAATTTTTCAAATATTACATTAAAACACTATTGATAAGTATTATTTAAGCTGATTATGGTCAAGAATTTTCAAACGAACACTAACTTTACACTGTTTAATAAAAATTGATCCAATTATATTCTAGTTTCCACTAGTCGCTAAAGAACACCTTAAAGCATTATTCGATTATTTGTACATGGTTATTCTAAAACTAGAAGTTTTTTTTATCCGAAATGAACTATTAGATATTAAAAAACCGAATGTCTAAATTTGAATAAATGATGTACTAGAAAGAAAATGATTTCGTTGTCACCCAGTATATATGCTAATAATTCAAAATATACATATATGCAAAATGTTTATAGATTTTAGTAAAAAAAAACAGCAAATAAGTATGAAATAATAAATAAAAATTAAATGTGAAATTTATAAAAGAATAAAACCTTGGTATAAGTCTTACGTTTTACTCGAGAATCGTTAAGAATATATTAAAATAAATTATATAATTTAAAGTTAATAATAATATAAGTTTAAAGCTTAGTAACAATCCTAGCTTACAATATTCTTAGTAGTGTTTTTCCATAGAATGACAAGGCAGAACCTTTTCAGCTTAAAAACAATTGCATTTTATGGATACTTATTATTTATTCAGCATTTCAAAGTTGCGTTTACCATGAAAAAGTACTGACAAGGGTATAAGCGGGAAAAAAGTTAAGCCGTTAAGAATTCAAGTAAAATGTCGGGGATTTCAGAGGAAATGTAGAAAAGCCGGTCCCTGGAGTAAAACAAAGACATTCTACATGAAACGTTGAGGTGCCAGCCGAATCGGAAAAGCTGCCTTTTGTTGATTCGAGAATTAGGGATGGTTGAAATTTCCTTGCATCTTGCCTGACAATTGCGCCATATAAGAATTTTATATTTCAAATGTCTTTGACGAAATTGAATTTTCGAAATCAATTGCTTATTACTTTCGTATGCTGATGTTTACGATCAGTCGTACCACTTTCGAAAAGCTCATTTATTTTCGTTACGCTCGAACTGCATCTAGAGTGTGACAGAATGTAAAGATCCTCGTACAGTTATAAAATTGCTATTTAACTAGAATTTTAGCATAACATTTTAGTTAGAAATTCACCTTTTTGGCACATATAATAACAATTTTTTGCTTCTTTTTTTATTATAACACAATATGCAAAGATTATGATTAAATAAACTTTTTTCTATGAAAATTTCATATTTATTAGGCAGTATGCATAAGAACATTTCTAAATAATAAGTGGAAATTTCATTATATCAATTATAATTTTTAATCAATGCTAATGTTTTCCATTATACATAAGAAACAAACATTTTTTTATTTAAAATTTTACCAATTTATTTTTTTAAATAATTATATAGATTCACAAAAAATCTGCTATGCTGACTAGTTTTAATGTGGTATCCTGTGGCGTTAACTTTACAGTGTTACTATTTTGCCAAGAATTTGCAGACGGTAGCTCAGAGTTATTGGAGGCTTGGGATTGTTCGAAGGTTCACATATGACTGGCTATTAAAGAATCTAAACTTGATTATAACTATTAAATAAGAAGGCGCTACTTAGTTTTTTTTATAAATGAGAGAAAACTAAGAAAAAGACTTGGTATATAGGTTTCAATTAACAATTAAATGACCCTGGATAAAGTAGATTTATAGAGGCAAAAAAATAACTTAATACAACCAAATTATATTTACATCAACGATATGTAGAAAACACCTGATGTTCTAATCTGTTAAATGTTAATAATTTATTATGAATTAAAATATGAATAATGTTGATATGATTAAAATAAGTTTGACAAAAGTAACATTTAACCGAGTTATATCTGCTTAACTACCTAAAAAGGTACTGAAAAATACTGAACAAAAAATAACTAAAATTATAGATAAGATATTGACGTATTAAATTATGATATTGATTAAATATTTGTAGCAATAAATTGAAATTAAAGGTATATTAATAAAAATTTAAATAAGTGAGACAAATCTATGGTTAGTAATATTTAAATAAATGGAATAAACTGGCCTGTATATTCCTCCAAGAAATAAACGACTGGCCTTCAAAATCGAGGCTGTGAATATATGCCATTTGTAGCTCAGCTATCCGGACTGAAAATCGCTAATACTAGCTCTAACTCTAGCTCCAGCTCCACCGCTTTCAGCAATTTCCCGGGGAAATCAAAAGCCTGCAGCCATCAACAATTGAAGAAAAATAAATAGGAAAACGTAAAAGTAAAACCCTAAAACAACGGTTGCCATTGTATTCACTGTCCATAAAAAATGAATGGCGTTAAAAATATGACACACTCACCTTGCTAAGTTTCATTCTCTATCCATCAAAATCTTGGGCATCCTGCACCAGAATTATGAATTAAACGGTCCCTAAAGGAACAAGATTAAGGACTATAAATACAAACCATATTGGCCACTTCCTGCTTCACAAACTTCGGAAATAAGAAACTGGCCTTTTACGTGTGCTCCTACCTGCGACACGGAAACAAGTCGTCGAAAAATGGACGCAGTACCGACTAAATCAGTAACGACCCCACCTCACGCCTGAGCTGTCAATATCAGCCAATCAGAGAAAACATTAATTAAGACCTATCAGAAAAGTGACGGACCGTCAAGAGAAAGCATGGATAATTAAACCAGCAGAGTGATGCGTTACAGTAGTAATGTGTCATTGACAGTGTGAATTTAAAGAAATATGAATAAAAGAAGTTGACTGAAATTATTAATGTAATTATTGAAATTAATGAAATATCAATGGAGCGTTAGTGAACATAAGGAGTAGAAAAATAAAACGCTACAATCTTTAAGCTAAATAATAGACTCATGGTCTGTGGTATTTATATATAACAGAGTAAATAATCTTAAGGGTTGTCATCTACACTTAATTAATTAAATTGAGTTTAATGTTCCTAAAGTTATTTTGTGACCTAGAAATGTAGCTATATTTAATTTACCTTTTGCAAATTGTTTACCTCTTATTACCATGTTAAACTAATATAACAAAGTGATCCAAAACGGTGATATAGATATCTTTAATCCAAATATATTACGTCTTAAACAAGCAGTGCTTAATGTAATTTACATTGAGAACAATTACATAGTTGCTAAGGTCCTATTTCACTAGGATCACCAAGTTTTGAGTTAACATTAATATATTAAAGATAAATGTTACATAGGCATGTTCATAAATTTGGATCTTAGTATTATCACACTTAAGAGTTAATTTATACATATTGATGCTTGGCCGCAGTGTTAAAGAGCAGAATCTGCTCTATGTAGAAATCTGAATCTGCCGGCCCTTTATTTACTCGTGTAATTTTTTATACCATTTGAAACTTTGTATGTATTATTGAGTTGAGTAAATAAAAAAAAAATTTATTATTATTATTATTATGATTATTATTATATTTTAAAGTTTTTAAGACCTATAGGTTGAATTTTGAACTGATAATGTAAAAACGCTCTTTTTTTGTTAGGAATTGATGATGTTACCAAATTTCTCCCAGTTAACA
Organism: Anthonomus grandis grandis; assembly: GCF_022605725.1. NCBI lineage: Eukaryota > Metazoa > Arthropoda > Insecta > Coleoptera > Curculionidae > Anthonomus > Anthonomus grandis. The sequence goes on from NC_065567.1 coordinate 33,873,792, forward strand.
TTGGTCCTGATTTTCCTTTATTTGAAAAACCCCTTACTTTATATTAGGGGGCAATGCGTCTAGTTATTCGGCTAGTTTTAAGAAGACCATGCATATCAAAAATGTAGGTTAAATTGTTTATAAAAAACTGAACTATATAACCAACATCTTCAATAGAATTTATCCTAATAACCGCAATATCATTAACCGCAAATATTATTAATAAAGTGTATATAATTAAACAACATGAAATTTTTTATATTAACTTGCGTTATATTGGCATATAGAGTTTACTTCATCTTAGGGTAGGCATACAATTGTGATTTTAAATTACATTTATTCTTTGTAATTATGGGGTTTTTTGCCGCCATCTTCTCTCTTGTGTCGGAATCTGCGGTGCCATCTAAAAGTCATGCCTCACAATAAAATTAAGGTCTCTGGATCTGCAAAGTGTTCGTAAATAAAGAAATGAAATTTTTTATATAACTTAAAGTTATTACTTTTTGTTCAGGATCTTTTCAATACCCCTTTCATCGACTGAAGTTGAGACTTATTCGACCGAACTGATCCATCCATCATACACCATGTTTCCACACAACCGGTAATGCACATAAGCAAAATGCGAATTAAGATAAAACTAGCATTCTCAATTTCTATTATTTTAAAACGTTTTAAATATGTGGATGATCTCGCTGTGTATCCGTGTATACGGGAAAAGATCCAAACTCGCATTAATTCTTAGTGATGCCAACTAACAAAAATTTCAAAACCGACATAGGGAGAAAATTTTCGCTTTGATTTTGTTGTCGTGTTTTCGCAAAATTTAAACAATTATATATATTTTTTATTAGATATATTTTTACTCAATCTCTTTAACATGAGTAATTTATAAATAAATTATTTAGGTTGGCAATAAAAAACAGCTGGTTAACGTCAACGTCAACATGCTAAAGCTCTTTTTCTCTAATTCGCATTAGCCGCTAATTCGTGTTAATGTCACGTGTAAACTTAGTAATAGACTAAAGCTGTAGTAACTACCTGCGATTAGATTGATGCGAACAAACTCAATAAAGTAAAACCTGTGCAAGATTTGTTTCAAATTTTAGATTTTCAATAGTTATTTGTATATGTAGTAAGTGTGTAGAATGTACAAAAAAATGTGCAAATTTCCAATATGAATATCAAATACTCTAACGATATTGTAACAAACGAGAAATCAGCTGATTCTGCGCATTTCGGAATGACACAAGCGGCACACCGCACGACGTCTCGAAGGTCATCGAATCTTCCGGAAGGGTTAAACGAGTATACAGATCGTGTTATCGTGAGCTACGTATTACCCAAAATAATGACAACACCGCTTGGTTGTGGCTTGCAGGCGGCGGAATTTATCGTTTTTTTTTTTGAACCGGGAGTCAGCAGACCTCACTTTGCTGTGTTACTGCACGTTGCATTAATAATTTTTGAGCGTTATTTTCGTGTTTTTTTCACTATGGCTGTTTATACCCCTTCCGAAAGAGTTCAACTAATTAAATGGTTTTATGGAGGCAATTCGGCAGTACAATGTAGAGATTTGTTTTCAGTGACATTTGAGAATAGATCGATTCCTTGTGCAAAAACGGTTTTAAATATGGTTACAAATTTTGAGACATCTTTTTGTCTTCAATATTGTAAAAAATGCCACACAAAACGTCAAGAACCACCTGTTGAAGTGGTCAAGGATATAGAACGGCGGGAAGAAATAGTTTGCAGTACCCTAGAACTTGATTCGACACGGTCCACTAGAAGTGTTGGAGAGGAACTAGGAATGAGCAATAAAACTGTTGCTCGTATCTGGAAAAAATATGGGTACAAATGTTTCAAGTATTCAAAAACTCGGCGAAGAATGGAATTTTGTGCAACCATGATGGAAAAGGCAAATGAAAACGAATATTTTTTTAAAAATATTTTGTTTTCTGATGAATCTTCTTTTCCATTACATGGCAAACACAATCCTTCCATTGTTCGTTATTGTCTTTGGTTATTTCGTATTTGTCTCGGGAAAACGAGCACAGAAATTTTCAGTTTCGTACCCAGTATCCTCAGAAATTGAATGTTTGGGCAGGTATTTTGGGCGACAATGTTATAGGGCCATTTTTTATTGATGGCACTTTAAATGCCCAAAAGTACCTTGAGTTGCTGCAAAACCAAGTTCTTCCTGCCATTCAAATCCTACCTGATGTAGACCTAGGATCGGTTTATTTTCAGCAAAATGGATGTCCTGCTCATAACGCGGCTAGGGTAAAAGAACTTTTAACAAATACTTTTCCTAACCACCTTATTAGAGGGACTGGCGATATTAAATGGCCTCCTAGATCTCCAGATTTGTCTCCAAATGACTTTTATCTATTGGGTTACCTTAAGCAGACCATTTACAAGCATGAATTTAGTAGGCCAACAAATTTAGAGGAGTTGCGAAATAAAATTGTCGAAGGTGCCAATTCCATTTTACCTGAAACTCTTTTGGAGGTGCGAAATAGCTTTCATGATAGGTTAAGTTTTTGTTTAGCGAAAGAAGGCGGTTTATTTGAGCCTTTTATTTCAAAAATGATATGTTGTTAAGTTTGTTTATTAGAGTTTTATTTCTGATTTTTTATTATATTTTTATCAGAGTTGATATTTTATTTTTTATTAGAATAACGCTTTAATTTTCATTATGCAAAACACAGCATATTAAACATTTTAAGATTACAATTCTATGCTGGTTTTACACATTGTCATGTCTGTAAAACCCGAATTAGAATAAATATTTTAAAAATGCCTGGATTTTCGGGTAATATTTTGGGACATTTTGTCGCCAAACGACGCAGTTCCTACGAAAGTCAGATGTTTATTGTTTACTAATCCCGTCCTCGGGCCGGCCGGGGCGGTGCTCTGTCGCAGGCACTCGTACACGCGCGACGTTGCAAAATTTCGCCTCTATGCGGTTTCCTATAAGTAACGAACGAAAACGCGATCTGTATACGGAGCCGCGTCGGAATATTGGCGCGAGATTTAAATCATTATATTTAATAAAGACGCTGAGATGAGAAGAGAAGATAAATATTTCTAATAGTCATCGTGTTTAGTTGTGTATGAAAGTTTTCGATGGTTTTAATTCATTCCTAACAAACGGGAAACACTACAATACTAATGAAAAAAATAGAGGATTTTATACAAGATTTTATTTCTACTAACGAAGAAAAAAAATAAAAATACTTAAAATTATTAATTTTTCTTTATTATATTAATATTTTATATTAAGCTAATAAAAATATTGGATAGACAATATTTTTATTAGAAGGGATAAGCATACAAAAATCTATTTCAGGCTGAGGTGCACTCGAGAGTTAAAGCTGGACAAAGCAGCTAGATAAATATTTTAACGTGTAATAATTTAATTTAAAAAATATTAAATATTAATGCAATAGGACCAAATTTCCTTTCTGACCAGATGCAGATTTGAACCCAATCTGATGCCCGTAACATTATGCCACAAATACTGAATAATGTTTAGAGCTATGCAAATTAAACTGTATTATTATTTTTCATTTTGAAATCGTATTTTTTTTAATTTGGGTAAAATCTTAGATTAGCGTCTGTAAAAATAAAATTAAATGTTAAATAAATGTCAGATTTACATTACTGTACATTAAAAAGATATGAACTCAAGAAAGTGCTTAATGTGCATAAGCAGAAATATATGTTTATTTAGAAAATAGGTATAGAATCAAAACAATATTGGGATGATAAGAAGGAAAATGGAGAGCGCATTAAATTCGAATCCTTAATTTAGATATTCAACCAAAATTACCTGGAAATCGCAGCTGCCGCAAATTACATTCTAACAATGCGACATTCTATTATTAGGTAGTAAATCACGGATATAGAACGCACAGTTCCCGGCTAATTGATATAATTAGTTTGATACAATGGATGGGAAGCTCAAGGTGCTGTAACAGAATGACCGACTGGGGGATTGAGGGAATATACTAATTATACTGAAAGATATAGACATGACTATTTAGTTGTTATGCCTTACCCACATCTGTTTACGCAGAAACGTAAATATTATGCCAGAGATTATGGGAAATATTTAGCATATTGATTAAGTTATTAGAGGAGTTTTGTCTAGAAAATTTTGAACTGCTCACTGTGCAAGACATTGCAAATGTAGGGATTATTGACTTGACATAAAACTTGACTCGAAAAGCAGTGGCGACTCCTATCAGTATATGCAGGCAAAAGTATACGCGGTAAATTCAAAATGACTGTTTCTAAAATTTTAAAATTTGTAACAATTCTTTGTTTTCTCAAGGCACACTTAAATATTTTATGAACTCCAAGTATTATGAACAAATTTTTACGTTTTCCAAGCTTTTAAAGCCAACGTTTGTCTCCTTTTTTTATTTTGTTCCAGGTGTTTCTGTAAATTGATTTTAAACAAGTTTTTTAATTGATTTTTTCTTTCCAGGCATTTGAAGCACTTTTTTATGTTCTTCCATGACTTTAGAACAAAAGCCTGAAATTATAATTCCGATACCTCGAAAAGATAAATGGTTTTAAATCCATTAAGACATTTTCAGGCACTATAGGAATATCGATTTCTCACTCTTGACTCGAATAGTTAAGAGTAAAGGTGAGAAGCAGTGGTGCCTCCTACCAATATATGCAGGCAAAAGTATACGCGGTTAATTTAAAACGACTATTTCTAAAATTTTTAAATTTGTAATAATTCTTTGTTTTCTCAAGGCACACTTAAATATTTTATGAATTCCACGGATTATGAACAAATTTTTACGTTTTCCAGGCTTTTAAAGTCAACGCTTGTCTCCTTTTTTCATTTTGTTCCAGGTGTTTCTTTAAATTGATTTTAAACAAGTTTTTTAATTGATTTTTTCTTTCCAGGAATTCGAAGCACTTCTTTATGTTCTTCCATGACTTTAGAACAGAAGCCTGGAATTATAATTCCGATACCTCGAAAACATAAATAGTTTTAAATCCATTAAGACATTTTCAGGTACTATAGGAAATTGCTATATTCTTCAAATTTATCTTATGATTCGTAACTTTGTCTAAGCGCTTAATTAAATGAAGCGGTTATTGTATAAAGGGAACAAGTCCACATCTGGACGAAATTCAACTAACATATAGATATTGTAGAATTAATGTCAACGGATCACCTAGTCTATAAAGGAAACTTCTCCTACCCGCGATAGGAAAAATATCATAGGATGAAATTTTGATTGACTGTATAAAGAGATCTTGTCCGGGACTTGTTACCTTTATACAGTAATTCTCGTGGCGCTAGCATCGGTATGGATGGTGGAGGGGTTTCCGTCGATCTCTCATTCTCTCATCCATTTTTGGGTTTGATGTTTATTGATTTAGTTGACGGCACATGTGCGTGAGTATAAACAAAACATATTTTATTAAACTTTACTTATTAGCACAATGTTTGATACCTCTGGGGGAAGTAGTGAGTTACAATCAAAACGAAAAAAGGGAGTACGAAACTGTGAAAAATACAAAAATAATATAAGAATAAAATCCCGATTACTTGGTAAAAGTTATGTTAGTCAAAAAGGCGTTACAAAACCAGCTCGACAGATAGGACCAGATTGCAGGTACGTAGTAGCTACGCTTTACTTGGCACTACATACATATATACATATTTATATATATATATATTATTAATTTGAAAAATAGCAAGCATTTTTGTTTGTTAACGTTTTTGTAATGTATTTTTTAAATTTATTTTTAAGTTATATAGATAATATAAAAGTAAAAATACACATCTTTTTTCAAGATGTGTATTTTTCAAGATTAGATTAGATGTGTTTTTTTTTCAAGATTTCAATGACGCAAATATTTAACGTAATATTTCTATATTTTAATAATTATAGATTTGTAATTTTTGTTTTTTTTTAGCTGCAAGTTCAAATGCACAGAGAAATTTTCTGAAGAGAAAAAGAAATTAATTTTTGAATCTCTTTATTCTGGAAAACCAAGGAATGAACAAGACACTTTTTTAATGGGTCTTATTAATACTAAAGGAGTCAAGAGACGTAGATCAAGGAATCAAGAGCCTAAGCAAGAACGCCGAAGCAATTTTGTGTTCCATGTACTACATGGAAAAGAACGTATTTATAATATAAAGAATAGCATTTCTTAGTTTGTATGCTTTGTCAGTAAAAGCAGTTTTTCGTTTAACTTCACTTCTATTAAATGGCGATAGGCCAACCGACAGACGAGGTCAACACATTAAACGTGGCAATGCTTTACCCGACGCCGCCATTTTGAAAATAGATGAGCATATAAGGAAATTTCCTGAAAAAGAGACCCATTATGGTAATAAACCCCTTCCCTACCTTGATGCTTCTTTGACCACAAAGAAGATGTACGAAATGTTTTGCTCTGAAAATACAGATTTAAAAAAAAACTGTTAAATATGACTATTATCTAAAGCATTTTAACGAAAATTTTGGATATAAGTTTGGAACACCGCAGGTAGACGTATGCTAAAAATGCGAGGAATTAGGGGTAAAATTGAAATCAAAAACACTAAACGATACTGCAAAAAGAGTAGCAGCTGGGGAATTAGTTGTCCACAAAAGAAGGGCTGCTAAGTTTTACAATAAAATTAAATTTGTTAAAGATCTATGCAATAACAACGGGCATGTAGGAGCTATCGTTTTCGATTATATGCAAAATTTACCATTCATTGCCTTTTATGACCGTCAATGATGTCTTTTAAAAGTGTGGCAATATGTTTTTGGGATTCATGATTTAAAAACTAATGCTGCAACATTTTACACGTATCATGAAGGCACTGCTAATCGTGGACCAAACGAGGTAGCTTCATTCCTGAATGATTATATTAAACAAATTCTAGATAAAATCACGGAATTGCACGTGTTTAGTGATGCTGCTGGGTGTCAAAATCGAAACCATACTTTTATTCGATTTCTCCTAAATCTGACCATGAATGGAAGATTTACAGAAGATTCATTCATCATTATTTCCCTGTTCGGGGGATTCATTTCTTCCATGTGATAGAGATTTTGGACTTGTTAAAAGAGCTATTAGGCGCCATGACCGGATTTATACACCAATGCAATATGTATCAATAATAGCAAATGCGAAAACATTGATGCCGCGCTTCACTGTAAAAGTGGTGGGGACAGATGAAGTGCTAGACTTTAAAGGATGGTGGCTAGCTTATTTTAAAAAAACCGCAAAAGAAATCGTGACTAAAGAAAAGTTAAAAGAAAGTTTTAGCATATCAAAATATAAACATTTAACTTATGCCAGCGAAAATCCTGGTTTCGAGTACCACGGGATTTTATAGACGGCCTTGTCTCAAACAAATTTAATTTGTCAAAGAATGTTGCAGCTCCGCCGTTTCCGAATAAAAGGGCTTATGAAGAAAAAGAACCTATCAAGGATAAGAAACTGAAGGATCTCATGAAAGTTTTAATGTACATTCCTGAGGAAGAACAAGATTTTTTTGAGCAGTTCATACCTACAATTCATCTGTAGACCATAAATTAATAGCTTTTCAACTTTACAAACTAAATGGTTTTTTAAATTTTTCTCAAAAGTAGTTATTACGGACTTATTCCCTTTATACAATAACCGCTTCATATGTTGTATACAGGGTGTCCGCTAATTAATGGTACATGGAAAAACCACAGACTCCTGATGTAAAAATATTACGATTTAACTATATTTACCTATATCCAAAAGTTGATATTAACTGAGATACAGGGTGTTAAACTTAAAACTTTTTTTTTGTTTTTCCCCAATAACTTTAACAAAAGTTAACTTTTTTTCACAAAAATTTGTAGTTAGGGGTTTTTTAGGTCGAGAAATTAACTTTTTTAACAAATTTAGTGTACAATGTAGGGGGCGCTGTCTGCGACATCTTTTTCTCTTTCATAAGGTCATAACTTTTTGTGCTTAACTGTATTTAAGTTTTTATTGAAAATAATACTTTTTTCATATTTTTTACGTAAAAAAGGTACTACTTTCGGGTCGCTCAGAGTCGCCGTTTTCGAGATATTTACCTTCAAATTATTTAGTACAGCAGCTCAAGCAAGCAATAATGTCTTGTTACTCTTTACCAATCATTTTTTACATAATAAATAATGTTTTAGTATAAGTCATTGAGAATAATGCAAACAAAAAATGGATTATCATTTAATTAACTTTATTTAAAATAACTATGACACTGGAAAATCTATTGAAAGAAAATAACATTAACGAAAACAAACTTAACTATGCGACTGATAACTTTTCCATTTTGAAACTGTGACAAGATTTAGTAAAAAAATAGATCTGCTTTTGATAAAAACTGTTCAAAATGTCTACCATTCACTTCAATACATTTAACAGTTCTTTTGCTGAAAGATCTCCTAATTTAAAAAAATAATTGTTCGTTTCGTAGCTTTTGTGCAGCATATAAAATTCTCTGCCATAGTTCTTCTCTGGAATTCACTATTTCTTTGTAAACGAGCGACCATATAGCCCCATACACAAAAATCTAGCGGGTTAAAATCGTGACTTTGATTCGATCGTGAGCGACTTCAACTTAGTATACCTTTTTTACGTAAAAAATATGAAAAAAGTATTATTTTCAATAAAAACTTAAATACAGTTAAGCACAAAAAAGTAATGACCTTATGAAAGAGAAAAAGATGTCGCAGACCGCGCCTCTTACATAGTATACTAAATTTGTTAAAAAAATTAATTTGTCGACCTAAAAAACCCCTAACTACAAATTTTTGTGAAAAAAAGTTAACTTTTGTTAAAGTTATTGGGGAAAAACAAAAAAAAAGTTTTAAGTTTAACACCCTGTATCTTAGTTAATATCAACTTTTGGATATAGGTAAATATAGTTAAATCGTAATATTTTTACATCAGGAGTCTGTGGTTTTTCCATGTACCATTAATTAGCGGACACCCTGTATATTTCAGGGAACAACTTTTCTTGTTTTTTTTTAAAGACACCCTGTTTATCTTTCAAATATTTTAAGCAATGTTGTCTGCTTGTTTATTTCAAGCATTTTGGGTGTTTTTTAAGAAACCTTAAAAAGAATTTCAATTTTTTTTCCTGTTTTCCATGTCATGAGATCAGAAGCCTGGAAATGAAGTGCGTGAAATGCGTGAAAGACATAGACAATTATATTCAATGCCTGGAAAACATGAATGACTTTGACATTTTCCGGAATTAGGGAAAATTTCTATTTATTTTTTGTATTTATTTATTTATTGAAGGTTTAAACCCAATACAAAATTATGTAAGTAAATAGAAGCTCAAGTAATAGCAATCGAAACTAAGCAACAAAAAAAAGGATACAAAGAATGAGCGATAGTCAACTTAAAGCCAAATAAAGCTCTTAGAAAAAGGTTCAAAGATTGGAAGAAATCAAGGTAAATGGCATAACTGTTGGCATAGTTTGTCCTGTAAAAAGGTGCATGGAAAGTTTGAATTTGTGAAGTGTGATATAAAGAGTCTATGGTTAAATGGAGAATTTTCAAGCCTTTCTGCTTTCTAGCTGATGCTAAGATAGTACTACGTTTAATGAATTCTAACAACTTTAGAGATTCATTAATAATGCAATTTATATATGCAGTGCCATACACTCTAAAAGAGTATTGCATATATGATAAATAAAGTTACATAAAATTTGATGACGTTGTACTTGCAGATGTTAAGGTCATCCTGGAGATGCTAAGAAAAAACTTTAGGAATGGTGTTTAAAATACATATTAGTCGATAATTCTTCGCATTTGAGGTATCACTAGACTTATGGATGGGAACTACATAACTCATTTTTCGAAACCATCATCATTATCTGAAATCCATGAAAAAGCCAAGCACGATTGTTTAATAGTAACCACTGTCTGGCACTGCAGAAAAAATCCCTTAAAGAATATTTTGAGTAGACTCATATGGTTTAAGTCTCCCGAAATTTAAAGAAAAATATTGAAAACATTAATTGCGAATAACTCATGCTTGAATCTTTACTATGTGCGCAGAGGCACCACGCAGCTGCGCAAGTGACTAAATTAGGTTGCAGAATATAAAAAAGCACCTCAGTGGCATACCTCTTAGAGTAAATATCCGCAATAAGTTTCGCTATGGCTTATTAAGGATTATCTAGTGCTTTTCAGAGCTTGTGACCATATAGCTTTGAAAAAGACTGGAGGTTACATATAGATTTTTGATAAATGATTTTTCTATTAGGAGGCAGTTTGTGTTATTCTATCTGTGCTAATTGATGCTTAAACGAAGTTTAAAGTAATATATTTTTAAGCCTCCCTTAAACTGGGTTACCTTCATTTTATTTTTGAGGTTTATCGGCTCTCGCAGACGAATAATATTGCTTTTTCAATTTATTTTATTTTTGTATCGTAAAAATCCGAGATATAAATAAAGAAATGCTATTAACTGAACCCATTACTAATAGAGAATACGTCTTTGAAGGGCATTAAGTATAAATTAAAACTTTTTAATGGTTTTCGCTTGATTCCGATCGTAAACCATATTTTCTTATCTTATGCGAAGTTATAAAATGCCTTGCAAGATAAGAATTTACTGATAAACTTTTAACGGCGATCGGCGCAACGGACAACAGTAAATTCGTCTAAAGTTTTCTTATTCATTAAGCCTTTTATGGACTATTATCTAAACTTTTTATTGAACTTATTATAATTAACTGACTTATAGAGTGTTTTTGCCACAAAAGCAAGCTGGTTGACTAACAGGAGTTTTTGCACAGTAATTTATATGAGCCATAAAAAATAGAGGATTTCTCATTCAACATTTTTGTGATATAAGATGTCAATGTTTGTATTTAAATAAAGTGGGTTTTAAATTTAAATAAAGGGATTGTCTTAAGAGTAAAGAATAATAAAAATGTTACTTAAATTAACACTAGGGCTCGACCGAGGAGGTACTCTTTTCTGATCCTGACAAAAAAATAAACCAACTTCACTCTATTTCATAACTTGATGGATATGACAACCATTGCATTTACTAACATATAACGCTATGACCATGTCATCAAAATAAAAATTATATATCTCCAACACAAGTAACACACGATAGTTAAATACACGTTTATTTTTGGTTTAAATTAGATGTACAATTTTGGTTAAACTATAAATATTGAATAAAATGTCTGCGTGATATACGTTGACGAATTCAATATTATGTTTATATTTTATTCACGTTTAACAAGAAGGTTTATGACATGTTAATATTATACAATTATTATTTCATAAGTTTAAAGACCGAAATTACCAATGTAGATATTTTCTTTTTTAATTTGCAGATGTCTTTTATGCATCAGGGGGCATTTCTCGACGTACAAAGAAAAAAATAAGTTTTTACCAATGGCGTCCATAAGAGAGGGATTTATAATAAATATTATTTAATAAAAAAAAGTACACCCCTGCATTTTTCACAAATAAATGTTATTTTTTAAGTCCCTGTTCTTTTCAGCAAGTTTGTATGCTTGCGTTTTTTTTTAATTGTATATCTTATTTGGTATAATTATTGTTTTATACACGTTAATGCCTTTCCTATTTTTTTCTAGATTTCTTTGTGTATGATATTCCGTTGGTATATGATACGTATATGAAAAGTATATCGTATCCTACACAGTGGCATATATGTGATATCAAGGTCATTTTATCATAAATTTAAGGTATCTACACCTCATCGACTGTAAAGACTAGCTATGCAAATCCCTTGTCAATTTTTTTAAAATCCCAAAATTTTCTGCCTTGTGTAAACAAAATCATATATAATATGCAGGGTGTCCCAGCGAAAACGAAACAGAGCTATTTTCGGTATGAAAAAAAATTTTTTTTTCAAAAATCTCGGACACGTCGATTTTATTTTTGAGGGGGACAACTTTTCCTTACCAAGGCACCCTCATACCAGCAACCCCCTTCGAGGGGATGGAATCACCCCTAAAATCCTAAATGGAAAGAAGGGTCGTATGATACCTTATTTTAAAGGTCTTTTAATTCTGAATATAACTGCCAAATTTGAAGTGGCTAAAATTATTTCTCTGGATAAAACAGCTTGTCAAAATTGCGGAAACACCGAAAATGAAAAAGGTATTATGGACTCTTTTTTGGATAATATTTTTAAAAGAACAAGGAAATCCTATTTTCGAAGGGGTCACTTATTAATTAAGAGGTTACCTAATACCTGGAATCCTTTACGAGGGGTTGAAAGCACCCCTTAAATCTTAAACAGAAAGAGGGATCGTGTTATACCTTATGTTGAAAGCGTTTTCACTTTAAATTTAAATGGTGACTTCTGAGTGACTGATGGATTTCTTCTGGATATGAAAGCCAAATAAAATTCTGGAAAAAATGCTTTAAATAAACCTTTATGCCTGAAACCCTTTCTTACAATTTTTTTTATTGGATCATTAAAACATGATTAAAAATTTATTAGTATTGTTAATATTATTGTTATTACACCTTATCAGCATATCATAAATAAAAACAAAATACCGAATAAAATGTAAACACAAGTATCTGAAGAATTTATTTAGCTTGCTAAATATCATTGGTACTTTTTTCATAAAGCAGCATTTATTTAAAGAGTTTTAAATTATTACCCAGTCTTTTACGTGTTGAAACACTGTTAGCAATGGTTTATTCTACTGCAGAGAGGGTTGAGATGATAGTTTTTCTTTCGGCATAACAATTGTGCCAATAGAACGGTACAAGAATTTAATGACTTTTATCCAGAAAAACGAGTCAACAGAAAATACGTTCTAGAAATAGTTGCTAAATTTAGGGAATCTGGCAGTGTCTTAAAGAAAAAGCGTGAGGTTCAAAATGCTGTTGTTGTCAATGAAGCAATGCAAATAACTGTCCTAGGTCAACTTCATGCCGAGCCAGGAATAAGTGTCAGAAAATTGGCGACGAGTACAGGAGTAAGCAAAAGTAGTGTTCATAGGATACTTAAGCATAATAAATTCCATGCTTACAAAATTCATCTGGTGCAAGAACTGAATGAGGACGATTTTGACAGACGAGTGCAATTTTGTGAATCGCTTAGTGATATGATAACTGTTAATCCGCGTCTTATTTACAACATATGCTTTTCAGATGAATGTACTTTTTTTCTTAATGGCAACGTAAATCGTCATAACTGCCGCTACTGGTCAAATGCAAATCCGGGCCAGTTTCGTGAAGTTCATACCCAGTTCCCTGAGAAGTTAAATGTTTGGGCGGGAATCTTGGGCGGCTCCATTGTTGGTCCGTTTTTTCTGCCCGGAAATTTGAATGGAGAAATGTACCGAGATCTCTTGGAAAATGCCGTATATCCAAGAATAGTAGAAATAATGGAAGGCGGAAATCATTCTGATGATGATCAAGTCATTTTCCAACAAGACGGAGCGCCTCCACATTATGCTGCTAGTGTGAGGCAATATCTTGATGAGATATTTCCTGATCGTTGGATTGGAAGGAGAGGACCTTTTATGGAATGGCCAGCTAGGTCACCCGATTTAACCCCATTAGATTTTTTTTATGGGGGCATTTAAAAACAAAAGTTTACGCTACCCAACCAGACACCCTAGAAGACTTACGCCAGAGAATTATAAATGAGTGTCAGATGATAAACACCTGAAGTTCTACAAAACGTCAGGCATCGTTTTGGGCAAAACCTGTATTCCTGCATGGAAGTAGGCGGGGCACAATTTGAACATTTATATATTTTGAATAAATTGACGTAATTTAAATAAACTTGTTTTATTTAAAAGACATAAAAGGAAAAGGGTAGGTATTTCTTATCTCTCCACTTTTACTGGCAGTAAAGATTGTATTTCTTGCTATTTTTATATCCACAAGATATCCATCAGTCACTCAGAAGTCACCATTTAAATTCAGAGTAAAAAGGCCTTCAAAATAAGGAATGACACGACCCCTTTTTCTATTTAAGATTTAAGGGGTACTTTCAACCCCTCGTAAAGGGTTCCAGGTATTAGGGTGGCCTCTTAATTAATAAGTGACCCCTTTGAAATTAAGACTTCCTTATTCTTTTAAAAATATTATCCAAAACAGAGTTCAAAATACCTTTTTCATTTTTGCTGTTTCTACAATTTTGACAAGCTGTCATATCCGGATAAAAAATTTTAGCCACTTAAAATTTGGCAGTTATATTCAGAATTAAAAGACCTTTAAAATAAGGTATCACACGACTCCTCTTTCTATTTAAGATTTTAGGGGTGATCCCACCTCCTCGAAGAGGGTTACTGGTATGAGGGTGCCTTGGTAAGGAAAAGTTGTCCCCCTCGAAAACAAAATCGACGTGTTCGAGATTTTTGTAAAAATTTTTTTTTTCATACCAAAAATACCTCTGTTTCGTTTTCGCTGGGACACCCTGTATGTATATTCTATAGTTTAATAAATATACCTTGACTTTATACGATTAATAAATATACTAACATTTTTAATTTACAAACTGTATTTTTGAAACTATAGATAATGAAAAGTTGTCTAAAACCAAAAAAAAAAAATTAAAATAACTGCCAGTACGAATTTTTTTCCAAAATAATACACATGAATAACAGCTGGTTTCGTCGTTAATATCTAATATAATAACACAGTTTGTTTATTTAAATTTGATATAATTATATATATGTATATTAATAAATATTTAATAAAAAACCGTGCTATTACATTGGATATTATGGAGGAAAAACGGTGATTTTTCAGAAGAACTTCTTACTAGGCAAATGTTTAAAGTGGGTTGGGGGAGGATGGAGGGTTGTGTTGATGAAAAAAACAATGTTTTTGCAAAAAAAATATATATTAAATATTTAATTTAGTAACACTTATTTAAATTTGATATAATTTTATATATAAATATTTAGCATAAAAACAGCGTTATTGGATTGGATAATATGGAGGAAAAACAGTGATTTTTTAAAAGAATTGCATCATGAAAACAACATGAGATGGTTAACAAATGTATTTAATAGGATACAGAGTTCGCATGTGTAGTTCATATCGGAGTTCATCTTGCCTAAAACAAGTGTAAAAACTTAAGAACAGTAAGTCTGATAAGCCATCTTTAGAAACAATTTCTAAAAATTATTTACTAAAGAATCTACAGGATCTTTGAAGAGCAAATAGCAGCTACAGAGTTTGGTTTCAAAGATGCAGCAGGAACACGAGCCATATACAGCATCCAAGATTTATTTTAGGGATACATTAACATAACCTGTAGCATGTTTACATGTTTTGATAACTATTAGAAGGATTTTCATACATTAAAACATCAAAAAATCAACACAAAATATACTGAAAATATACTACAGAATAGAATACTAGATTGCAGTTAATGAACTAATAAAACTTAATGAAAACTAATGATTATAATTTAAAAAATTCCATTCAAGTTAATAATGATACACGATGTAGTATACACCATCTCACGTTTACCTGTATATTATATCGGTTGTACTAACAATAGAATCTGATGATGCGGTATTTAAGGCGAAACGCGTAACCTAAATAATAGACGCTACATTTGTGAAACTTTGAATTTATTTTACTATAAGCAAAGAAAACATCTAATAATGTGTAACATCCAATATCCGAAACGAACAGTAACTATAAGAGGAAGAAAATTCCTTTAAAATAATTTTAAGCATCATGATTTATAAACAATAAAATTACTTTATAAGCTCTGGGCCAAGTATGGCCTATATTTGTTGTGCAACTATCAACTTTTTAAAAGGGATTTTCCAAAAAAAAGGTCGTATTTTAATTTAACGTGCCTTTGGGTATTATTTTTTTAAAGAGAATACTTACTTCTATAAAATAAACTCATTATAGTTTAAAATTTAAATACATTTTTTTTTCTAGTTGGATATTATATTACTCGGAAATCCTAGCTCCGAAACTCCCAGATGTTGTATAATTAAAATTGGCCTGCTCTAAAATTACCAAACTTTTAAATTCTGTAGTCCTATATCGAAAAAAGTTATGGGAGGTGGATAAAACTTTTATAAAGTTAATGAATATTAAATTTTTACATCGGAAATAAGATAAAGGACGGCTCACGGATTATTATTTTCAGATATAAATTAACAGCTTTTGGGAAATAATTGAATTTTTATCGTTATTCCCAATTCGGTTTAATATTTTAGGGTGCAAATCATAGAGCAAAAAAATATATAATTACTCAATATTTTTAAAATGACTCACATTGCATTTTTACTTTAGACAAGTTGTCTCATTATATCTTTCTTCTATCACATATTTTTTAACGTGACTTCTTCAACAATATATACAATAACAATTATTTTTTTAAATAGTTTAACTGGCTTTAAAGGGACGCCTCTGGCATACATGCAATCAATTCATCTCCTTATTTTTCTGGTCAAAATATGCTAAATGAATAAGTGATGCTATTTAACACAGCGATGTCATCAAGCTGGCCAATCATACTGGACATCAAATGGACGCAAATAGCCACGACAATTCCGGCTGCTTTATTAACAAATATCTATATCTCTCGACTACGCTGTAACTTCCATGATATGAAAGATTTATGGGATTACCGTTAATAAAGGATAATTGGCTTTATGACGTAGAACTTGACACTAAAACTCTCACTTAATTTAGTCCTAATTTAAGTTGAAAATAGGCTTATTTCCAGATGTGTGTTTTAAGGTAAATACAACTTAAGAGGATGATTAAAAGGTGAGGTAGTTTGATGTACAAAGATGGTGAAAAATACAATTTTTCTTGTAACTGCTTCAGATTCGTCAACGAAGTTCCAAGAATACAAATATTTTTTGAAGCTAAAAATCAACTTTCTACTTTCACCAATAGCGTCCAAGTTATGATTTTTGAAACAAGAAACGTACGCCACTGATTCTTTTAAAATTAATTTTTATTAATATAACTGTAGGATACTAATCAAATTTAAACAAAATATCTTAAGCAGCCTGAATAGAAATGAGGATCACAAGTTATAAGGATGACCAATATGCAAAACTCAATTTTTACTGAACAATGATCACCTTTGTGAAGATAATTTTTGTTTGAAAATTCGTGACCATCATCAATTTGTTTAATACTGTATATTAGTGTTTAAAAAAATTATAAACATATTTTCTCTGGAAATAATGTTCTAGTGCTAACTTTTTATTATAATTTAGGTGTCTTCGTTAAACTAGTAGAAACTAGGGCAATATTGAGGCCACAGTTACGAGAGTAACCGAGTTTTTTAAACCAAATTGGTCACAAAAAAGTGGTGTCACATAATTTGGTGCCACTTAAAAAATACTTCTATTGTTACCAATCTTAATAAATTTATTTAATTATACTTTATAGTGTTTGTTAGCCACTTGTAGAAACTAAAGATTAATTTTTACTGAACAGTGAACACTTTTGTGGAGATGTTTTTCTTCTCCCATTTTTTTAACGCCTAACTATAAAATAAAAAAAATATTGGCGAATTCCTCAGTGTTCTGAAATGATTGCTGCCTATTTTCAAATTGCTTAGAGATATCTGTGAATATTAGGTGTAGTTTTTCTTTTTTGAATCGCCATCCCTTTCTTCCGCTTTGGGTATTCTTGCTTTCCATGCAGCTTGTCCTGATTTCGTACATAATGTGTTGATGATAGCTGAGGTTTTCCTCCTCAATGACTTCTCAGTTCACTATATTGTTGGCTATGTTATGCTGAAAGTAAGTCGATATAGAATTCGCTTACAAAAACTGAATTGTCGCCCCTGTTTTGGTTCGTTTGGTTGGTTTCAATTTCGTTTATCGTATTTAGATGAGTTTGAATAGCCAATATCATTTTATCTTCTTGCGTGCTTAGTATATCTATTAAGCTCTGGATGTTTTTCCCACCAAGTCATTTATCGCCGTTTATTTTGTTGAAGTATCTTCTCTAGCTCTATTCCATCTTTGGCCCTTTGTTGTATAGTCATTTTCGAATCAGCATTCAAGTAAAAGACTGCTCTTGGAGTAAGAGAGTGCTGTACACCTTCGAGGGACCTTTGAAAGCGGTTTATTGTACCACTCTGTTCCTAGGCTACTATATTTTCATGTTCCACTACCAACCCCACATTTACATAAATGGGAATAGTGTTCTAGTGCTATCTTATTAAAATTTTAAGCGTTTTTTATCGACTAGTGAAAATTAGAGTAATATCCAATAGTAGTAACAAGAGTATTGATTGTTTTTAATGAAATTGGTCACCAAATAAGTTATTCTATTTTGGTGTCACTTTAAAAATGATTTTTCTAGAACTAGTGTTTAAGTGTATCTATTTAATTATATTTTATAGTTTATGTTAGCCATTAATGGAAAGTAAAGTAAAATCGGATTAATTTTTACTGAATAGTTAACACTTGTGAAGATGGGTTTTATTTGAAAATTCGCGCTCATCATCAATTTGTTTATTATTGATTAAAAATTAATAAAAAATCTTTAAGTGGAAATCGTGTTCTAGTGCCATCTTCTTATTTTAATTATCATTGTTTTTAATAAACTACTAAAAACTAAAGTAATATCCAATAATAGTAACAAGAGTACCGATTTATTTAAATGAAATTGGTTACAAAAAAAGTTATTCCATCTTGGTGCCACTTTAAAAATATTTCTGCTACAGTTAGTGTCTTAGTGTATCTATTATCTTATAGTGTTTGTTAGCTCATAGACCAATTTTTACTGAACAGTTTTATGGAAATGGTTTTTATTTGAAAATATATGACCACCATATAACTTAAAATAAAATTTTCTGTTAAAACAAAGCTGAATATAACACAAAGATTATACAAAGACAAAATAAAAACTGTAGAATGTCCTTTTTATTCGATTAAACAAATACACAAATTATTACTCATAAATTCTAAATCCATAATTTCGTATAGATAAATTAATACGTCTCGCCATAATCGAGTCACATCATAATCTCTACTTGTCAATTCACATTACTCATGCCAACTTAACAAAACTTAATAACTGTCAACATATATGACATTATAGCTAATGGCGCGAAATTCAAATTTTAAAATTAAATACTACGAAACAATATTAATTCTAATTATTGAACCACATTACAGAACACACTAAAATAAGATTAACTTAACATATACTTGTCAATTACTTGCTACTTAGAGATTCAGACACCTAAAATAAATTGAAAAGTTTTTTTCTTAAATTTTTGTTGAGATTGATTCACTGATTGTGGAAGCTTATTATAGAGCTTATGAGACGTATACGCTCTGCTAAAGAAAGTCGATGTGTAGGAATATTTAAAGCGCTTGATCTTGTATCATGCTTATCATGAGCAACAAGGTGAGTAAACACTGTAATTTTTTTTTATAGAAACATACCCTGGAAACGTGAGAATATTCAGACTTTTTAAATTTCCCTCTGCGTGAGTCCCCTGATGTACTAATTCGGTGCCCTCTTTTGAATAATTAAATCGTCACGCCATCTTACAGCTCCTCCCCAGAATATATTATATATCGCAAAATCGAATATAAATTGGCATAATATGTAGTTAGAAAAATTGTTTGCGGTAAAAACCTTTCAACACCCTTAAATAAAAGCAAGCAGAGTCTAATTTCTGGCATACATGTTCAATTTGATTCAAAAGAAACGAGTAGACTTTGACAATACTATGCTACGACAAGAGCTGCAATTCCTCATGTTATTGCTTCCGAGATTCGGAAGTTATAAACCCTAAAAATATTTACTTGTCACAGTTCTAGAAGAGCTTGTTGGTAGCAAACCACACAGATGACCCTGTAATGTCATCAGCAAAGTTTGTTGGGCTAGATGAGTCGTCGGTCACAGCTTCAGACAAGTTATTGATAAAAACCAAAAACAGGAAGGGTCCAATGACAGTTCTTCCAATAAATCTTTTTTGTTGGTACTTCTAATAGGTCTTAGTCTGAAATCGGGGAACTGAAATATAGAGTAAATGATTCTAAACAGAAAAATTTTGTATACAAGTGATGCAGAGTCAACATATTAAATCACAAATTGAAAAGAGAAGCATACAATTTCTACTACTTCTCTCTACTCTCTGTATGACCTAAACTGAAAAACTAAAAAAAAAACTCTTGCAGTTTGCACATTGGTTTTATTTAAAGTAATTAAGTATGAATGCAAATAAGAGTCATAAACCGTTTATTCATTAACTACTAAATTAGAACCACATATAAGCCATGAACACTGATTATAATGCATCCAACTATTGTGGTATTTGATTAGAAAGTCCTTGCTCTAGTATTTAATAATGTATATAAATAAAATTTAGTTTACTGTATATAGTCTCCTGGTATATTCTTTTTGTTATAATTTAAAATATTTCCTATAGTCTAGTAAAAGCTAAGGTAACATTGAACTAATAATAACTAAAGTAAGTTTTTTTTAATTAGTTTAAAAAAATTTAACAATTCTTTTATCCCACCTAGTGTTTTAATATATTTTTCATTATAGCATACGGCGCCTAAGTTACTATTCTTTATATTGAATAAGAGAGACATAATATGTCTTAAAAATAATAATTTTCCACCTAGCTTACTCATGTATCTCATGCCTAATACGTTAAAAGGAGAAACATACAAATATCGTGACCGTTTTAAAGTAAAAAAGAGAACACAGATAATCATTTCCTTATTTCTTTAAGCCAATCGATCGTCTCTCTTATATTAGTTTTAAGTTTATTCATATCATCGTCTTACTTTGGTAACAGACTGTTAAGTTTCCATGCTAAATAAACCATGGATAAAATGTTAGTAATTATAAATTCAAGTAGAACCTAGTACAAATTTACTGCTATTTTTGTTCTTAAACCCTGCATTCCGAAATTTATCCATTCGGGAGATTCAGAAAACATACAGCCAAATAAATTCGCCATATCCCAAGGCATCTAGGGTCGTAAGAACTCGCATTCGAACGATTATTCAAGAAGGGTTTTACCGATTTAACATACCGAGAATTTACGTAAAGTAATGTCGAAATAATTTTCGTTTTATAGCCCTGGTCAGCCGTATTTTAATCTAATTTACCGTGCATATATTACATCTCCGTCATGATAGCGTAATTTACGAAAGAAGCGTATGCCTTTCATATAAAATCTTTTAGAATAATGTCAAATTAAAGGGTAAAGAATTTTAATTAACATGAAATAACGTATTTTAATAAAACTATTGCCATGCAGATAATAATTAGTTATTTTTGGCCCTTGAAATCTTTGCACTCAATTTTGAATCACCCTGTATAATCCTTGTTAGGAATTTGTGAAAAATGGATATGGAAGTATACTTATCGGTCGATCATTTTCAATTTTTTTCTATTTTTAATAATTTCACCCTTTTATTAGGTAACAGAAAGAGAAATATTTATTTTCTATGTATAATTTTACAATTATTTATGTCTGATTTGAATCTCGCGTCAATATTTCGAACTTTACTACACTGAACTGAAAACTGACCGGCGATGCGACTCCTTATATACTCGGCTGACCATGATTTCGGAAGATTCGCTGACCTTCGAGACGTCGTGCCGTATGCCCCTTATGTCATTCCGGTATGACGGAGAATCAGTTGGTCTTATTAACTTGTTTACAATATCGGTACACTTGTAATACCATCGTTTCCTGGTGCTCTTTATCTTGTTCTTGTTCTTTACTTGGGATATACAGGGTGTTCATTAGAAAACTTCCCACCACGGATTTATCGAAAACCACTATTAAAAAAAAACGCCGAAATACGTCAAAAGGTTTGTCAAGGGTTACACTTTTCTAACCTAAAACTACTTCACCCCCTTTCACCCATTGCCCCACAGGGTCATCCCCTTAAACATTTTAAATGGCAAAAGTTATTGAGTAATAGCTTGTTTAAAAGGTCTTTTGAAGTGTTTTATTTTGACGTTTGATTTGTTTAAATCGGTCGATTCGTTTTCGAGAAAATTAGAAAAATCTTTGTTTATCTTTATTTGTTCAGATAGAAAACAAAAACATGAAAATATTAGTTTTTCGTTGCAATAAGTGGTCAAAATATTGCCCGTTAGGGTTTGTCAAATCTACAATTTGTTTATAATTTAAAACGGAAACTACCAACATAAACAACAATTCCGAAGATTAGACGTGGAAAAAACTAAATTACAACCCGAATTTTTTTCCGCATTCTTTTCATCGAAACAGATATCCTGGGCGAACTGTATTTATTGTTAAGGCCGGGATAGATGCCCCGTCATAGAGTTTGTCTAGCTAAGGAAAGGTGCACCATCTGTTTCAAAGCTGCGCCAAGTTTTGTCCCCTAATAACGCGCGATTAGCGAAAGTAGCGCGCCTTTTTTAATTTAATTTAATATAATTTAGAGGCACAGAACACAAATATAAGAATTAACGCAACGGCACTGTTTATATGCAAATCGGGGCGAACGATACCGTTGCTTTGGCAGCGGCGTAAACAAATTTACTGCGCAACCGAGCCGAACAACACGTGCTGTACCTTTCCTTAGCTAGACAAAGTCTACACATCAACTTGCTTGCGCAAACTTAAGTTGTACGGCAATACTGAATTCCTCATTTGACCACTAACTATTCAGTCTTGTGCGTTTTGTTGATCAAATTAAACGTCCAAAATCAAGATGACTGACGATCTTTTATTGTGTGCGGTTGCTATTGCTATTATAGCAAAAAAGAAAAAAGTAAATAAGAGAAAACGTTCCAAGTGGTCAAAAGAGTGGTTACTTAAGCGACAGGAATTATCACACCTACATTTACTAAATGAGCTTCGATTAGAACCTGAGGATTGGTTCAATTATTTACGTATGGACGAAGAAACACTTATATGGAATTGCTCCAGATAGTAACGCCTCAAATCAAAAGGATGGATACTGTTATGAGAAAAGCAATATCACCACATGAGAGGCTCAGCGCAACTCTACGCTTTTTAGCAACAGGAAGAAGCTATGCTGATTTGAAATTTTCATGTGCAATATTTCGTCAAGCACTTGGTGAAATTATACCGGATACATGCAGAGCTATTTACGAAGGGTTAAAAAATGAAAATTTGAAGGTAAAGTATTTTATTAAAAATAGTATAACGTATATTATACTTAATTTAATTATTATCTTCAAAGTTGTATCTTGAATAATATTCTCCAACGGATTGTGGGAGGTCATTGATTGCTTCCCCTAGCGATATTGCAGTTTCATAAGTTCCAATGCGCGATCTAACCCTTTCATGATCATACTGAAAAGTGTCTATTCCATGAAATATTGGATTTAATCCCCCAAAGCGTTGTAAGGGTCTCACGGGTCCTTCTGGTGTCAATCTTAAAACTTCAGTGTTACTTGGCCGACTAACCTCCTGATTATACTGGAAAGTGTGTATATCAGGAGTTGCTGCTGATCTATCTGTTTCGATCTAAGTTACGATTTTTGATGTCTGGTTTAATTTTTCCATTTGTCCATGGAAGATTGCCTCATTAATAACCTTTTTGCAATATATGGCCATCTCAGTAGGCAGTTCTTGAAGTTCTTGGCCTACATGTTGGCCGAAAGCTGCATATTTTCCTTGATTTTGAAGTTTACTTGCTACAATATTTAAAACTTCATCGCTGCGATCCAAATTCTTTTGAAGTTTTCTTTTGACACTTATTCTGGAATTTGATGGGGTGGCCGATGGAGGACGTAGTGCTGTGTCGGATGAAGAATGGTCGTTTAAATTGTTTTCATGTTCGGTAGATTGGCTGTCGTCCTAAAAAAAATAATTCAGATTATCAATTTATTTCATACTTTAAAGATTTACATAAAATACTTATGTTAAAAAAATTATTTACAAAACATAGGTATTTTAATTTATCATTCTTGTTTCTTCCACTTTCCAAACAGCGAAGAGGAATAGAGAAGAATTGGTAGAGAATTTGAAGAAAAATGGCAGTTTCCCAATTATTTAGGTAGCATTGACGGTAAACACATTCGAATATCGCCACTGCAAGATGCTGGTTCTTTTTACTAGAATTATAAGGAATACAATAGCCTAGTTTTAATGACTATTGCTAATGCGAAATAATTTATTGTCATATGGGCACAAATGGTCGTGTTTCGGATGGAGGTGTAATTGAAAACACTAAATTTTATGAAAAACTTGTTAAAGAAGAATTGCGATGACCTACTCCTTCCCCTGCAAAAAAATGTTCCACTCAGCTTCCTTGGGATTTTATCGGAGATGAAGCATTTTCACTGCGTAAAAATTTACTGAAACCATTTGGCTCGAAAAATTTTCAACTATCGTCTGTCTAGGGCACGCAGAATCATCGGGAATATTTTTGGTATAATGGCTGCCCGATTTAGAATCCTTCATACAGAAATTAATTTAAAATTAAACAGTATAGATTTAGTCATATTGACATGCGTTGTTTTACATAACTATTTGCGAAAAAAATGCTCTGATTCGTATACTCCCTCCGAAGGACTCGGAGACGAAGAAGATTGGACACAATCAGAATTTTATACAGGGCTGCGAGTTGACCCCGGTATTTTAAGCGGACTACAACGTGGACACAATCGAAATATTGCACAAGAAGCTAATGAAGTTAGAGAGTTATATGTGGGATATTTTAATGGCGAGGGTCCAGTAAACTGGCAAAATAATATGATTCATTAGATCACGTATAATAAAATCACACTAATAAAGCATTATAAAGTTGTTGCTTTCTATTTAAATTAAATAAATTGATACTTACATCTACTACTGGAATTTCATTTATACTATCCATCCCATCCTATCGCGGTATCTCCTGGTCATTCAAAAACATCGTTTAATTAAAATACCAGAGATTTGGCTTATACAAGTCTTCTGCGCCCATACCCGACTGCGCACTTCTAGTTTTTTTTAACTCTTTCCGGAAACAAGTACGCAATGAATTAATTCTTTTTAATACGCCATCTTTATTGGCTGCGGGATCTACCTCTTTTAATTTTTGAATGAGTATCTAATATGCCGCATTTTTATTGTGTTTGTCCGAGTATTCTTTGGATTTTATTTTCCAAAGACATGGATTTTCTCTATATAAATTAATGAAGTCTGTGAGGAAGTCTCTCGACATAAGCCGCAGGTCCGACATACTTAAACTCTAAAATGAATGAACTAAATAACTATATAAAGTTCTTAATTTTAACCTATATTACTAACCAGGGCGAACATAAATATGTTCGCCCTGCACCAGGATACTCTCTAGCACAAGAAGACGGAATTAATAAGTCGCAAGGACTGCCACACATTGCAACTACTGCTAAGACAAGTCTGTTCTCGAAAGAAAAATCTGGCAGGTTTGATTTCGTTCAAGCCAAACAATTGTCTGTACAAATTCAATAAGTCTACCGACTTATCAGCACTAACGCCGCGATAAATCGTGCATTTTAAGTTTGCGCAAGCAAGTTGATGTGTATGACGGAGCGTCTATCCCGGCCATCATACTTGCTTAGTTATTTAGTTGCTAAGGAAAATAAAGAATTTATTTTGCCGTCAGATCCATTTGTGACAGTCTTCGAATAGTGAAAATTTATTTGTTGAATTGAAGATTTTACTTCCAAAATGGTTTACGCACTAGCCGAAAGAGTGGAAATTATTCTAATTTATGTTGCGCAAAATCAATGTGCTCGGCAAAGGTATGTTTTAAACCTTGTTACTAAGTTTACTAAAACTGGATCTGTTGCAAATAAAAAACGTGATCATCGGCGAATTTTGGATGAAGCCGCTCAAGTTGAGGTTTTGGGTCATTTTGGAATAAATCCTAATACTTCATTACGTAAAATTATTTCTGCCACTGGTATTTCATTAGGCTCTGTTACCAAACTTCATAAATTTCATCCATTCAAAATGAAGATATTGCAAGAGTTAACCGAAGACGATTTCGATCTGCTTCAGCGATGAATGCACATTTTATCTAAATAGATTTGTTAATAAGCATAACTGTAGATTTTGGAGCAATGAAAATCCTCATTCATTTGTAAAAGGGCATACCCAGTACCCTCAAAAAATTAATGTATGGGCAGGCATTTTAGGAAATAAAGTGTTTGGGCCATTATTTATTAACGGAAATTTAAATGGACACATTTATTTGTATATGTTGGAAAATACCATGAATCCGCTTATCACTGAATCCATTGAAAACCAAATTGATGATGATGGAAACCCTATACTTGATGAGGCTGAAATATATTTCCAGCAAGACGGCGCTCCTCCTCACTATGTCCTTCCCGTTCGGCAATGGCTAGACGACGAGTTTCCAGATAAATGGATAGGGTGAAGGGGGCCTATAGAATGGCCTGCTAGATCTCCTGATATAACGCCGTTAGACTTTTTTCTATGGGGTCATTTGAAATCTATTGTGTTTACTCCCCAACATGAAAGTTTGGATGAACTTTGTCAAGGCATCATCGATAGCTGCCATGATATCCCACAACATGTTTTTGAAAATGTCCGTCAGGAATTTGAACATCGCCTATATCATTGTTTGGCCACAAACGGGGAACATTTTGAACACTTATTGAAATAAAAACTGATATTTTCACGTTTTTGTTTTCTATCTGAAGAAATTAAGATAAACAAAGATTTTTCTAATTTTCTCGAAAACGAATCGACCGATTTAAAAAATCAAACGTCAACATAAAAGACTTCGAAAGACCTTTTAAACAAGCTATTACTTGACACCCCTTGCCATTTAAAATTTTTAAGGTAATGACCCAGGGTCATACCTTAAAAAGGGAGCAATAGGTGAAAGGGGTGAAGTAATTTTAGGTTAGAAAGTTGCCCCCCTTGACAAACCTTTTGACGTATTTCGGCGTTTTTTTTTTAAACAGTGGTTTTCGATAAATCCGTGGTGGAAAGTTTTCAAATGAACACCCTGTATATATGTATATATTTTTGAAAGAGACTGCAAACAAATTTGCAATTTTCATGCCGGAATTCCCTTTTAAGCCATTGGTATTGACTTCATTGCCTATGCCAGGCAACTTTCGTTTAAAGTTTGTAAAACTTCAAAATTGAAAAATCTTAATGCAGATTCAGTTAAGTTAAAACATTATCTGTAAGCCAATCTGGTAAGTCTCTTACATTTAGTTCTCAAGCTAGAAAACTCCATATAATCTGACTGTAGATGCGTACGCTTATAGCGCCTCTAAGAATTTTGGTATTTTATAAAAAATATCGAGATTTTAAGTTCAAAGCCAGTGTGCACTGGTAAAGAGGTTATGCCTAACTATATCTACCCTAAATAAATCTGACTTAACATTTTCTCAGAGATAACAGATAATATTACTAATTAAGGCGTTGTAAGTGCTCAGTTCTTTCGACTCATTAATTATCCATTCTCAACCTCTTGGCCTAGCGCCAAAATAAATTCAGTAAACAAACTGTATAAATAAAACTAGTTAAGTTTTGCACTTGTCACTGTGCTAATGCCGTTTTGTTAAACTTCGCAAAGCTTTACTTGTACTAAATTATGGACGCCATTATTTAGAATGGGTGCGCTACATCCATTTTAAATGAACATTTTTGAAAATAAGTGCTTTTTAAGAGCAGGTAATATATTCTTGTTGCGTTGAGGAATGGAAGAGCTACAATACCGATTAAAGCTCCTCCGCAATATTTCCTTTTACTATCATTTAGCCACAGGGGGTTTTAATGGGTAACATGAAGCATTTTTAGAGAAGCACCTTCGATTGAAGTCAGTTTATTAAAATAGGGGATAAAAAAATATTATTGTACAATAGAATCAATAGTAGATCAATTATTCTTATTAGTAAGGTTTGCTTCATAATACAACAGATTTTAGATGCCAATTAGGTCCAAGATGGCATCACTGTGAAGATAAATCAGAAGCACTTGCTGCACATGGAAATGTACTATTTTGACATCTAACTATTTCAAATGATATCAAAAGTAGTGGTAAAGTAAGTTTTGATTATTTTGAAAAAATTAGCCCTCTCTAGTTTCGTTTTCAAGGGAGGAGTAGAACTATGGCAATTCAGGTGATTGTTTTAACAATTATTGATGTCTTAGAGGTCAATTCTTTGGGTTCAAAGAAGCTTTTGACTGGGTCTGTTAAAAAGAAAGTTTTGTATTTTAAAATATTAAAGTACTTTTACTATGAATATCAGACACTTTAATAAGCTTTTCATATAAGGTATTCAGGTTGATGATTATTAATGACTTTATACATATCAGTTTTTTTTTAGGAGTTTTAGCCACCCCGACTTTAAATACATAGTAACATTTTTTTAGGCCATAGCAGAATCATGGAAAACTGTTTTGAAGTTTTTGTGACGTAACCCTAGCCTCTAGAAGAGCACGCCAGTAAACAACATTATAATAACTCACATAAGACAAGATTAGGGAATCGCAAAGTCTTAACCTAATCTTAAATCTTAAGTTTTGATCAAAAATGTTGCGCATATTCTTGCAGGAGTCTGTGGCCAAAACTCTGCTACTACCAACGTTAAGATTTACGTACAACGTAAAGATTAAGAGAAAGTGAGAGCTTATCAACACATTTTTCAGATATCAGAAGTATTTTTATGGGATTTAATACAAAGCAGTGACATGAGGACATTCTAGATATAATATTACATTGTAAACCCAACTAGCATTTTTGGCAACAGCTACGTAATCGCGACTATAAAGAATACTTTAAAGTTGCGGTTACTAGTCGCGGGAACCGTTTAGGCACCGTTCTGTTACCACTTTTTTACCAAAATTGGGAATGATTTTGCTGTAGCAAATACGTAACTCTATCGTCCCGGGAACTTCTTTTTAACGTCCCATAGTGGTTTACGGGATGTCATAAAGTAGTAATTGTGCAGTGCTAGTTAGTAAGAAGTTACTGAGACAATATTATGGAAACATTTTGATTCTCTTCCTTTGTCAACACAAATAATTTTATATGTCCGTCTTTATTCTAAGTGATGGCGTTGTATCGGGGTTAATCTACTTCATATTGTATTTCATATAACTGATATTATCGCTTACCGGAGTGGAAAAATGTAAACGAAGCAAATTTTACTGTTAAACATAGACAATATAGGACGAAAATAAAGAACGCCTCATTAAAATAATGACTTTTAACAAAAAAATATACCAAGTTTTTAAAGAAGGTAGATAATTTTTTTCACTCCTCTTTACTCCTATGAATATAAGAAGTCTATAATTTAATAAAAATTGCATAAAATGTAAAAGTATTCCGATTTTAGCAAATTCATAAAATCGTGCAATACCTTTTCACAAAATGGAGTCAAATAATTAAAAAAAATATGGCGAATTGTTGTTAGAGTTACCAAGAAGTTTCTTTTGTTACTTCAAAGTAAAAATGACTTAGGAATAAGTAAATTATTTAAAAAAAATGCTACTATAAATTATATTTTACTGCATAGTAGAAATAATTACTTAAAGGTAATTTGCTTTAACAGCCAAGGTGGTAAATATTACTTTAAAGAAGAAATAAGGGTAACTATTTCGATCTTGTTACTGATAATATTAGTTCAAAGTGTATTACTGCGTGGTAATATTTTGATGTGCCTATGTAGTCGCAAGAACTTGAAATTTAACTTTGTAATCGCGCTTACTTAAAAGTTCCCATTTAATCGTCCCACCGACCAATATTTTCTACTTTATAGTAACGACGTTGTAAAGGTAATTAGGTAAGGTCGCTAAGCGGTATCCTACCATCAGAGTTACCGCAAAGTAATAATTACTATATAGTCAAGTATTAAGTTAATATTACGTATTTCTTAATACTATTTTTTACTTGGCAGATATTTAAACTTATAAGATATTTTTTTGGTACCAGTTACCGATTTATTACTTGAATAAAATAATATAGTCAAACAATGTTGTAGCCGTAACTAAAATTGCTAGTTGGGAACACCGGGAAACCAGCTGATTCTGAAGTTCGGAATGTGCGCGAAATTTAAATAGTTGTTAATAAATACAGTAAAAATAATTATCTCTAGTAGTGATGAGTAATCGTGTTTTCATAGTAAGGTGTATAAATAAATTAGCTTTTTTCGATTCTTTTAATTCCCACTTAACCAACGAGAAAAAACGCAACAACATCATCATCACACATCTTGATTAACGTGGGTTTCTGCTAAATGAGCGTTCTGATATAAAAAAACTGTAATAAACTGAAAATAATCTGCATATTGATAGCCAAAACAGCAAAGGGCCAAGACTGCCCAAGGAGGACAAAAACTTACCATGCAATCTAAACATTAAAAATCACCCTGTGTTTCCTATCAAAGAGATAGTCTTTGACTAGTTAATGGCAACTCTCGCTTAAATCAAAATTCTTAAGCTTTAAGCACCTGACTGTATCAAACGCTTTAATGTAATCAAGAAACAGGAAGCATGTCTGGTTTTCCTGGTCAAGGGGTCATAATATCATTAGTCTTTTTAGCTAAACGGGTTGTAGTATAGTGATCTAGACCTAAGTTAAGATTATAGAGTTTTCTGTAATAAACGAAATAATTTTAAAAAATTTTAAAATCTTGGGCCAATTTTGTTCCTTTTATATATAAATGAAGCTGTATCTGTTTTTAAACACTGTGAATGTCCTTTATATACTGACGATCTAAAATTTTTACTATTGACTGTGATGAAGACTGTTCCTTAGTGCAACTAGATTTAAATAATTTTAATCAATGGTGTGTAGGAATATTCTTGAACCTTAATGTTAAAAAATGTAAAGTTATGTCCTTTCATCGGAAAAAAACTCCTTACAGTTTTACATATACATTAGACGGATGTTTGCTGGAAAGTGTAGACACTTTTAATGATTTAGGCGTTATTTTTGACCATCAATTGACTTTTAATGCTCATGTTGATAACATCACGATGAAGGGTATTAGAATGCTAGGTTTTATTAGGAGACATTATGATCAAATCAGTGATATTAGAACCATAAAACATTTATATAATAGTTTAGTTCGAAGTGTTTTAGAAGTAGTAGTTTTGTCTGGGCAGCATTTTATAACATACATATTAATCATATAGAAAGAGTTCAAAATGAGTTTTGCAAATTTTTACTTTATAAAAGTAGGTTCCCTTACGAAACTATTTGTTATAACATGTCTGCTAGTTGGGCTGCAAACTTTGGAAATTAGAAGAAATAATGCCAAAATCTATTTTTTGTTCAAATTACTTAACGGTAAAATAGATAGTTCTTATCTTTTAAATTGGATATTACTAAAAGTCCCCAATAGGGTTACATGTCAAAGAATCCTTTTCTATGAACGATCTCACCGTACCAATTATGGATTTAGGAATACGCACTATAGTCCGTATGATCTATTTTCGGGCGAGTCTTGTGATAGTTGTAAAAATAAGGTTATAAGAGGAACAGGGGGATAAGTTAGATAATATATGTAGCTACTTTATTTTCTTGCTTTTTTGTTTGATTTATGTATGTTGATTTATAAGCTTATTGCATATTATTTGTGTTTTTTTTTTAACATTTACATGTAATTACCTGTTAAGGTGTTTGTAATTTAATATATAATTAAATTTAAATTTAAAATTAATTTGCAATTTTCTACGGTTTTGGAAATTTTTATTGAGAATGAGATTAACTTATAATACAAGTTAGTTGCGTTAAAAGAAAGGAAAAAGAAGGTTGATAAACTTTTAGCTTCCATCGGTTCCAGCAGTATTACATTTAAGCTTACAAATCGCTCAATTTTTTCACTCAACATTTGAGAACGCAGAGGATTGAGGTAGATTATTAAAAGAATTATGTCTGTCTACATCAATTAAAAGGTCATTTGGAAGAGACAAGGAACACTGTTTTTTAAATACTCACTAAAATTATGAGGATTTTCTAATTCATTGGGATCACTTACCAGGTTCAAATAAATATTTTATAATTTCAAAGTTTTCTAAAATTTCATAATTTTTTATAGTCCTTTTAGCTGTCAACACTTTTTACCTTTTTGTATTTAGTAACGGCCTTAGATCTATTTAATGTTGGGCATAATCTAGGAAGCAAATGACCTTGTAATATGGCAGGTTCTAAAAGGGCCAAGTTTCTGTAGGTTTTAAACTTGGGCAAAATAAACTGTTGTATGATCAGAAATTATTATTTCACGAAAAGACCTTCGCAATTAATCTGCTTCAAGTCGATAGTCATGATCAGCCTAACGGATAATAAATAGTAAGAGAGGAACATTACTATGTCTGATGCATTGATACTGCAATAATTGACAACAAAACACGGCGGTTTGATCCTAAGGAAATTAGAGTGATATTTATATTCTAAAAGTAGGTTGTTCTTGATCCGGAAGTTAAATGGGATGTTGGCATTGCTTGTGGAAGATTAAGAAGCATTTGATTATTGGTTGATTTTTTTTAAATACCAACAAGCATGGTATTACTACATCTAGGTTTCATTTTAAAACTGCAGAAATTCACAAAATTGTCTCGTCCTGCCATATTGGCAATGTCGCTAATACAATAGCTGTTATCAATGGTTAGAACTTGAAAACAATTATTTTATGAATATTTAATATGGTATATCTATAGGGTTACCAAAGCACCAATTATTTCGATAAAGCTTCAGCATAATTCTTTGACTTTAATGAAGCTTTTGACTATGTCCCTCTTGCTAAAAAAATTTTTTGTCATGAATTTACTGAAATCTGAATTAATATTTTTTAATGTTAAGAAATTTTAATAATATAATCGAAATCAGGCTTAATCTCTTAACCATAGTCACAAATCACTATAAAGTCAGAGCAATCACAGTAGTCAGCGGAGGTGAATATTAAAAATACTTAGGGCTTAATATTAAAAATGATGGTGACAAGAATGGGAAATTGTCAGAGGAAAAAGAATGATTGGACCATATAAATACCCTTTAAATAAATGAATGACAATTAAAGCAGAACTAGTAGATCATAAAATCATACAAGAGTCTTTCACTGTACAATTATAGTAGTTGAGGTGTTGTTGCAGAAATTAATATGACAGAAAAGTATGTTCTGATTAAAAAACAAAAGTTGGGTAGCTGCTGGGAATCAATCAAAGTTGTTCTTTAATTTGGATAGTCTACTGGAAAGCTTGATGATCTTCGCTTACCTCTAAAATAATAGGACTGAACATTTGGAAAAGTACGTTAACAGTAAGGTAGAATTAACTGTCTAATGTGAAATCTTACTTGCTGAAGTTAATAAGTTTGAAAGAAAATAGTTGCAAATATTAAGGGCTGTTTTACATGTTGAGCTTTTAATCATTCATTAAATCTCAATTTAAATGATTTACAAAACCGTTATCCTTATACGATTGATTTACTTACAAATTATGCTCATCTGCTATATGTTTGGCAAGTCATCTATCATAAATTAAAAAAATTAATTGAAGTAAGTATATACTATGAATGTTATGTTCAAAATTTCAAAAAAAGTCAAGACGACGCTGCCAACGCAGATATAATTTCTGAAAAGATATTTCTTATTACTTTCACGTTTTTAACACATTTTTACTGATTACGGTATTAAAATGTCAACTTAAAAAATATATTATCTTATACATATACTTTGGGTTCATGAATATTTACTGACATCCTCCGAACACAACGATATTACTACTTAATATTTTTGTATCATATTAAGTTTAATTAATCTAGAAGCAGATAAGATAATAATGTTTTCAATAAAATCGTATGTATATGATTAGTTAGCGTGTGCCTTCCGTGATATCCTCTCGTTTTCTTTGCTTTTTGCAAATTTTTGTCTCTTTTTTAGGATTTTTTGCTTTAGGATTTTTGTCGCAATTTAACCCTTAGTAATGCTTTTTGTACCTTACTAACACACTTTATCTTTGTATTTGTGTCTTTTCGGGCTTTTGAAGTGTTTGTCTTAGTGCTGTACTATCTTTATGTGCTTCAGCGTTGTACTTTATGTAAGGAATATAACTAGTAAGCAGGTAATAACATATCAATGTAACATTTGTCTTAGTGTTGTCCTGTCTTTCTGTGCTTTAGTGTTGTATTTTAAATGAGAATTATAACTAGTAAAGAGTTAATAGCATACTAATGTAACATTTGAAATGGGTGAATCGAAAAGAATAAACTAAATTAAACATTTTTCAATTCTTATTTAAAAAAAAATAATTTTAATTTTAAAAGCAATATGGCCGGCTTTATCTGACAACATCTTGACATTTAAAAATGGACCACCCTGTTATTCCGTTTTGGAATAAGCATATCAATACAAAAAGGATTTTGTAATTGAACATAAATATTGTTTTTAATTATTAACAACATTTGCAGGATATTCAACTTTAAATTTTCAAGCATTGCAACACTGCGATTATCAAGATATTTTAGAAATTAATTTTATGGTGCCAACTCTTTATTTAATCGGTAATGTTGTACACAGGAATTTTTGGTAAATTATTACAATTTAAATAAAATGGTGAACCGCCTTTAAAAATTGTAACATCATAAGCTTGAAATCATTACAAAAAGTATAATCATCGTTTGTAAACACCATACGGCAACACCGCTTAGTGCGTAAATATATACAAATCTATGTCCAGTAAGCGCAGGTTTGGAACTACGCAGAGTTGGTCGCTATAACTTAAGGCATTGTTGCCAAGTTTTTTCTATTCTGCTGTTTCAATAAAATATTTGAAGGGCAGAGGGGTAAAAGGAGCTCATGAGCATTTTTGTGATTTTTCAGCAGAGCGATTTTAAGGTGGAACGATATGTTGCTTTTTTCAATCAATTAACTTTTTTTTGTGAAGATAAAACAATAAACAAACTCCCTAAGTATTTTGAGACTGTTTGTATTTCCGTTCAGTACAAAAAAAATAATAATAAAATCGCATACAGGTACAAAAGTGACAGGGGAAAAAGGGGTCCATTTTATTGAAATGAGCCTGTACTTTCACAGTAATCATAACCTCGATCGCCGTTAGTGCGAAAGGCTCCAAACAATATTAAGTAGTAAAAGTAATAAATGAAGTAATAAAATACGTAAAAGACAGATTTAATAATAATAAAAAAATTTTTACCTTCATAACTTAACTCAGGTAGCATAAATTCGTTGTCTTGAAGATGACGAACAGCTAATCGCGAAGACTTTCGGTTTTTTCCTTGCAGCGAAGCTGACTCCCAACATTCATTATATGTAGTGCGATACTGTATCAAAGGTCCTCTATTTATCTTAATTTCTCTGATTGGTCTAGATGGGAATGGTGACTTTTTTGCGTAACTATTGTCAAGAAATTTTCCCCAGCTGCGGAAAAAGGTGTGATTGACCTCGATAACCGTAAATGGAGTTGGGGAATGGCGGGATTCTTCCAATATTTTCAACCAATCTTTGGGAAGATCTGCTCTGCTTTTTTGGTTTACAAGGCCAAAATTCTTATCACATTCCATATAGGAATGTCCTCGAATGGGGAACGTGATAGAAGCTGATTCTAACCTTTTCTCGTTGTTGACTAAGTTATGAAGAAAACGAAAGAAGGTAAAATTTTTTTGTTGGCCACTGCATGAATCACAAAATATTTGTAGGTGCTTCTCGATCTAGATGGTTATATATGAAGTTATGAAGCAGTGAGCACACATCATCTGAACCCTTTTTCCCTTGGGTTTCTGGATAGACGTAAAAATAGCTCTCAGAGGTAGACAATACGTGAACATTAAATGCGTATGTTGATAGCTGCCTTTTGTAATAGGTATCATTTGTTGGTATATTTGGCGCTGGAAGGTTCTTGGCAAAATCCATACAAATTGCCTCTAAATTAGATTTTTTTTTACTGTTTATCTTAGCCATCCTCTTCCTACTATAAAAAGTTTCCGCTTTTTTCTTATGTAACGCGTTTTCTGTAGTTAATCTCTCTATCTTCCTAAATATCCGTAAGATCTCCTCAGATGAGTTTTTCACCAGTTTTTCAGATTCTAAGTTTTTAACTTTTATAGTGAACTCATCACAGCTGCTACAAGTATCCGTTCATGGATAACCAAAGGAGATATTGAAATCACGGCGAAACACCTGCCTGTACGACTCGTACGATATTTTATTGCCAGGGTGAAGTTTCTTAAACATTTTATGCATTTTCTTTATGTTTAGCTCTTCAGAAAGGTATATTTTTGAAGAATCCTTCAGGCCATAATGACTTCCACGACCTTTAAATGAATTGATATGCTGCCTGACTAGGCTTATAGTTTCTACTGGAAGCTTATTAGAATGGTTTGGGTGCCTACCTCGTTTATCTTCAGGAGCACATGCTGTTTCCTTCAAGGTTGCTACCAAAATTTCCACTTTTTTTCTTGATATGCCATGTATAGCAATAAATGCTTTACGGCACACGTCAAATTCCTCCGTGCTACCTGCTACCACAGCTCGCACCCTGTACTTGTAGGATGCACTGTAGTGCTTAGCACCTTCTTTCAAGGTCTTACGTTGAACCGGAAGTACTGATATTAAGCCACTAAGGTATGCATTTTGAGCATTAGTCGAACTAGGCATGTTAAACAGTTGCAATCAGGGCCCATTTCATGACTTTGGAGTCTCATTTTCTTATTAACGTCCCTTAATCTGCCGTAAGATTTTCTTTTTTTGCTCCTAGGCTCCACTACACTATTTTTCATGTTTAGTTCTTCATCACTGCTATGTTCACCACTTTCCATAATGACAACTGTTTGAGTTTTAAGGATAAAACAAAAAAAAAGATAGCAAAGAAGCACGCTCTCGTCTAGTAGACCGACCAACTGACGCAATAATACTAAACATTGGAACACATTAATTTTAATAATAGCATGGTTGAAACGCATTGCATGCAAAAACGCGCTCATTTCTACAATAAGCCCGTTTTTGCTCGGTTTACACGATAAATGAGCTCGTTCTACCCGTGTATAGCTTTTTTTTAAAGCAGATTTTCTCTTCAATGAGCACGTTTTATCTAGTTTGGAATATGGGAGGTAAAAGTATATATGAAATACTATCAATCCTGAAAATATCACAGTTTTGAGTAAAATTGCAATGAGCCCCTTTTACCCCTGTGCCCTTCATTTTATTTGAATCAAAATGATTTTTTGCAAAATACACCATATTCTTTAAGATAATTTAATAAACACATGAGCAATAATAACCAATAACGACCAGCTGTTGTTATGAATTATCAATATTTTTTTTATTTAATTAATCGCAAAATCGAGAAAAAGTGGCAACACCGCTTTAAGCGCAAGATAACCATGACTGCGTCCAGGAAGCGCAAGTTTGGAACTGCGCAGAGTCGCTGCAAGTTGTGGCTCATTTGACCCTAGCCTTGTTGTCATATGGTGAAAAAGGTAATAGGTACCTTAGAATTCCAAATAGTAATAATTTTTTTTAACGACTTTATAACTGGGTTATCAATAGCGGTCAATGATAAGTTAAAATTTAATAGAAAATTTAAAACCAGAACTTCATCAAAAAATAAAGCACCACAAAAAAAACGAGTTTCATTAAAATCAGTACATGGAAAATCCAATTTTTAATATTTACTTTCAATTTTCATATATAAAAAGGTCGATAATATTAATGCTGTAGTAGGTAATTTTCTTGACCTGGACAAGGCATTCGATACCGTGATTCATTAATTGAATTTTGATGAATGTTTAAGAGGAAAAGCCAAAAACTTATTTAAAATTGATCAAAGAAAAATCGTAAAATAAGGCTTAAATGAGAAAATTAAAATAGGAACACGCATTGTTTTGTAGTTTACGTATCCCATGACGAGTTGGGGCTATCGACTTAGTAAAGAGTGATCATTAAAAATTAGGGAACACTTTGTATATTATAGTAATTTAGATTAAACATAAAACTCCGTACATTATTTGTATATGTTTTTTTATGCCTAAAACTAACTATTTTTAAATTATTCAAAATTTTTTGTAATATATGACTTTTGCAGACCCATACCTAACTAACCATGAATTTCTTTAAAACAAGCAACGTATCGCTAACGTAACAAAGGCTGCATGGATTTTTTTTAATTTCAAATGCCAAACTGATTGTACTATATAGTCTTACGCAGATAACCAACATACTAAAACACTCTCAATAATATGCTTACAATAATATAATGAAAGTCTCCATACTTACTTCTAGAACTACAGATATTCCAAGTTGATCATCGTTTATCCCTTTTCTGTTAATTTTTATTGTTTAGCTTATTTATTTTTAAATTTTCCTTGAGTGAAATTCAACCTCAATTCTAATAAGATAAGCCGTATTTCTTTTGCTTAATTGTGATAACATAATACATCGCAATAAGCAGGCACCCCTGAATAGAATAACAATACCCTATTCATTGGTATACCGTGTATTGTTCTCAATGTAGTGTTGTTTCGATATGAAAATACGCTTAATACACTGGGGCTTAGGCGACGTCCTTTTTTATCCATTGTGTTTCGTGTCTTTTTCTACTTTTGCTATATACAGAGCTGCATACCAGGACTTAATTAAATTTTGTACTTCTACTTTTAATAATTAGGAAGTACATGTCTAGTATGTATTATTATCGCATTATCACATTATATTGGAGTCTAATTATGGCATATTATTGCAGTTTAATTATTAATTATTGCAAAAACTGGTGATAACGAGAGTTGACTGCCAACATTAAAATATTCCACTTCATATTGCTGAATGCTCCATTTACAATAATTTGCCTCACGTCATAATATGGGGAAATGGAATATTATGGCGATTGACCGACTATTAATCGGATCTTAATATCTGATATAATTAATTTCCTGTCCTGAAATTTCGATAGACAGCAGAACCCAATTGGTAACATTTTTAGTTAATAAATCCAAGCAATACAGGGTGTTTCCAAAGTTAAGTCATTTGTTTAAACACCTTATCAAAAGAACTTAATATACCAAAAATCAGCTATATATAATAAAATTAAATTCGTAGGAAAAAATAGGTAATGCCTTTAAAAGCATAAAAAAAATTTTTTTTTAAACCTTAATAATATACATCCAACTACTGAAAGACATAAAAAACTATTGGTCTGAAAATTGCAAAACAAGTATACCTAGTTTCTGGAAGAAAAAAAAAGCCTAAAACAAAGTAAAATGTCTTTTAAAGCCGAGAATAAAAATGACTTTCAGTAGATAGAAGTATAATAGGAGAAACACACAGGAATTCCGATCTATCTATTGAAGACCTTTTTTTTCAAATTAATTGGAATAGTTTCATTTCTCAAGACGTGTGACAGTTTACCCGTGGCTGCCCATGTCAAACGAACACGTCTGTTTATTTCGACAGTTTGATTTTCTTTGCCCAATTTCAAAATTCCGAATTTTCAAATTCAAATTCGGTATTCTATATATACTTGAATATTGTCAGGTGACATGACTTTTGTTTTATTTAAATTCATGGTTAAACCTATTCTTTTCGATTCTCTTTGAAGTTCCGCCAACATCTCCTGTAATTCTATTATATTCTGGCTAAAGAGTACTATATCATCCGCAAAGCGTAAATGGCTCATGAGGGATTTTGATGCCTCTCTCGTTCCAGTCCAGAGTTTTAAAAACGTCTTCCAGTGCCAGTGTAAACAGCTTTGGAAAGATGGTATCCCCTTGTCTTACTCCTCTTTTTATTTGAATTTTGTTTGTTTCTATCTCTTCCGAGATTTTAATGGTGATTGTCGCATTTTCGTATATGTGTTTGAGAAGCTGCTTGTATCGAGAGTCGATTCTTGCATTGTTGCCTTAAAAATAGCCCACAACTCTACGGAGTCAAAAGCTTTGTTATAGTCAACAAATGCGAAGTGTAGTAGTTCATTGTACTCGTTGCATTTTTCTATTATAGTGCGAACGGATTGTATGTGTTCTATTGTGCTATGACCTTTTCGGAAGCCAGCTTGTTCCAGGGGCTAATAGGCATCTAGTTTAGCTGTAAGCCTATTTGTTACTATCTTTGTCAGAAGTTTGTACGGGTGGGAGGGGTAAGCTAATAGGTCGATAGTTGTCGATTCTCAACCTATCTCCTTTTTTGTACTGTAAAATCACCTGGGCCTTTTGCCATGCTTGGGGTATGACGCCTTCTGTGACAATTCTTCTTAATACATTTATTAAGAAGAATTGTCATTGCTTCTACAGTAGTTCTTCCCCCAAGTTTTATCATTTTAGCTGTATTTCCATCTTCCCCTGGTGCTTTACCATTTTTCATTTGAGACAATGCTAGTTCTACTTCTTCTCTGGTGATGTCAGGAAGATCTTCGGAGCCTACATTGAAAATCGTTTCATCAACTCTGATTGCTTGTTCTGGGTTGTCTCCTGTGTACAGTGTACTGTAGAAATTTTCCACGATATCTATTAAATCTTTACTGTTCTCTTTGATGTTTCCGTTTCCGTCCCTTAGTTGATGTATTTGGAGGCGTCCATCATTGTTACGTGTTTTAAGTACTTTCATGTTTTTGTTGTTTTCGATGTTCGATTTCGTTGTATTCATGAGTCCCTTTTTCCAAATTTCTTCTCTTCGCCATGAGTTCTCTAGTTTCCATTTTTATTTTTGAATTATTTTTCTTGGTAGTGGCACATATTTTTTTGGCTGTCGTTCTAATGTCAGTACTTATTCTGTTTTCTAGGTCGTTTATATTCAAGCTGTTCAGTGCTTCTTTATTAGACAATTTCTTGTTGAGTTCAGCTTGGAATTTTTCCTGGATTATTTTTGATGTGGGAAATGGTTGTATTTTGATTAGCTTATTTTGTTCACTCTTCACGTTTATTTCTATTTTAGCTCTTACCAACCTATGATCGCTACCAATATCAAAGCGATTTAGGGCCGAAACGTCTTTTATAGTAAGCTTTTTATTGGTTAGTACGTAGTCGATCTCGTTTTTCGTATTTGAGTTCGGGCTTCTCCATGTGCAACGTCTCTTTTTTGATTTTTTGAAGAAGTAGTTCATACAGTACATACTTTCTCTTTGAAGATAATTGATCAGTCTTTCTCGTCGTTCGTTGGTACAACCCAGTCCGAATTTACCCACATATTGATTTCCGTTTCCCGCTGGTACTCCTAGTTTAGCATTAAAATCGCCAATAATGTATTTGTAGTGTGCTGTTTCTATTGTCAGCGCTTGTGAAATGTCATCGTAGAATCTCTCTATCTCATCATCGGGTGCAGAGCTTGTAGGGGCATATACTTGAATTATTTGGACGCTATATCCTTTCGATATCTTCAATACTATGTAAATGACTCTACTCGATATGGATTTCATCTTTAACTAGCCGCTTTATACTCTTATGAATCATTATCGCTGTTCCTCCAATGTGTGTATTTTCCTTTCTGTTGTTCCGATACAAAAGGTGGCCTGATTTCAGTGTGATGCATTTTTCGTCCGGTAATCTGGTTTCGCATAGGCCCAAGATGTTCCATTTGATATCGGATAGTTCCACCTCTAATTCTTCCAGATGTTCGGTTGATCTCATTGTTCGAATATTATAGGTAGCTAGGTGAAATTTAAATTTATTCTGTATTAAGAGTGGAGGGGTGAATTTTTGCCTCCTCCAGAATTCTTGAGGCTGACCTTGTTACTGGTGTGGGATTTGTCATGCGATGATCTACCCACCTGAGGTACTATTTCGTTTGTTTTAAAATCCATCATGGTTAACGGGGATTTTTAGCCATAATCTTCCACGTTGGCTAAACGGGTTGGAAGATGTGAATATCAGCCGCTCCTGACATGGAGAACAGACGCTGTTTGCAGCCGTCCACTCTGGATCAGACGCTACGTGGGAACTTTCTTAGCTTCACCTTTAGCACTTCGGGACCTTACCGGCATGAGTGGCCCTACCGGTAGCTGAGCTACCTGTAGGTTACTGAGCCCTCTTACCGACGACAAGGTGACAGTTCCCCCAGAGAGGGATAAAAATAACAAAAGTATTTTATATAAATCAGAATGATTTTCTGTATGATTTAATGATTCTCTGAGATGTAACAAACACATCAACAATCGTGACCAATAACGACCAGCTGTTGGTATGAAAAATCAATATTTTTATGTTTAATTAATCACAAAATCGAGAAAAAGTGGCAACACCGCTTTACGCACAAGATAATCAAGACTACGTCCAGGAAGCGCAAGTTTGGAACTACGCAGAATCGCTGCAAAATGTGGCTCATTTGATGCTAGCGTTATTGTCATATGGCGTAGAAAGTAATAATTACCTTAAAATTTCAAATAATAATTTAATTTTTTTATGTTAACGACTTTATAATTGGAAGTTTGTGGAGAAGTGCGGAATGATTAATTAAAATTTAAAAGAAAATTCGCATTAAAAATACCTATGAGCTCTGATAATGTCCTTAAAGGCATATACAATTCCTCCTAAAATCTTTTTAAAAGATTTTTTTTATAACTTAATTTTAATTTTTATAACTTAATTTTTTTTTATAACTTTTTTTTATAACCTAAAAAGTTTTTTTTTTCGGAAAAAACTACGAAGAAATATTTCCAGTCCCTGGAAAATGAAAAATTACGTCAATAAAAAATTACTCTAAAAATCTGAAAAATGCTTCCCAATTTTTGGAAAACATAAGAAATTACGGCAAATGCTTGAAATAAAATGAGAAATTAAGTTAAATACTTAAATAATATAAAAATATATATAATATGTTATTAAAAGCCTAAAATAAAAAAGCCTTTTATTTACAAGACTTAAATAGACTGTAATATAAGACAATTAAGTCCTGGTAGACATAAAAAGTGATTCGCACAAGTCCGAAACTTGTAAAATAAATAAATAAATAAATAATATCTTTATTTAGCAAAAAAGCTACATTCAATAAAAACATATATGAAATATAAAGTAAAATAAAAATCAAATGCCTATAAGAAGTTAAAATATGTAAAAGCCGAAAATAAAAATTAAGGTACTAGAGGGGAATAAGGCCTAGCTAAGAAAAAAATTGAATAAAGAGAAAGACTGTAATGTTAATATTTAGTTTAATACACCAAAGTGCTTATAAGGTTATATTAATTTTAACAAATTAAAAAAAATAATATCTAAAAAAACTAGAAAACAAAAAATAAATATTAAGAAAAATAACGCAAATCGGCCTTGTTATCCGATGGAGGTTTAATAAAGCCTATACATAAAAATGGCACAACTCGTTAATTGGGCGAAGTTTAGCAGCCATCGGGACACTCAAAATCATCCATGTCATTGACTGTTAAGCCAACACATTCCTCATGGTACCATTTAAGACATTTGCTGCACTGCCATCATATCGGCCTGCCTGTCTTCCTCACGTCCATGGCAATACCATTTGGTACTTAACTTTTCCCTGGAGCTTTCAATATCTTTATTCAATTTGGCACGACTTTTGTTCTCCTCGGTAAAAGATCTCTAGTGACTGGAGTTTCTTTGTAGTTTAGAGCTTTTTTTCGATTTTTTTTAGGTTTTTCATTAGTTTTTACTGGTGTGGGCAAAAACTCATTAAAAGAAGTGACCTTTGTTGTTCGTCTCTTTAATTCAGCAAGAGGGATATGGTCATCAGTCGAATCCGAGTCAGAAGAGTAAACATTGGAATAGGAAAATTTGCCAGACTTGTTGGATGCTATTCCAAACGGACCAGGTTGAGGAGATTCAGGTGGACGCCTATTTTCTTTGTTGGTATCATCCGGTGCCAATACGTCTGAGAGAATTGAAGGAGCAAATGCTGTTTCTGGAATTGCCTTGGGATTTAATGGAAACAGACCAGTAGCCTTAAAACCGTTTATAATGTTATTATGTGTCATGCATTTAGACCAAACATTTGAAAGTATGATGTTAAAACGTGATTTGGTCAGCTTTTTGTTAGGATTTTGATCCAAGAATAATAATACCTCATTATCCCAATGATGCTCAAATGAACGATATACAGATTTGTCAAGGGGTTGAAGCTCATGTGTTGTAGTCGATGGCAAACAGTAGAGATCTATATCAAGTGAGTCTCCAACATCAACAATTGACAAATCAAGATGACAAGCTGCACCATCAAAAACTAATAGGCACCTTCTTGGACTTTTGAATCGGGCTAAGTGCTTGAGGAATTCCTTAAAAAGTTCGTTAGTCATGTAGCCTTTACTTGATTTTTCCACTAGAGTTCCTGGTGGCAAATTATTATGTTTTCCTTTTCAATTCCCTTTAGCCTCTTTCCTTTAAAAATAATCATAGGAGGTATTGGTATTCCAAGGGCATTGACACATCCTGCAATTGTCACACTCTCTGTATGTTCTGACGATTGAAAGTGAACACGTTTTACCCCTTTCTTAGCTAAATCGGTTGGCTGGTGGTGAATAGTCAAGCGGCATCCTTTTTCA
This sequence comes from Anthonomus grandis grandis, assembly GCF_022605725.1. Lineage (NCBI taxonomy): Eukaryota > Metazoa > Arthropoda > Insecta > Coleoptera > Curculionidae > Anthonomus > Anthonomus grandis. The sequence continues at coordinate 33,918,181 of NC_065567.1, forward strand.
TCCATATTATAAAGTCTTTCAGGGTAATTATATCAAGATCATCATACATTTTCCCTATTTTTGAAAAATGATCATCAACTATAAATTTATTAAGTTTTTGAGCCCTAGCTGGATTCATAAACTGTGCTTTTCTTTTAAAAATTACAGGATTTCTCTTCATAAAAGCCTTTAGCCAGTCTTTACCAGCAAGTTTTGAAGTTGTATTAAATTGATGAGCAATTTTATTATCTTCGCAGAATCTAAATACCAATCGACGAAGAATCCGTGGAGTCACAGGTAGACCTATTTCACTAAATCTTATTATTCTTTTAACGAGATCAGTTTTTTGTTCTTCTTTTAAAATATATTTACGACCTAGTCTTTTTATTAGGATTCCATTCTGAACATGATTTCTAATGGTTCTTCTGGGAATACTAAACCTTGCCGCAGCCCCATATGTACTCAGAGTACCGCGTTGAACAGATCGAACTGCTGATATTAAATCCTCCTCGCACCAAGGTGCCCTTTTAGGAGGCATGATGTTAAAAATCACTGAAAATAAAACGAGAATAGTTTAGAAGTTTAATAATATGCTAATAAAAACATTAATTTGTCATGAGGATAATAAGGCCTACATGGAGGGTAATAAGGCCTATAGCTTCTTTTTATAGGCCTTATTACCCATCCATGACGAAATATTATGTAAATTTATTTAAATTATGTCGGCTAAATTTAATCTAATAAACTATTGAAATCACAAAATATAAAGTCTAACCAAAATATCTGCAGTTATAAATTAAAAATACAATTATAAATACTAAAAATACTTTTTTGTTCGTTGTATCCTTATAATATCACACGCGGCGACCCGTCGACACAAGTTGTTGGAACTTACTGACGCCCGCATAGAGTAACTAAAAGTATGAGAGGGTTCAATCCCATAGTGACAAGTAGGCATCATCTTTACCCTAAACTCGATTGCAGCGTGCGGTTGCGGTCTAACCGAACTAAAATAATTGACATTTGTCACAGTCGGTAAAATAGTCTACTGTAATACCGATCCGTCATGGAAATCTGCCTGTCATTTCTATGACGGATCGGTATTACAGTATACTATTTTACCGACTGTGACAAATGTCAATTATTTTAGTTCGGCTATTCAAAATTTTAGAATGGCGCGAAATTTAAAATTATTGACCCATTAAATCAATTTTTAACAGCCTAAAGGCTGTGAATCTCGATCACAAACTCTAAAAAATTATGAAATAGTGCAAGGGTATTAATTTAATTTTTGAAGAGGCTAAGAGTGATAATGTTTGTAATTTAAGTTTATTTTATACATTTTTTAATTGAATATGTTAGTGTTTTGACATTAAATTCATCAAATCTACTTTTAAGCTGTTAAGTTAATGCATTTAGGCCCTTCAAAAAAATAAATCATTAATTGCACTTTTTCACTGATTTTTAGAGAATGTGAAAGAGATTTTACAGCCCAATACGCTATCAAAAAAAGATTTAATGGGTCAATTATGTAAGACAATATTTTAGAGATTAAGTATAATATATTTAGTCCTATTTTGAGAATTAAATGCTCGATACTAACAATGTTAATTTCACTGTTATCAACAAATTAACAAGGGTAGAGGTAGAATTTAAGTCAATTGTAAAGTAAGTTTATAATTTATTGTCTTAAAAGGGATCCTGATACAATTTGTTTTTGTGCTGCTTTAGCACAACACTCCATGGTATGTATTTTGCTTTTTATATTTTACACTTTGAGGATATGATACAAAAATTACAATTTATCAAATTTATAAATTAATTATTTACAGACATAAGAACTATATTTCTCAAAAATATGCCCTAAAAATTTTACGTTGACTACCTACTTTTTTGTACAGAGGGTACCCAAAAATGTTAGAGGAGTGGTAATATATAAAAACTAATCCTGTAATTAAAATATTCTTTATGGAGAGTATGATATTAAAAATTAGTTGACACTGATGTATACCCTTAATTCTAGATGTCATCGGTCCTTTTTCTTAAATATTCAAAGAGCATCCCTGGATCTTACTCCCACCTTATCGAGGTGAGGTACCTCCTTGAGTAGTGACCTGGTAGAATGGAAGTTGTTTCACTTATTGTGCTTTTGGTACTTCCTAGCAGCAAAGCACTGATGATACCTTTCATCAGACCTAGTAAAAAGTGGTCTAGCATAATTATGTTCATCCTGAACATTATATTGAGATTGCTGGATTATGATAGCAGGTAATAAAGTCAATGTATCTTCCCAAGGTACTTGTGCCTCAACCAGTACTGGGGCATTTTGAATAATACTTGGGCCAGCAATTGGGAGAGCACACTTTCTTAAATGAGTATGTATAGTACTAGTAAATGAAATATCATCAAAATGGTCTTGACATAAATAACACCTTGTTGAGGTTGGGCTTAAACCAAGTATTTTAAACCATTGGGACCTCCTAATAATGTCACTTTCAGGAAATTTAAAGAAAATTTTATTTTTGTATGAATCTTCAACAGGACAATAGTATGTATTAGAACAAGTGGGTGCCTTGCATTTAAAAATTAATTTTCCTGGTGATGACATTATTAGGGCAGTTTTAAAATGGTAAACAACAATTTTAGGTGACCTACAACATGGTGAAAACTATTTGATAAAAAAATTGCACTTACCCCATCCTAGGGATCTGAAACCACACAATAAAACAACAAAAAAGCTTCTGCCTATATGATGAAATTACACTTTAATGACTTTAAGCTACATTTTTAACTATTTTTTGTTGAGAAAAAAACAAAAGAACACACCCAATGGACGCCCAAATAAAAAGGAATAAGCAATGGCGACGATTGATGATGTGAACAGAGAAAAACAAACCACCAAGGTGGTTTGTTTTTCTCTGATGTGAAGGTGGGTGATGGCAAGGAAGGAAAGAAAATCGATAATAATAATGACAATTATGACAGAAGTTGGCCCTCGATGCCGTCTAACCGAACTAAATATCTTAGGTTAAGGTTTAAAACTTGATGATCAATTTAGGCTACCTTTCAAACACTCTTTTAATATTCATTTCTCTATGGACGCCCGATAGCGAGGAACGCGGGTAGTCCGTTCGAATGTCGTTTGTAAATGGACCAATAGGAGACGCGGACCCAACGCAATCGATTTGCGATGAATTTAAAGCGGTTTTTTTGAATATAGGCCTTATTACCCGACAGGCCTTATTACCTGCAGGTACCTTACACAAAAATATATAGAAGAAAGATGAAATAACCTCAAATGCCTGAAAAATAGTTAAAATGGTTGGTCGCATATAAAATACCTAAAAAACATGAAAATTATATCAAAGGCATAAAAAATTCTTCTTAAAATCTAGAAACAAAAGGAAAATTCTTTTTAAATGCAGGGTGCAAATATCTTTTTTTTCGGCAGGAAATTGAAATTCCTGGAATAAAATTAAAAATTAGGATAAATACCTAAAAAACATACAAAATTAGTCTAGAAACCTGGAAAATGCATTTTTTCCATTATCTTCAAATAATAAAAAAAAAATTCCTTTTTCAAATGTTTGAAGAAAACATAGATTCCAAAAATTAAAATACGATCTATCTGGGATCCGAAATGCCACCCCTGTAGTACATGACTATACTGTAAGAGTTTAAAAGTCATTATATATTTTCTGTATAGAATTAATTTAAATGCCTGAAAATCATTTAAAAATCTCGGAAGTATATGAGATATTATTGCAAAAGCATGGAAGACATTAAGTGCGTATAACAAGATAAAAATGTCTTTAAACGACTGATTAAAATTAATGAAATGCCTGGAAGATATAAGAATATTTTCGTATCTCTAAAAATCGCAATCTAGAAAGACTTAAATGTTGGAACCAAATTAAAAATGCTTTTTTTGTCTTATTATATGTGTAAGAAAGTACGACATTTCTCCATTTAATCTACTAAAACCTCGTCGTTTTTTTGGATTTTTTTACGTATATAGCCATTTCTATCTATGATGATGCTCCTATGACACAAAAAAAATTGGATTTTATTTTGTCTCATAAAAGTAATATCTATTTTTAATTGTATCTATAGTAATTGTAAAAGTAATAATAATATTACACGAATAATAATAATATCTAAACACCTGACCTACCAGTCAATAGAAAACTATTGTAGCAATATAAACCTTCCGATTCCATTCTCCTTGATCCTTTATTTCGAAGTTTAGCTGCAACATACATATTTTACAAAAAAAAAACATCGATTTGCGGCTTTCAACTACGGCTACCCGTAACATCGAAATACGTCGAAACTGTCGAAAAATAATAATTTCTTACGATCGGAAAAGTCCGCTGACAATAGAAACCGACCTAAATATCCGTTAGACCAAGAAACATTCTATATATTAAATTATAAGTCCCAAAAGAAAAGAGAAAATGCCGTTTTAAAATCAATATTACTATAATATGAAACCATTTTGGGTCACAACGGAGCCAGAATAAGAAATAGGAATTCAATATCATTTTTATAGATCCATTGAGTCTCGTTCAGTTCTATTTTATTTGCGCTTAGTGGTTTTATTGGGATATATAAAAATATGCTTTTGAATTGAACGCATAACTTATAAAACAAGTAAACCAAAAATTGTCCTTAAACCTGGATTCTTATGCAACAATTCCATACATGAATATACACTGGAATGCAGTCATAAAGATATTCCATATACATAAAACCTTCATTTTATTGCGTTCAAATATTTTGTAGCCTCGATAAGCCAGTATACAAAGTTACTACACTGAAAAAATTAGTACAGGTGTTTTGATAAAAAAAAACAGTTAATTAAATAAAACTTACGGCATATTTTTTCAGTTTTTATTTTTAATAACTTTTACAAAGAAGATTTTTTCCCAACTAACTTAATTGCTTTCTAATCATGCACATGCAATTATCCCGATTAAAAAAGTGAAGTAAAGATTCCAGCAATAATACAACAACCAACGTGATTTACGGCATTCAAACAATTATAGTTTATATAGACATAGTGGGTACGTTACTGGTAAATAGCAAATACATACCTCCCCGGCTAACTGATATTTCTCCCCATATTGCTTGTCTTGCCAGCCTCGTCAAACATTCATTGAATGCACTGACGATCAGATTAACAAATACATACGGGGTAACTTTGAAGCTGAGTAATCATTTCTAGGGGTGTATTCCTTACAGCGAAATTAATTGCCAAAATTAGTATATAATCAATAAAAACAAAATTACATAAAGATATTAATACGGTCCTGTCGTTCCACTTTATTGAAGTTGCCGACAAAGAACTGCGCGCGCTTTAGATAAGTAATTTTCTTGTTGATTTCTTTTTTTTTAAATAATTTATATTCAAAGAAAAAATCATGTAACTAGACACATTCATAACAAAACATACATCGACAATAAAGATTTTAAATCCGGACCTGTAGAGCAAATAAGCATCGAAAGTCTGAATATTAGTTTGGTAGGGATTTTTATAAATAGAATTGAATATTTAGTGAATTATAATAAAAAATTGTTTATATTATAAATAATATTATAATTATTATAACTATAATATAACTATAATATACTATAATATAATAAATTACTATATTATATTATAGTAATTTATTTTTTGAAGCAATTTTTGTTATGCAAAATTAGATTAATAAATACGTTCAGCATTCTTAAAAATATCGGCATATGTTAAATATTTAGCACATAAAAATTAATATACGTCCGGACTATGCCGCTTAGATTAAAGAAAATAAATTATGATTAAATGCCTTGTTAATTTAGGCTAAAATATGTTTTACAATACTATAAAAGTGTATACAAAAGTAAATTTTAAAATAGAGAAAAGCAAACTAAAAAAAAAATAAAAAGACTAAAAAGAGATACAATTGTACTTGTTTATACTAAAAACTTAAACAGAAAAAAAATTGATATTAAAATAAAAATATATATAAAAAATTTGTTATTAAAGAACTTAAATGTACATCTACAAATAAACATCAAAAGTCTGAATATTAGTCCAGTAAGAATTTTTATAAGTGGAATAATATAGTTATTATTTTTTTTTCTTTAAAATTGGCTTTATAAATACGTTGAGTTGTGTTCTAAAAAAATATTGGTATATATTAAATATTTAACACATTCAAAAGACCGGACTACGCCGCTTAGATCAAAGATAATAGATTATCTTTACATTTCTTATTATTTTAAGCTAAAATGGGTTTCACTTAAAAAAAAGTATACATAAATAAAGGCATTTTCCAATTGGTTAGTTTACTAAACTTCATTAAACAATAATAGAAAAATTCTTAAAGGTTATTGAAAAGTCATGACAAGTTCTAAATAAGGTAAATCCACGATCAGATTAACAAATCCATACGGGGTAACTTTGAAGCTGAGTAATTATTTCTAGGGGTGTGTTTCTTACAGGAAAATCAATTGTGCCAAAATTAGTATATAATCAATAGAAACAAAATTACATAAAAATATTAATACGGCCCTGTCGTTCCACTTTATTGAAGTTGCGTTCAAAAAATGTACAAGAACTCTAGATAAGTAATTTTCTTGTTGATTTCTTTTTTTACAATAATTTATATTCAAAGAAAAAATCATGTAACTAGACACATTCATAACAAAACTCTATAATATAAAATAAAAGTTGAAATCGAAATAAACATACATAAAATCATCGACAATAAAGATTTTTAATCCGGACCTGTAGAGCAAATAAGCATCGAAAGTCTGAATATTAGTCCGGTAAGGATTTTTATAAGTAGAGTTAAATATTTAGTGAATTATAATAAAAAACCGTTTATAATAATAATTTATTTTTTGGAGCACAATTTTTGTCATGCAAAATTGGGTTTATAAATACGTTTAGAAAAAAATATTGGAATGTGTTAAATATTTAGCATATAAAAATTAATATTTGTCCGGACTATGCCGCTTAGATCAAAGAAAATAGATTATCATTAAATTATGTTAGTTTACTAAACGTCATTAAACAATAATAGAAAAATTCTTAAAGGTTATTGGAAAGTCATGACAAGTTCTAAATAAGGTAAATCCACTGAAGGGAATTATTGACGTATTCAAGCATTATTATTATATTATTATTATTATTATTGCAAGTCTTTGAGTTAAGATTTGCCAGTAACTAAGACTTAATTCAAAGTTAGTAGTCAGCCCAAAGTCAGTACTAGACTTCATTGAGCATAACTAAGAAAATTCTCAAAGGCTAAATATAAAGATCAGATTGCAGAGAACTGTTGTATCGTAGAAAAACGTTTGAAATTTTGTAAAATGAACATCGGAGTGATGAACAGCTGGTTTTGGTGTAGAGCTTTTATGAAAAGACTTTTTCTTCTTAAGGTAGCTCATTATTCTACTAGCTATCTGTATTTTGTAGACCGCTACACGAAATAAGGATCTGGTACTTATTCCATACAACTCTTTCTAAAGCCATGATGTTCATCTTCGTCCTAATACTCATGGGTTTTCAATTTTTTCATTATCCACACTTTTCTCCAATTTTCGTTGCTTCATTTCCAATATATTGCTTGATGACTATCATAAATTTGGCCTTCCTTAAATTTAATGTTAAACCACTAGCCTTACTAGTCTGGTAAATTCTTGTTAGTACCTATTCTAGATCCTCAAAAGAACTGCTCAGTAATACGGTATTATCAGTGTAGCAGATATTTTTAATGATACACCATTTAAATTCTTTCATGCAAATTCTTTTCTCATTTTCAGACAGAGCTTCAGAAAAGATTCAGATTAGATATTAAGCAATAATGGAGAAATCACGTAACTCTGCCTCAGTCCTCCCTGAATTTCTATCGCATTCATTGTTCAACTGAACAGAAGTTCGTTGATTCCAATGTAGATTAGCAATAATTCTTATATCACGTTGATCTAACAATCGATGTTTTGAAAGTTTTAAATCATTTCAGAATGTTGTACCTTACTAAAGGCTTTGTAAAACACATGTATACTGGTCTGTTCATAATTAAGCATCGCTGAACTAGAACTTGCATGTTAAGGAGGTAAACTCACCTCCCATTCAGATCTCCGGGCGAAGGCTGGTCGGGGGGGTCCATCAGGCGGATCTAAAAGCCTAAAAATCAATTTCTGCAACATCAGAGGCCTAAACACCAATATTAATGCAATACACCAACACCTGCAATCAAGTAAGCCTCACATTCTGGCATTGGCAGAAACAAAGGTGAAACCTTCAACAACAAATGTTCACCTCATTTATCCTGGATACGATCTACACACCCGATTCCGACTAAACTTTGGATTGGCAGTATTTGTCAAGAACGATTTGAGTTGCCAGTGGGAGGAAACGCTTGAACCTGCGGACTTCGACGTCATGTGGTCAAAATAATAGCCAGTGGTGCCACGAAATTTATCTGCTGTATCTACAGACCACTAAGCGACACCCAATATAGACGGCTCTTTTTGAACCTGGTTGATTGCATTAACCATCTGCAAATTGACTACCCAAGCGCAGAAATCATCGCCATGGGTGATTTTAACGTTCACAATATCAACTGGCTGCGCTTCTGCAACAAGAACGACGATGAAGGACGAGAAGCTGAGCTATTTGCCAACATATGCGAGCTTACGCAGCTTGTGGAGGAATCTACCAGAATCCCCGATCGAGACGGCGAGTTCGCGAGTCTTCTAGATCTGATCTTGGCTTCAGACCCTGACTCGTACACTGTATCAGTACATGCCCCCCTAGGAACATCGGACCACAAATTGATACCAGTCTCTTGCCAGTTGGAGGTTAAAACGCAGGATCCTCCGATGCCGCGGAAGGTATGGCACTATAAATCAGCAAAGTGGCAGAGAGCAATTTTATCGCTCATTCCCTTGGCGGGAGGTCTGCTTTAGAACCAATAATATCTCAGAATGTGCAAAACAAATTACAGAGACGATCTTGGCAGGAATGGAAGCCTATATCCCTTTTTCTACTAAATGCAGATCAAACAACAAGCAATGGTTCAACCTGAATTGCAAAAAGGCAGTAAACACTAAAAACGCAGCATATCGCAAATGGCGTCAACATCCTTCCATCGAAAATCGGAGGAACTTTTTAGCCTCCAGAAATAGCTGCAAGCGAACTATTGATAAATGCAACGAGAGTCACAACAACAGGATCAAAAACAAACTGCTAAACTGCCCAAATGGAACAAGATCTTTCTGGTCGGTATCGAAAGCCGTTAGTCAAGGATTTGCTAAGTCGGCCTTACCACCCCTAACAGCAGATGATGATTCTATCGCGGTAACAGCAAGGGAAAAAGCCAACTTACTGGGTAAACTCTTCGCGTCCAATTCTACTCTGCACTCGCAAGGCAAAACACCGCCATGTTTGCCAAGGGTGAATTCATCGATGGGAGAAATTTCGTTTCCCCAACGACAATTATAAAAAAAATTCTTAAAAGCGTAGACACCAACAAAGCTTCTGGACCCGAAAGTGTAAGAAGACGATGCCTTCCAATTGACGCCCGATTGCACTAGTTCCAGTAATATCGAAGATTATAGAAAAATTAGTCAACCAACAACTGTTAAGATATCTGGAATCATCTGGACTAATCAGCGATCATCAATACGGCTTCCGAAAGCTTAGATTCACCGGCGATCTTCTGGCTTACGTCATACACTTGTGGACGGAGGCCATGGAGAAGCACGGCGAGTCCCCCTCAGTCGCTCTTGACATTTCCAAGGCATTTGACCGAGTGTGGCATGAGGGACTACTAACCAAGCTCTCCTCAATTGGCATACAAAACTCATTATTGAATTGGATCAAAAGTTTTCTTGAACAACGAACAATCCAAGTAGCCGTCGATGGATACCTCTCCGACAAATTTAACATTAACGCTGGAGTCCCTCAAAGATGCATTCTATCCCCTACCCTTTTCTTGATATATATCAACGATTTGCTAGGAACCACTGTCAATCCAATCTACAGCTTTGCGGATGATAGCACACTTATGTCCACATTTAAGTCCGCCAAACCAACGGCAGCCGCAAGTTCTCAGAATCTTAGGCAGCAACAAGTAGCTTCAATCAACAACGATATTAGAGCAATCTTGGAGTGGGGCGGTAACAATCTGGTCAATTTTAACGCTAAAAAAACGCAGGCTGCAGTATTTACGATGAAGACTAACCTTGGTGGCCCGGAGCTGGTTATGGCAGGGAAAATATTGCCAATGAAATCATCTTTACATCTTCTAGGAGTTGAGGTCACCAACAGTGTGTCCTGGCATGACCACGTTGCCGAGGTCGCCAGGGTGGCTTCCAAAAAACTCGGAGTGCTTTTCAAAATTAAAAAACTGTATACACCAGAACAGCTGCTGACTCTTTATAAAGCTCAAATACGCCCTTCCCTCGAGCATTGTTCGCATGTCTGGAGCTCTGCACCCAAACATAGTTTAAACCTGCTGGATTCTATACAGAAGAGAGCTACTCATCTTATCGACTAACTAGAACTGACAAAGAGTCTGGATAGTCTGGAGCACAGAAGAAAGGTGGCTGATCTCTGTTTATTCTACCGTTATTATCAGGGTAAGTGCTCCTCTGAGCTGGCAGGCCTGATTCCACCCAGGGCTGTTCCGGCAAGAAGGACGCGTCTAGCAGTTGCGGCTCATCAACATCGAATCCACCTGCCTACCCGAAGGACGTCGCTGTATCGGGACTCATTCATCTGGAGAACATCTTCTTTGTGGAACGGGCTTCCCACAAATATCTTCGCGCGCAAGCACTACTCCAAAAGTGATATAGGCTTTCCTCTTGTGCTTGTGTTTGCCATCAAAAAAAAAAAAAAAAAAAAAAAGGAAACCGTGTGTCTGAGAGAGTCTCTTCACACTTTATATATATTCTGTTCGTTGTAAATGACTTTTAAAATTGGAGTTTTGTACATAGCTCATAAGGCATAAGGCATATAGTACGATACTATGAGCAGTATTTGGTATTAGTTTTTTTTGCCAAGGTGATAAAAGTATAGTTCAATTTGGACCTGTTCTGTTTCCTATTTATTTCCAGAGTTTCTTTTATTTTCTTGTATACATTGAATGAGTCTTGCTTTCTCTCTAATTCTTTCATCTCCTGACCCCATTTAACCATTTTTTCTCTGCAAGTCTGCATTTCTTTTAAATTTGGATGGCTCTGTATCAGACGTGATTAAGTAGTTTACATTCTCTACATTGGTCAATTAGGTTTAATTTCCATTCATTCCTGGTTCTTTAGTCTGGACTTTAACTGGATCTCTAAATTTTGGTAGATCTTAGCTGGATTAAATTGTTCCTGTGAACGTTTTTAATTTAACCTTTATTTAGGCCACCAGAAGACTCAGCTCCTGGATACGTTTTTGCTGATTTACATTTTGAAATCGGTTATTAATCACGATGTAATCACTTTGGTTTCTAATATTGTTCTCAGAGGAATCCTAGGGAGATTTGTAGGTTAAAAGTCGTCTGTGAGGGAATATAAAAAGTGTTCATCACTACTAATTCATTATTCTGACAGGATTCAACAAGCCGAAGACTCCAACCAGTGCTTCTGCTCTTCTTCAACCAATTTTGGCATCAAAATCTCATGGTAATATTTACTTCGTGGTTTTTGGAACATTTAAACCCGTTTTTTTATCATCTGGAGCCTATACCTGGAAAATGTTGATTCTTATTGTATCGTCCTGCAACTGCAGTAAACCGATTCATTGTCTCAGGTCCGATATTTTGTCTCAGGTTACATATTATCTAAAATTTCATCTTGAAAAAATTTTATGCTCCTATGCCTAATAAACGATAAGTATTAACCGTATCCAAATTTAAGTGGAATTCATCGATGGCTCCTTTTTATACATATTCTATGAACATATTGGCAATAACAGCGACAGGGAGAACCCATGCTTGCTTTTCAATTTTGCCATTTTATTGGAAAATCCGTTCCGAGAAGATGCAAATATATAAACTTATACATATAAGAATAGAACCTTGATTTTTAATAAAAAAAAACCTTTTAATATATATTTTTCAAATCAAAAAAGGTAAGTAGTTGTGGATTGGTAACGTCATTCAAAACTCCGGGTAAAAACCAGCAAATTGAAAGCTTATCCCGTAAAGCTATGCCATTTAACTAGAGGGGAATAAAATAATCTCTCAATCATTTTGACAATAATACTACGGATTTAAATTGTAATTAAAATCGAGTATTTCAGCGACCGATCATCGGATTAATGTCAATATGTTTCTGCCGGTATAAAACTATTGAATTTTTCGGTTAAAGTTTTTATTATATAACCCATTTCAGCCACTAACAAAGCTCTTTAGTTTGTTGTAAATTTGAAAATAATTATTGTTTTAGTGAATAATTCCTCTAGTAGAATTACTATAAGCTTGTATTTGAATAGCATCTACTACTTCTCTCTTCATGTGGCATCTACTTGCACGATTCTATCCGACTCTTACTGGTTTGAGTGTGTAATTGAGAATAAAGCAGTGTTGTCAATTATGTTGATAATAACTCACACGTTTTAGAAGTTATTAAAGAAATTATGAAATTAATAATAAATAAAATAATTATTTTCCAATAAAACCTGAAAAAAGAAATTAAAGATAAGTCATTAGAATCTAAAAGAAGCTCTCTAGCTTGTCACTACGTAGCCGATGCAAATGAGGTTTTAGTTCTTGTACCAAAAAAGTACTTTTACAAGAACTCTATAAATTGTAATAAATAAAGAAGCATATAAACAATAAGAAAGTTTATTTGAAATTTATCTGCTACTTCTCACGTTATATGGCAACAACGCCAACCCGAGGCGATATGATTCTACCCGATTCCTTGATAATTTGTATACTAAGCTTACTGTTGAATGTGAACTTGAACGAAAGGCGGTGTTGCCATTTATCTTGGCCTGGAAATGACGAAAAAAAAGCCAAATATTTATCATGGAAAAAACTAAATGAGACCTTAATTTTAAATAATATTCCGCTTTTATATATATTTTTTTCTTAGGACATCAATTTTAAATCGGACCTAAGAAGGGACAAATCGTATATTTCCTAAGCCGAGCGTAACATGATTGAATGTGGGTTTAGAGATTTTACTGAATTGCTGCCGGGGCATTTTTTTTCATCTCTTGGGGGTATAAACGAGAATTTTTAGACATTTTTTGTTATTGAGATTGATTGATCGTACTTAGGTTGATGGGGCATCCTTTAATTTATTGTATCGACTTAAATATTTATTACGATTACAATGGAACGGAAGAGAATTAAAAAAAAAGTCTGATGAATATAGTGTATCATTATTTTTAGATAAATTTGGCATAGATTTGAAATTTGTTAAATTAATTAACTGATCGGGTCGATGAATAAGAAGAAGAGACATGGAAGATTATGATCTTCAAATACGACCTATAAGACGGAAATAAAAAGCAAAACCATGTCGAGCTAGAATCAGTAAACAATAATTTTGTTTGAGTTCAACATGTGGTTAGGGGCAAGGGGGAGTTTTGTTTACAAACATATTCACCGATTCTCTGTGGGCAAGTTTACACACTTTTTCAACAGAGAAAATTTTTAGCTATAAATAAACACATATAATAATGTCAATTTGTATTGGAATATGGATTAAAAATAAAAAGTACAAATAGAAATACCAATAAAAAGTAAAAAAAAAATAAAATTTTTATTCTTAAAATCGCTTCTAAAAAATTTGGAATAAGAACACCGCAAGCAAAAGCTTGGTGATGCGCGAAATGTCATTTGTGAAATTCTGTGTTTTTTCTTAAGTTTTTGGTTAAAAGAGGAAAAAGGACTCATTTGAGTATTTTTTTGAATTGTTACGATAGTAAAAACTTGTACCGCACAATGGAAAAAAGGCGATTCAAGTCGATCTTTTCACAAGGAAATAACAATACTGTCTTAACATATCAAGGGAGAACCGTCATCATAAACGGAGATATCATAGGGGTCATAGAAATACCTAAATAAAAACGTCATTGTGAAATGTGCGTAAATTACAAAATATATAGAGACAAAATGACCCTCAGACATGATCTCAAAAAGGAAAATAAAAAGTTAAGCCATGACGAGCTAGTAAAGAAACCTGAGAAGCTAAAGCAATGACAAAATCGAAAAAGAAATATAGCGGGAAAAAAATCTACAAGGAAACATGTTCTATTTTATCTCAAAAGCCAATAATTACAATCCAATAAATAGCCCCAAAAATCAATTCCAAATTAATGAATACTATAGTAACATTTGATTTAGGAGATCGTGCAATATTGCTTTTAATTTAATTTATAGGATGACAACGCTTGCATCAAATAAATATCTATAGAACCAGCCATAACTACTGACACTCACTATAAAGCCAAATCTAAAGAGCAGTCCATTTGGGCATTGCGAATCCATATGAAACCAGCTGCATAATTGAATTAAACAACTGCAACTCCTGTCAGGGATTGGGTAATATCGTGTAAGTAAAGCCGATGTATTGATAGGAATTAGAATATTCAAACAGGCCTGTTACTACAATGGGGCTTTGCAACATTTAGATATAATTTTTAATTTATTGTGATAATGTCGACAAGTACATATATTTTTTTATTGTATAAAACAACCAAAATAGCAATATTTTCTAATTTTGTTTCTGACCAAGAAAAAGAACACGTAAACTAATAATTACCTCTATAATTTATCTTTGCACTCGTCAAACCAAAACGCATCTATCAGACCTTTACCCATAAAATTTAATATGATTTAATATGAAATCCTTAATGAAATTGGACCATTTCGCACCGCTTTTCAGTGCAGTGATATTCGCAGCAAAATTACCGTTTAATAACTTTGATAAACTTTGTTTTAACATGACAAATAGTTAAAGTTTCCTCTCAAAGATACATCGCTAAATTCACTTAGCTTCGGTAGTTGCCAAATAGGTCTTAGTTAAATTTGCGGTTTTCTCTGCGTATATATTTGAATTTTCTTAGTAATTATTTCTTGGTATTAAGTAAAGTTGACATAATACTCTGTGTATACAGCAGTGCAAATTGCGATTAATTCATCCCCGACTTAGGCATAAGGGTTGCTTATTTGTATTTGTATAGTTTAAATGCTGAGCTGTTGACAAAAGGTTCTTCGAATATACATTTATTATTAATTGTTTTGATCCTTTCTGCTTATTATTATTTAGGTCTTAGTTAATTTTAAAGTATTTACGTTTTAACTCCTAGAATATTTATAATAAATTAAAATATGCATTTCCAACATGTGACTAATTTTGTTTCAGTTAATTAAGTGAATAAATTAAGTATTTGTTATATTATGTACGTAACCAACTTAATTGGTATGGATTTTGTTCACGATTTTTATTTTTATATCGAATTTAAGCGTGAAACTGGCCTATAATAAATTTGAAGGCTTTATGAGACCTAATATACAGTGCATCCCAAAAGCTATGTCTAAATTCATTTAAGATTCAGGGGTGTGTTCGAAAAAAAAACGCTCGGACCCGTCGATTTTTATTTCAAGTTGCGCACCTTTGAATTTCGCGTGGAATTCTACGTATGTTTCATGCGTCATATCCTATACCTAAAGTCAACAGTTATCGAAAAAAAGACGATTCATGTAACAAATAAAAAAGGACAAAAATTAAGTTAAATGTTCACAATGGTTGCCATTCACGGCTTGACAATATCCAAGGCGATCAATAATGTCTCGTTGCACATTTTCAATCATTTCCGGAGTTATGGCGCGCACTTCTCTGCGAATTCTTTCTTTCAAGTCGTCTAGATTATTTGGCCTATTAACAAATACCTTCGACTTGAGGTATCCTCACAAAAAAAAGTCCATTGGTGTTAGGTCAGGCGACCTAGCAGGCCATTCGATGGGTCATCTCCTTCCTATTCACCGATTGGGAAAGGTTTCAGTGCAGCATAGTGCGGAGGAGCGCCATCTTGCTGGAAAATTAGTTCTTCGTCAGGATAGTCTGGGTCCAATGGATTTGGAAATAAAGCTAGTATGGCTGGAACTAATTCAAATTGGAGAAAATCGAGATACACTTGTCTCGTTCAAGTCTGTTCAAAGAAAAATGGACCTATTACTCTTCCGCGCACTATTCCACACCACACATTTAGTTTTTGAGGGCACTAGGTGTTTACCTCCATCATCCAATGCGGATTTTCTGTTGCCCAATATCGACAATTTTGTCTGTTCACACTACCATTCAAACAGAATGTGGCTTAATCGGAAAAAATATATTTTTTACTAAATTATTATTTAGATTGCACATGTTTTGTAAGCGTTTACAAAACTCATTTTGCCTATCGAAATCGTCATCAAATAACTCTTGCACAGGAATAACTTTGTAGGGGTGATATTTGTGCTTTTTAACTATTCGGTGGAGTATAGATTTCGCCATGTGTAAATTTGCCCCAATCTGCGACAGAGGAGTGCATGGATTTTTTTTCCAAAGAAAGCAAAACGTCAAGTTGTTCATTTTTATCTCGAGCAGATTTCGGCAGATCTCTAACATGACCAAATTCTCTAAATTTAGCCTCTATTCTACTCGCCACCTTTTACATACATGACTTTTACATACATGACATATCGATGGACGATCAGGATGGACTTCATTGGATGATTGAGCAGCTTCTCTTTGAGTACGTGTTCTGTCACCAAACCCAACCGCATGCACAGAATTTCTATTTTTTCTTGTTCCGTTAACTTTACCATTGTGAAAACCGCAACTTTGCTCGTATACTTCACACTTGACAATATCTGTTTGGCATACAACTGTCATACAGTTTCTACAAAAATACACGGTCACCAGCCAACAATAAAAAAACACGAATAAATGGAATTTTGCTCTGTATAAAAATTCTCAGAGATAAGGTGACTCGTAAGGTGAACTTCAATAATAACGTTTGGTCGTCTTTTTTTCGATAACTGTTGACTTTAGGTATAGGACATGATGCATAAAACATATGTAGAATTCCACGCGAATTTCAAAAATGAAATAAAAAAAAGGTGCTTTCATTTGAAAAAATTTAGTTGATGGTCGTAATTTATTTTTGAGCAACTCTGTATATACAAACTTCACGTACAAAAATGCGCAACTTGAAATAAAAATCAACGAGTCCGAGCGTTTTTTTTTTGAACATACCTCTGAATTTTAAATGAATTTAGACATAACTTTTAGGATGTACTGTATAACCTCATGGTCTTGCGGATAGTCTCATTGAACTAAGAATGACGAAACTAAGAAAAAGTATTGAAATTATGGTTTGAAAAACCTCCCTTACCTAAACCGGGAGGTTTTTCATATCCTATCCTTATATCCTAACTAAAATCCATATATTACATATTCTCCTCTTGAAGAAGGCAACAAGAAACCTCAAGTAATTTCTTTCTTCCCTAGTACATCATGGTTATGTTCTTATTAAATGCGTCTGGAGGTTCAAGCTCCCTGATCGGATCTCTGAGGGAAGCTAATAAGAATGGAACGTGAATGATAAAAAACTGCAAATATAAAGTAAATACAAGTAAGTTAAAAGAATATCCACATGGAATGTGAAGACAACGACCGAAGCTAGTAAAATGCAAAATGCGCTATTAGAAATAAGAAGAACTAAATATTGATGAATATGTGAGTGAGTGAGACAAGATAGTCCGGCTCCAGCTATTGTGAAATAAAAAGTTTTAAAGTATAGTGTAGTGAATTAAAATATTTGATGCACAAAAATAGTAACCTGATTTATTTACACACTTACCCTATTAACACGATCACTTATGTCTACTAGAAATATTTATCTACACCGTATTTATTTACTACTATTTATGTCCGATTCAAATATCGCGCCAATATTTCGAACTGAACTGTCAACTGGCCTCCTAGCGGCGACGCGGCTCTTTATACACTCGGCAGACCACTGTCCGGAATATTCGATAACCTTCCTTCCTGCTCACTTATGACGTTGTCCAAATTGTTATACTATTCTGGAACAACTAATGTTAATGTTGAAAGAATGTTACTAGACATATCACTAATTTTGTGCCTATAAACGAAAGTCATGCTCTTGCAATTGAGTACGTCAACAGTAAACACCAATAATAGAGGTATATGCACCTGCAACTGATCACAGTGAGAAGGAAGTGGAAGTTTTACTCTCAGATTAAATATCTTATAAAGAAACTCCCTTGGCAAGAAATCTTTATCTGAATGGGTGACTTTAATGCCAAAATAGGCAAGAGAAGAGAAGGGAAACACGTGAACCTCCTGGCCTGGGTATTACAAACGTAAAAGAGAAAACTCTCACTGTACTTGCATCCGAACATGACTTGGTAATAACAAACATATTTTATGAGTTACAACATTTAAGAATATACGTAAAACAAACAACCAAAATCTAGTCTTGCGAAATTTAAGACAGTAAGGAAACAAGTAAAGACGGACATCAACGACAAATGCAGACTGGTTGCTCCTCCACAACTGATAACATAGGAGAATAAATAATGACATCTTTTCATAATAGAACGCTTTGACTTAAGCGGTAGTACCTTGTACTCAATTCACTTGGGAGCATTTACTAAATTCATTACTTCATTTTTACATAAATGAGTCTTACATGAGTCGCATACAAAAATCTCAATTTAAGAACTTGTTTTTTCCCAAACATCACACTCCACACTAAACAGCATTTATGAAAAGCAACTCACAAAATAGCAGGAAATAAATCAAACCTCAGTAATAACTATAAAGGATGTATATATTTTTTATGAACAAACTCAACAGGGTTAACATTTTCATTTTATTCCATGGAAGTCCGAGTTGGTTAATTAAATTTACTTTTTATAATGGAAAAATAAAAACTCGTATAGGGGGCATAGTCGTAATTTTATTAGGTTCATGTTTTTCCACTGGACAGAAGAAGCCCATAAAACAAAATTAATATTATTCCAGGACTGACATGGCGGTCGCATTTTTAAGTCTAATATTTATTAAAAATTTTAATGTGAGGTGTGAGCATGCATATTTTTGAACGATGTAAAGAGTTCAAACCTGATATAAGTTTTATGAAGGTATGTTAGTCAAAGTCATGGGAAAGGCTGCTGCGGAGTCAGTTTTTATGTTTTTTGGCCTTAGTCACTACTCAATATTTTAATACATTAATTTATGTATAGATAAATGTGTTTTTATATTATAATCTAGACAACTTTTCTACAAGACAAAAATACAATAGGCTAATAAAACTCTTTGAATTTAAATGCATGTAAAATCGTATATTTTCTGAAAAACGAATAATTTATATTTTGGCGCAAGGTATTAATATAATAAAATATAACCAAACTAAAAACTCGAAACATTTGCAGCTAACGTACCTAAATAACAGATATTTATTTATTCCCTCACAAGTGAAATAAAAACAATGCATCAAAAGTCAAACGAATGAAAAAGCCATCTAAACCAAAATCGGTGGCAGTATATTTTCACATGTATATATATATGTATTTTACCCTCGAAAAGCCCGTGCTGGCCTTGCAAAATGTAACCTCGCTATTTTCCAAATATATTGAGCCGTAGAAAATTCAATTCTCAAAATGTATTGTTGGCTATATGCATGGCTATTGCACTCCATTCGCTTTCGGGGGACCGTGCTGACTAAAATATTGGCAGATTCATTTATTTCAGACAAAAATGACTATCGTGAATCGCCGCGTTCTCATTCAAGTGGGAACACCGTGCAAATTTATTAGAGTGTGATAAACCTCGCAATGTATCGTTGAATTCGAGAAGAATGGCCGCCATTTTCGGCAGTGGGATCTGGTTCTCCCTGGATTATAAAATGCGTTCGCTTCGGATTCCAGACGTCATTTTAAAATGTGCCTGTAGAACCCATTTTATAAATATTAAAGATTTGGAGATATTTCCGCCTTCAAAACATGTAATAATTTTCGTACGTTCAATATTTATTTGTGCATAACTTAAATGGATATGATATTCACATTTATGTTAAGCGTGACTGAATTTCATAAAAAGCGGTACAAACGTATTTGTTTGTTAAATAGGAATTTAACAAATAATTGGAATGTTGAAACAATGTGAATAATATTTATAATTAATTATTATCTTTATTAATTCATTACTGAATACCAAATTCATTATTAATCCTTAACTGAGCTTGTTTGTCGAAATGTGGTTAATTATATTTTTTAATAATAGATAACGAACAAGGGTTATATACATATTTCGGCTATTTTTGTTTAAGAAATTATTCATTAAAAATAACTTAATCTAGTATATAGGTCTGTGAGTAGTTTTTCCCAAAGTGTCTAGCAAGGAATTACTAAGTACTTATTATTTTAATAATTTCATAGCAAACTATTATTAAGTTATTTTTTCTTTTAATTATTAGATCAATTTAAAAAAAGTCCTTATAAATCTTATCTTATAAATTTTGAAGATTTGGAAATATGTACGCATTCAGAATATGTAATACCTTCCGAGTGTTTGATATTTATCCGTGCATAACTTAAATGGACATGATCATCATTTTTATATTAAACGTAGATATGTACTTACGGCTATATTTCCTAGGAAGTGTTAAAAATAAAATTATAGTCTTATCATCTGGGATTAGTTTTAAACTTTATTTGTTAAATCAGAAAGTCTTGGAAATAATTTTTCTTCATTTCACATATCAAACTAGAAAAAAATTACTAATTATTAAGTAGACTTTGCATTGTAAATTAAATTTTTTAAATTAATTGAGTTTTTAAGTGAATTTATTCATAAAATTTACATTTTCTTAGGTATTTATTCGAAATTGTACTCCGGTGTTAAAGCATTTACCCTATTTTACATTCCTAATGCAAATGTATTATTATAATAAATGGTTTAACTACATATTCATTCATTAAAATATTTATTATTACGTTTTCATACTTATTTTAAATTAATGAATTTTTTTTTGTTGTGTTGAATCATTTTATGGTTGAAATAGAAAATTAATTTTAAGAGGATAGAAAGATTTCTTGAAATGTAAACTTTTTTAAATTTTCATTCATATGTAAATAATTTAGTGTCCTAAAGGAACCCTTAATAAATACAGAATTTATTCATTAAATTGGAATTTAAATGTTGAAACAATTGGAATATAAGAATCAATGTGATAACAGTTTACTGCTTATTCCTTTTTTCATTAATTTTCATTTTTTCACAAGTTTTGTTTTGTGATCAATTCTAAGGTTAACATTATTAGTGATAATTAAATATCAGTATTAATAGAATTTACTTCTTTTTATATGTCTAAGCATATTTATTCTTATAAATTATATACTTTAGTTTCACATCACCACTATTCTTTTACTTATTCTTGAAAATCTTTTATGCTCTACTAGGTTAAAAAACATTTTTAATAAGGTAAAAGGGATGTAAATTTTTTCCCTCTATCTATTCTACTTTGTCGTCAGTTAGATGCTTTGTCACTATTGGTATCATAATCACCATTTATTCTTTTTCTCTATCATTTGGTTATGTACCATCGCCTGCTTTTTTTATTCTTTTAATTGTATTATCTATCATACTTCCTTGTTCTTTAGATGCTGGATCATGATCAATATTTATTATATATCTTTTCTGTTGTTTATTACTATTGCGATCTTCTTTGTTCTTTTTTTTTAATTATATCAACTTTTCTCCTTGTTTTATTCATCCTTAGGCTTCTCTTTGTTTCTTTCACTATTCACAACCTGTACAACAGCATCCACCTCGTTAAAAAAAATCGTAGTATTCTCCCTTTTTAATTAAAATATTTTGCTTTGATTTAATTTAAGGCCCAGTATATAAATAATTATAGATAACAAACAAGAGATATATACTTTTCAAAGTGTATAACAAGTAATTACTAAGTACATTTGTTTAATAAATGTATTTTTTATTTAAATCTTTTCTTTATGTAGGTGCTATTTTTTTTTAAGTTTTTCATAAAATTGATTTGAAAAAAGCCTGAAGAGCCCATGTTATAAATATTGAAGAATTGGAAATACTTGCATTCAAAATATGTAATCTGTTAGGGCATAACTTTAATGGATATAAATTCCATATTTATATTATACGTAGATATGTACTTACGTTGGAATTTCCTGTGAAAGAGGTAATAATAAAATTTTAATCTTAGTCCTCTGAGATTATCCTTCTCATTATTCATTCATTATATTGGAAAATAAATATTTATGATTTATTTATTACATTTACTAATTATGGTTTTTATTATATAAAAATAACCTCTTTTTTAAATGAATTAATTTATCTTATAATTTCATTAATATCGTCACTATTATTAACTTATAACTTTTAAATTACCACTAAGTAAATTTGTTTATTTAATTCGCATTTTGTTTATTGGGTTTTTATTGGAAATTATGTTCCGGTATTTTAGCATTAACCCTATTTTATTTTTTATTTTATATTTATATTTGTTAGTATAATACGTCAACAATCACAGAATTATTTTATTTATTCGTTAAAATATTTGAAGCCTCATTGTGCTTTTATACTTATTTAAAATATAAAAAAATCAGTTGATTCAAGTCATTTTGGGGTTAAAATAAAAATTAATTTTAAAAAGATCGAAGAGTTTCTTGAAACGTAAACATTTTTTTAATTATAATTCATAAATAAATTTATTAATTAGATTTGCATTTTATTTATCATATATCTTATTTTGACTTATATTCGGTATCCTGACTGAATCCTTAATTAATACAAAATGTATTCCTTACATTGATATTTGAATGCTAAATCAACTGGATTGTGAGTGTGATCAATTTGATAAGAACTATATTTTTATTAGTTATAATAGTTATTATATTTTTATTTTATTATATATGATAAGAACTATATTTATATAACTATTTATTACTTCCTTCATTACTCAATTATTGTTTGGTAATTGATTTTTAAGTAAAATTATTTATTTAATATCAGTGTTTTACACAATGCATTTTTTTATCTTGGCAGATCTATTCTTTTGAATTATGTGCCTTAATTCCACAGCACCTTAACATTTGTTAACACCTGTTATTTATTCGTCAACATTTTTTATGCTCTAGTAGATTACAAACTTGTTGGTTAGATGCTGGATGATTATTGATATCATAAGCAGTATGTTCAATTATATTGCAATCTTCTTTGCTCGTTTCTTAATTATATTCGCTTTAATAAATCTTTTTTCCTTCTACCTTTTTTTCTTCTCTTCGTCTTTTAACCTTATTATTAAGAACCTCTATACTAATATCTACTTTATAAAAAAAAATCCTACTATTATTTTTTTTTTAATTGAACATTTTCCTTTTATTTGATTTACAGCTCAACACGTATATTTCTGCGTGCGAATGAATTATATTAGCAGATAAAACCGGATTTTTCAAAGCTAAAAGCACTAACGGAGGCATAACTTTGTTTTAGGTAACTTTTGTGAAGTATTTTTTATTTTTATGCTTTACTGATCCCGATAAAGCCTTTTTTAAACCTAATTGAAAAAGCTGGTAAATTATACAAAGAACTTTTAACAAGCCACCAGTGAATTTAATTTTGAAATTTGTGTAATTATTTTGATACTTTTTTTGCAAATATACTCTAAATATTGAATGAATTTATTAAAACGTTCTCGGGAGCTGCTAACATCGAAATTCCTTATCTGGTCCACAAGATGGCTCTAAATTTTGCAGTTCTAACGAAGACTATCAGTATTACACTAATAGGATACTATCGGTTTCCTTAAGATTAGATGGTTTCCATTAGTAGTGTGTAATTTAGGGAGAATAATGGGACCAGGTGAATCCATTTTGGCAAAGACATAATTTGTAGCTTGCTTTTGTGATGACTAAAATTAATATAAGTTTTAAGTGATTAAAACTTCTTGATGTACTAGTTTAATATTTATGCTAATTTACTATAACTGGCAACAACCTTAGCGCGATTATCCATAGAAATTTATTTGTTAATTAATTTTCAAGTAAATTTAAGTTTATTGTTAACATTTTCTTGTATGTATAAGCCTATAGAATTATGCATTATAATTTTAGCATCACAAGGTCTTCTAGAGATATTTTGATGATTAAAATTTGCTTATTAACAGGATCATATTTTAGAATTAAGGTATAGTCATTATAAATACTATATAAGCAATATTGATTATTTCTACAAAAAGTAATAAAAAATTTACATTTTTTGTAGACAAATTCCATATAGTCATTTGTTGCTGATACTTTAAAGAGACCCTTGGAGAGTTCCATGTTTGTACAGTTTGCAGCAATTAATATAATAAGTCTAAATACAGTAAAGACTTCTTTTTTGGCTGGAAAAATAAACAACTTTTTTAATTAATTAGCAGATTAAAAGTGTCCCAACCCAATAACTCGTTTTTTAATTTTGCTTATTTATGTATTATTCATAAATAGGTAGTTTACTGAAGACAAGTAACTGTTATTCTACTAAATTCAAGCATTTTTGCTAAAAGAGTTCAGGTAGTTATAAGAGATACTTAACCATATATTTTCTTGTATCAAAGTTAATGCCCCATTGGTTTAAGATCTATTTTGCATTTTGGAACTGAGGAGGGTGCTGAAAACTAATATAATATTATTATGAAAATGTAAATACGTTAATTATACTCCTAGTTTTTCTACAATTTTATTAGTATTCTGTAGGTAAAGTTGATTCGTAGGGTTTCTTTAGGGTTCTACTTATGTTTGGTTTATTATTTTTATCTATAGTGTTTAGTTTTTAAGTAGTTCATCTTGTTAGAGAGCCCCATTTTGGCCCCAATTTAGGTTATATTATTGTAAATCCCTGTAGTTCTAATTTTCTAGAATTTGTATACTTGCTTGCTTTGACTGTCAATATTCTGCTAAAATTATTGGTCTCTTTGGGCAAAAACAATGAAGATAATTCTAAATATTTCGAATCGTGACAATTCATTCAGTTTTAATTGTTTAGTCAGTTTTTACCTTGGAAACAATTAAATGACAGGCAAGGCAAGTTAGGTTAGTGTTTTTGACGTTGACAATAAAAGTGTGTTCCCGAATTTCGTTACAATATAAAGAAAAATAGGTAAAAAAAGAAGGAAAAGAATAAGTTAATCTGTGTTTTTTTTAATCAGTTAAGGAACCACTAAGGACTAAGAACTTAGAAAAAAAAATAAAAAGAGAAGAGAATGAATAATTGGAATCGTCCAGGTAGTTCAAACTAAGTTCCTCCAATCCCATGAAGCTCCATATTTCGACTGCCTAGAAGAAATAAATTATGATATGAGCCTAAGGACTTATAACCTGGAAGAAAATATAAAAAAGAGGATAGAAAGAATTATTCAATTCATCCAGGCAATCAAGTAACTGAACCTCTTCTAGCTCTCAACTGCCTGGAATAAAAGAAATTAATTTTTTCCAGGCTATTGAAGCATTGTCTGTCCCGTTTTATGAAGTAGAAGGAGGGACACTTACAGAAGTTCTAATAAAGAAATTGGAAGCATTTAAGTTAGAATATATATCGTAGAATACCATGGACAGTCTGCATATCAAATAACGAAGTTTTCAGAATGAGCAAAAAATACGGCGAAAAAACAATGCCAATATTTGGGACACGTAATGAGAAATGAAAATAGACTTTACTTATTGCAGACTACTTTGCAGAAAAATTACTAGGAAAACGAAGTATACAAGATGAATCTTATGGTTAAAAAACCTAAGAACCTAGTGTGGTATGACTACAATTGAGTTGTACTGATAGTACCTATGTATGATAGCCAACATCGGAAATAGCTAGAGACTATAGGAGGAACAATCTAAAATTTGTTTGAGACTCTTTAAAATGATTTTTTTTATTTGAGTTATATTTATTATAGATGATGAATAATAAATGAATATTATTTATTCATTAAGATCTCTGATAGTATTTTAAATAAAAAAAATACATTTTATTAAATTCTGACTATTTTTAAGAATGAATTTAAGAATTCTTAAGAAATTGAGAATTCATATGAATGAAAATTGATCTCTCTTACAGCAAATAAGTTTGGATTTCAAAATGCCAAATACAGTTTTCAGCTTCTTGGAGAATGTGTTTGCCTCTTTGAATATATACACTCGAATTGTAATAGTGAGAAAGGTATCTGAAGGAAATTGAAGTTGAAACATTGTTAACATACAAAATTCAATGACTTATAAAATATTTTCTTCCTAAATCAGAAATCCTTGTACGCGCATCTATAATGTCCATAGGGCTCAATAATTCAATATTTTGCCTTGAACCGAACGTCCGACTTAACCGGCCAATAATAACTTTGATAAATTTCCGATTGATTGATTTATAGAAATGTAAGTGGATGGAACGGCGCCCATCTCACTAACCAACTTTCTTTTTACGATGATGAATTAAGGCAGTTTGACGTCAGGATATTTTCTTTAATAGAGTAATATGGCCAACGACTCAATGATCGTAACTCCATTCTTGGCAAGATTAATTAAATTTATTTGTCAATTAATATAGCTTGAGTATCGTCAAAAAATTGCTGTAATGTTAAAAGAATATTACTGAATCAGACGTATAATCGGTTTGATTCAAAGCAAATATATTAAAATTTATGTCAAATAATTTTTCCAAGAAAATTAGGAATACTTAAATGTGAAAATCAATGAAATCAATAATGACTATTTTCATGCATATAACGAATATATGCCTTAATGGAATAAGAAATGTACAATTATTTGAATAAATTGTCGATAACCATACAAAATGTCCTGAGGCAAAACAAGAATTTTAATAAATACATTTAAAAGTAAAAGAAACATTATTATTTATGCTTGAGTAATAAGTTATATTTAATGATTGAATATTGATATGTTATATTATTTGTTAAAAAATAGATGATTTACGTTATGTGACATAGCGGCAAAAGGTCAAAATCAGAATAAAATTAATAAAAACATAATTAATGTACAGAATAAAAAGTGAATTTAATGAAAAATCGATAAGTAATAATTACGTAAATAAATTTCCCTAATAAATATGTTATTTTCATGAATTCGGTTTTATATATATATGCACTTTTAAAGAATTCTAGTCCAGGAAAATTTACACAACAATTAAAAATTTTATAATGAATACATTTTATTCGAAATTGCCCTCAATAAAAACAAAATAAAAAATTTCAAGATATCGTAGAACTTGTGGTAGGGGAGAGTTCCCTTGAACTGGACATTTTTATTGGAAGGGCTCTAGCGGCTAAACGATTCATTTAGGAATTGAACTATTTATATCAACACTTGTCAGAAAATCAGGCTTTATATTTCTACACTTAAAAGTTATAAAAAGATAAGTCAAGATGTTTAAATTTTATTTTTCTTATTGTTTACCAAGTGTCCGATTCATTAACAGATTTGTATGAAACGGACGGTTGTTCCCATGAAATGGACACTAGACAATTTTTATACGGTTTTCATAATTAACTGATCACAATACAGTATAAAAATTTAAAAACATTTGTAACAGAAAAAATTTAACTTTCCCAGAACTCCACAAGAATTGTGAGCCCATTTCGTGCAAAGTTTGCACTGGAGCCATTCTTCTTTGCTGTTTTGATATTCACCTTGACAGATTGGACAAACCGAATTTTCCTTTTCTTCTTCTCGATCACATGAATCATCTTTATTCTTTTCCACCATTTCTTCACACAATTCTTCTAGGTTAGCAGGTATCGGAGACTCATCGTGTAGTGATATTTCCGAGGATATATCAGTATCAGAATCGTAATCATTTTTAGCCACTTTTGGTATCATTTTAGTTTTCTTTGCTGATACTTTTGCCTTTCGAGAGCCTATATTTGTTTTTCGTTTCTTCGCCTTTTCCTCAAATGCTCTCATAAGTTCATCTTTTTCGGGAGTGTCAGTTATAACAGCATTTTTTCCTTTTTTTCTTTTGCTTCGGACTGATTTCCGTGGCATTTCTTTTGGATATGGTCTAAGAACTTCAGGTGAAATTAGATTTAGTTCAGCTCGATCTTGTAATGTAATTGATCGATTTAAGTTCTCCACACTTTTAGAACAGCAAGGTCAGAGCTAGTTGAGGGGATAAATTTCAAACAGGTGCTGTTAAACTTGGCGGTCTGCCCACAGGAATTTGAAGTGTTCAAGTCGTCTTCAGTAAATATTGATGAATTAAATGGATATATTCCTGTTTTCAGAAAGCCCTTACAAATATTGTTTATTGAAAAAGATTCACTATATGCAACATTAACAAATCCTGCAACTTCGTATAGACTAACGGTTTTGCCAGGATTTGAGACAAGTCAATTATTTAATGCCACTTTGTACCTTGCCTTAAAAAGGCCGTAAACTGTCACATCAAGTGGTTGCATACGGTGACTGCAGTGGGGAGGGACTGTTAAAATGATTATATTATTTTCCCTTGCAAAATTAATTACTTGTATATTCACATGAGTAATGTGGTTATCCATAATAATCAAAGCTTTATGTTTACTCGTGGGTTTAACATGGTTAACAAAATGCTTTAGACCCTGTCGGTGCATCTTTAAGCATAATGTCCTTAAAATAAACCCGAGGAAACACGAATACAGGTGGCAGTGATCTGCCGGCAGCATTTATAAAAAAATGTGTGGTGATAAGCGTTCCTCTTTCGGTAGATGCAATTTGACCAACCTGTTTGGAACCCCTTACTGCTATAACTTTTGGTGATTTTGTAACTGTCATACAACCGGTTTCATCCTGGTTCCAAATCATGTTGGCTAAAAACCCATATTTCTTGTACAACCTTTCTAATTCGGAAAAAAGGTGCCTACGTTTGATTTATTAAAACTAGATGCTTTGCTTAAAGACGTATTTTCTGGCTGATGGAGCGACAAATCCTTAATGCATTTCATAAACCCACGAAGCCAGTGAATTCCAGCTTTAGAATTTTTTTTCCATTGTGGTGGAATAGATATGTTGTTCGCCAATGCAAACTGGTATGCAAGCTCTCTTGTTTGCGTGGTAGTTAAGACACGACATATTTTCGATGTTGTTTTAAGGTAAGAAACTAATAATTGTTCCTGTTCTGCCGTAAAAGTTTTTCTGTTTCCAATATTGCGGTTGTAAACAAATTCATTGCTCAAAAATAAATACTTTGAAATGCCGAAGTTTTTAGCTGCACTCCGAATCGACAAATCTTTACAACTGCATCTACAGCTTCACGAATTTCTTCGTCAGTCTTTCTTGTTCGCTTGGACATAATAAGCCAAGCCTAAAAGAAAAAAATCGGTCAACTATTTTACCCAGAACTTTATTCCTTGTTTCCTTGAATCGGACACTCCGGTTCCCATCAATCGGACGTCCGATCAACATACCTGGGTGAAACTAGACCTAGTAAGCAAACAACCAACACAAAAATCTTTCGGATATCTTCAAAAATTGCCAGTCTAAATAAATTCTTAAAACAGGTAAATATTTACTTTGCCTGCCACAAGTATTTCACTGAATATACTCATACCAAACGATAAAGCCGGCGCACCGATACTAACACCGCCACGTGTTATACGGTCAACTAATATACAGTTAGCATTAGAAATAGGTAGGGATGCAACGAAACACATAAACCGATGTGTCCGTTTCATGGGTTGTCCACTTCAAGGGACTCTAATAGATACAATATTAAAAAATAAATTAACAATTTATTAATTCCGAGATAATCGTAGATTTATTGGTAGTAGAAACGTAAATAGTGAAGTGAAAAATATGTTAACAAAAAAAATTAGCCAACAAAAGGAAATCTAATAAATGTGAGTTAATAAGTAAATTTCATTCAGAATTGGCCCTAATAAAAACAAAATAAGAAAATTAATAATTTTGAAATAATTCTAGATATTTTAGTAATAAAAAAACTCTTCGCTAGTAATATTGGTACGTTTATTAAAACTCTTCTCTAGTAATTTTTTTACGTTAGTCTATACTTGCTTGATCGTAGACTGATTGTTAAATTTGGTAGCTTTCTTTTTAAGACTATTTAGGTTGACATAAATGAATGCTTGCCTATCAGCCTATTATGTTGTTTACTGATGATCTAAAATTCAGCTATATAACCAAATGCCCTAATGATTATGACAAATTACAATATGATCTAAATAACTTGGTAATTTGGGGCAAAAGAAATGGTGTGGCACTTAATTCAGCTAAATGCAAAATAATGAATTTTTCTCATTCTAGAAATACTAGTTATTTCAACTATTTCAACTATACCCTTGAAGAAAGTTCTCTTTTTAAAGATTTGGCTGTCAGTCTTGATCCAAGCCTACAGTTTTCTTATCACCTATAAGGCTTTTCAGATGCTTGGTTTTGTTGGAAGGTGTACTTAAGACTTTACAAATACTGCTGCTTTATAAATACTCTACTGTGCCCTAGTCCGTCCTCATCTGGAGAATGGTTTCTGTGTATTATCTCCTTTCTATGGAATTATATTAATGTTCTTCAACTAGTTGAACATAAATTTTTACAAGTAGCCCCAAAGCTAATTCAAAAAATAAGAACAATAAGAGTTACTGATAGTTTCTACTACCCAAGCCACCATACTGTAGCGTTTTTACCGTTTTTTAGGTGTGAACTAAATACTCGATTACACAAAAATATATAACTAATTTATTTGCACACTTACTATTTTTACTGTATTCATTTACTACTATTTACGTCCGATTTAAATATTCCGAACCAAACTTCGACTCCCAGCGGCAATGCGGCTCCTTATATACTCGGCTGACCATGATTCCCGAAGATGCGCTGACCTTCCCGAGAAGTTGTGCGGTGTGCCACGTGTCATTCGAGAATGACGGAGAATTAGCTGGTATTCTGGATGTTTCCAATATCGTTACAGTACTAATAATGCTCTTAATAATTTCCTCACTAAAACAATCAGAGTAGCAAACCAGCATTATAACATTGAAAATCCAGGGTAAAGTCTTAGTAAATATTAGTTAGAACTTATTGTTATCTAATCATTTCCTGTGATGCTGTGTATGATGTATCTTACTTAAATTATAAAAAGTTTAACATAAATATAAATGAAATTGGGCTTTGCTTGTTTATAAATAAATAAATAAAAATATGCAATCAACGAATAAAGCAGGTAAACCAAAAATATTATATTTAGTGTTTAATAAACAAATCAAGGTAAATAATGTACGCTAATGTATAAATTTATTGGGAATTTACATTGTCTCTGATAAAAACATAGTTAACATAAGACATTACTCATTCTAAAATTCTGTTAGACCTTGTGGAAATAAAGAGATATATTTAACGAACAATATTCATCGATAAGAGACACGTTAGTAACAAAAATTTAAACAAATAAATGTCATAAACAATAATAGTAATATAGAGAGTCTTATAAACGAAAATCCTTAATTTACAATGAATAAATGCCACAAAAATAACAATGTTTTTATTTTAGGATTTTTCTATATTATGAAAATTTAATTATTAGTCCAATAGGATTAATTAATTTTATTCAAATAATTAACATAGTACAAGTATTAACGTAACAAATAAACCCAAAAATATTACTAATAAAATAACTATAATAAGTTGTTGCTAGTTATTAAGATTAAAGTACAATTGTTTCGTTTTTTTTCAAGGCTCTACTCGGTAGTATATTAGTGTATCGAAAATAGTCAACTAACTTATTTACACATGCTACGAAAACACTCACGTCTACTAGAAATATTTATTTTCACCGTCTTTACTTATGACTGATTTAAATACCGCGCCCATATTCCAAACTTTACTTCAACTGCTACCCAGCGGCGACGCGGTTCCTTATATACTCGGCTAACCATGATTCCGGAAGATTCGCTGACCTTTGAGACATCGCGTCGTGCTTGTCTTATTTCGGAATAACGGAGAATCAGCTGGTTTTTCAATGTTTACAATATCGTTACAATAACTACATTTTAAGTTACTTACTCCAGCACTTAACGAATAAATTAGTTCTAATTAAGATAAGTTGTAACTAAAAAGGTTCCAAATTAGAAAATATATTAATAGTGTCCAGACCATTTTGGAATACTTCGTTAGAATAGATACACTTGCTCTACACGACATAAATTGTGGTTCAAGAGCTCCGTTTATTAGCTGGCGCACGGCCAGCTATAGCGTCTTAAGTTCGCTATCTTGCGCTGGCTGGTAAAGGCGAGAAACCAAATTTAATCAACAAATTTTAAAGTTCTTAGTGCAGCAAACTTTCGAGTCGTTTGGCTAATAATGAATAGTCCGCTAAATTATTTGTAAATTTCACTAAGGACTTTCAGGCTTGCACATTTTTCATTTAAAGTTCATAGCGGGTATTTAGCCTACTTGGCGCAAATTTATTTTCATTAGTCCCGTCGTTTTCCTTGAAAATGATTTAATGGCATTTTTCCGAAGGAAAAAGTTACGTTTTTATGGCTCAAAGTATCAGAAAATTATTAAAATTTTCTGGAGAAACCGTATGAAATGTATTTTAATAAATAAAATTCCTGATTGGAAATATGACTTAAATTCCCATTTTCCTTAATGTTATTCAAGAAGGTTTCAACTTTATAGATCATCAAGCAAACATAGAGGCGTCCTTTATTCATTAGTAACAATTATATTTATATTTTTATCGGATAAAAGCCACCTGCAATATCGTGTTGACATAAGTAGCGAATAGGCGCCAAATAGGTTGACATATGGAGCAAATTAAATAAGAAATTCGACTTGTTGATATAATCGGTCTTTAGTGATCTCATAAACTTAAAGATTTAACATCTGAATGATGAACGAAACAGGTGAATGAAACTAACAAATATTTAAACTATTTGTGTCTTACATTTAATTGTTGGCATCTACCCCTAAACTGGTAATGAAAATTCACTTGAACTTCTAGCACAGTAGAACAGAACTTCAGTAGACAACAATTAAAGTAAGAATTAATAAATCTAATTATATTTATACTGTGCAAAAATTAAATAATTGCTAGGAAAGACGAATACCAAAGAGAGGTAATAGGACACAATAGTATAACTACTTAAGGAACATGTTTTCTATTTTCATTCTCATTTTTACTGCTTCCAAAGTTAAATTTGATGAACAAAGAAAAAAAAAATCACAAAAGGTCGCATTTAACGATATTTGCTCTACTTGTAAAATCAATACGCAATGTGAAAACCAAATGCATTTAATTATTTATTGATCTTCCCATGTCATAGTTCATCGACTATAACTTAATTCATAGAGCTCCGGCCTTAAAGAAGTACATACGTAGCTGCGATGTCGCGATAGGTCTAGCTTTGATTATACTTTTTAAATTGTCAGCAGTAGTAAAGTCAATATCGTATATTATTAGTGGATTAATAACCTTTAAAAATTTATGTTAAAACGTCAATGCAACCATGTTCCAATCTACGGTAAATTTGTCAATGTTAAATGACGTCTACTTCTAACGTAAAATTATTTGAGTACTATTTAATTGCGACGTTATCAAGCAATGTTGTCGATACTATTAATTATTCACAAGTTAGAGGATAATTTTATTTTGGGTTACAAGGCAAGAAATTCCTCACTCTTATATACTACTTCCGACATTAGAATAAGTAACTACAGAATATTTTTTTTAACAGATCTGAAATTAACGTTAATAATTTAATAAGGTTGGATAATGGATAGGTAAAGCTGTGAATGGTGGACGACACCAACATCTTCTCGATGCAACATATATTCATGGCAATTAACGAAATTACAGTATCAAAAGCGATTATATCTACTTTTGAATTTTATTTTTTGAACCTTAGCGTAATTAAAGGTCGCAACGCACGTTATTTTAATTTTAGAAATGAAATAACTACATGCAGTTAATCGATATTTACGTAAAAACGCTACAATAATCTGGTTAAACTTTTGTTGCGCAATCCAAAGTCGCTTTGATTCAAGTTGAAAAGATGATATTTACATTCAATAACGTCAATCAACTTAGTTGTTTATTAATATTGATGATTATTTAAATTTTTATAATTATTTTAACAATTCAAGCCTTAGGGTGTCAGAACAGGCCGTAAAAAAACACAGAATCCAACAAAAAACTACCGATATTTTCTTGCATATTCAAACCAGGATATAAAAACTTGGACGTGTGTTCTCCCTCCGCATATCCTACACGTTTGTTTTTCTACCTGATTTCACTCAAAATCGTAAAGAGTGCTTTCAGATCCATAAAGATGTTTTTGGGGGGCCCTCCCTATTTTAAAGGTGTTTTCTCTACATTTATCTTCATAGACCACATGCCTGCTGTTCCTTAGGGAAACTGACGTTTTTGTTTGCCACTCTCCCTTTGTTTTTTTTTCTCTGTGTTTTACCGCAGGGAGATAAATTTTTATGTTTTATTTCACATGATTGTTTTGTCAAAAACTAGAGAAATATGACAATTCTGGTAAATTTAAATAATTCAAATTTTAATTAACATATAAAATAATAAAGTAAATAAATAAATATTAACGTATAATGATGCTTGCTATTTAGGGTCCTTCCGATTTTGAAGCACTAAGCGAACTGATATTTAAGTCACAAAGCAACCACCAATAGAGAAGTTTCTCACGTGTAAAGGTTGGAAATAAGTTACAGCGCCGCTAGTGTGTGGGCCCGTAACTAACTTGAAATAGCGGGAAATTCGAATTTATTAAATCGTGTATTGCACTTACTATTTTTGAAATTCTTGTTTTCAAGAAAGTCTAAAAGTGTTCAAAGCACGTTAAATTATTTCGTATGAAAGCGATTTATCTTTTGAACACTTTTGGACATTTCCTGATAAAAGGTTCGGTCTGAATAAGTAAAACAAAACATTAGGGAAGAAATATGTTTATTCAATTTTATTATACACTTACTTTACTAAAATCTTATTTTCTTAGTTGTACAGGGTGTTCCTTAAAGGCATTATACATAGAGTGGGTGATTTTGGGACGAATTTCAAGAATTTTTTTGCATAAACGTGTGTTCTTCTTAATTATTTTTGAGATAAAGAGTGATACGACAAACAAAATTTTTTTAAGAATTGAGATAATATTCTAGACATGTTTATGAAATGTGGAACATATTTTCTATAAATAAATATGCATTTTTTTTAATTTAAAAATTAGATTGACTCGATTGACTAGAAGATGAATGACAAAAATTAACCATTCTAACATTATATAAATTGATAAGTTAAAGACATCCAAAAGTGTTGAAATCACTTTAGAACTCATTTCGTATAAAAGGATTTTATCTTTATTATCTCAATCCTTTATCTTTGTATCACTTTTTGACATTTCCTAAGAAAAAAAGACTTTGTTCAAAGAAGGAAAATTAGGCATTATAACAGAATCGTCATTTTTGCCATTTTCAAACTTAAATAACGCCATTTTTTTGATAGGATCAACATTTGTTGGATTTTTTTTAGAAACCGTGCAAATTTTTCATCCTTGCCCTTAGCAATAACATTTACTCTTTTACACCAAAAGAACAACGTATATTTGACAAACAGCTTAATCACAATATTTACAAAATTGGGATGATCTTTGCAACATAGACTTCTAACATCAATATTTTTGCTTAAATATGTTTCCAAAGAAGCTGACAAATTAGGTAAATGGCAATACCTTGGTATTAAATAAAATAGTGTCGCAAAACACCTACTAGTCATAATATAAAAGTTCGTTCCAGGCTCAGTGAGAGAGGAATTAGGATATTGCCCGGCTTCTATGAATTCACCATAATCACCTTTCTTGGTAATGTTCGAAATGTTATCACGACAAAATTTACAACTTGTTATTTTCTTTAGCTTTTTTACTATAAATCCTGCTATATGACATATTGTTGACCGACCAATTCTCGTTTTCCTATTTGAAATTTCTGGAATAATACAATCGACTTCAGGATATAATGGCATTACGCCAGGTATTATTTCTCCTGTAATAAAATACCTTAGAGTATCTAACGCCCCTTGGGTTTGATCCTCCCCGCAATTTGAGTTTGGTGATCGTGACGACAAAAAATTACTAACTATTAATGGTTTAAATGATTTTTTAAAAAGAGATACAGAGGGATTGATATTTCTTTTACCATGTCCTTTTACTAAGCCAAAAAAATTTTCCAATGGGTCTTGGTTAATTTCCCTCAAACACAGAAAAAACTTAGGTTTGTCCTTCAAAATTATTTTTTGACAACAAAACTTTGTAAAGTGAAAATAAGATTAGTTAATGATGGTACAGTAACTAATTTGTTATTCTTTTTATTATGATACCTCATACTTTTAAGAAGGCTTATTTTTTCTAGCCAATATTTCTCGTGCACTGAGAAAGCTGTGAGATCCCCTTTAAGGGGTTTGCTGGACGGTGCTACCTTGCAGTGAGAGTTGCAGCTGTCAAACAGCTGATCCAATAAAAGGATAAGTTCTGCAGTATCCATGGCCTCCCTTGGCAAACCTTGAGCATCTTTTATATCTGTAAGACATTAATTGTTGTTATTAAATACATATAACAAATATAGTTAAACAAAAACTTACCCCACTTAGCAATCCTATACACTAAGCATCCTACTTTATTACTAAAGACTTGGGTGCAATGGGACACCTTCATTTTGTTCATCTTTTCAGGAAGGACATGTGCAGCTGACAATGTGGGACATATTCTGTTTTCTTCATTCAAGTTCAACAAACAGAATTGAACAATGTGTTCCCTCTTGGCCACTTTTCTCTTATCCTCAACTTCAAAAATTAGGTCTTTCATCAAAAGATTATTGCGAATACCTTTATAAGTGGGGAATGTCGTAGACATGGACAATTTCATCTCCGTCTAGAACATACCCATGATGGCGATTATCAACATTGTGTTTAATACATTCTACTGCTGTATCTTTCAAAAGTGAATTGATGGTAGCCCGATTATTTTGACCTTGGTCACAAATCGAACAAATAACCTTAAGGCCAACTCTCCGGCATTCTCTAATTACATCAACCAGCAATTTTTTAAGCTCTAATCCTTTGCTCGACCCATTAGAAAATGAATATCCTATTGGCTGCTTCCAGCTACGAAATATGCCCTTTATAAAAAATACATTTGCATGGTCGGCTAATATTGGTTTCCTTATAACCCCATTGTCCTGTATACCTTCAATACAATCCTCCTTGATATCATACTGTACGTTCGTGCTAAGCGATATTTCATCAAATAATACAGCACAATATCTTTCATGTATTTTAATTTTTTTAATTGGACCTTCCAAAACATCAAACACTCTTTTGTCCACTCCAGTTTTAAAGGGAATTTTATTTAAAAACTTCGTAAGTGTTCCTTTACTTGGCAGTGAAAAAATTTTTGACAGTAGCTTGTAGCCTCGGCCTCCACATTTTAGCAGAGATAGTGCAAGAATTTTCTCGTCTACTGAATATCTTCTTGCCTGTGGTTTTTTTAGCTGATTTTTAACTTGACACATTATGAAGTTATATGTGGTAGTATTTACATATTTCGTTAAGTTAATGAAAGTATCAGATTTAGATATATTTTCTGCATAAGTTAATCTTGTCTGGAAAGATCTAACTTTTTTTTGCAAATTATTTGATAATAAGCAGTACTTCATCACACTTTTATAGAAATACTTGCATCGTGGGGTAAGCTGCTTTTGCCCTGTTATTCCTATTCTACCAAGGATGTGTTTATATTGGCGAGAAACTTCTGAAACAAAAAAAAACATGTAAATTTAACAATATTTTTAATAAATATGTATATACCAATAAATTAATAATAATTTAAGGTTAAGTTTTAATTTAATAACTATTTCAAATTAATAATAATCATAACTTGTATGTATATCTGAAGAGCAATAAAAAGAGAAACTTGCAGTACCTAGCATCCAAATTTATCTTTCCTTTTTCTCTTGGATCCAACATTTCCAGATACAGATGGTTTGTCACTCAGCTGGTTATCAATTTCACCCAGAGATGTTGAAAGTTCAGGAGTTGTAAAAATATCTTGAAAAGCTAAAATATAATAGTTTTGCTCTTACGTTTCTAAGCTTGGCTTTAAATTAAATGTGTGTAATATAACTCTGTTACTTCAATCTTTGACAATACTACTTATTGGATTAATTTTCTATTATCTCTAGATTTCAACAATTTAGACAATATTAGATTGATTTATATAATGCCAAGATATGTAAGAAAAGAAAATTACATGGCAGGTTACTCATATTATATTTTATTTAATCTAATACATAAACATAACATACCTCTTAAGTCAGAATTGCTTTCTAACAAACAATAATCATGGTCAGTAAATGTTGATGCCGAGGTCGATGCATTCTTATTTTGCTAGTCTTGTAGAATTACATTATCTTCTAAAAAATAAAAATATAAGATTAACCCTATTAGATGAATGTTAAACTTACCGGGGACTCCCAGGAAGATAAAGTGTTGGTACTGCATTAACAACAAGCCCTTTACGAGTACCTGGCACAATACAGCTTTTTTTAAAGTGTCTTTTACAAACTTTATAAGATTTATATACATTGTCTTTACTAAGGCTATTTAACTTAACATTACTGATATTTTGCAACCATAGATTAAAAAGTTGAGGTTGAAACTTTGGAAATCGATGTCTTCTACTATGAGTGTCTTTGCAATTTGGAACACAGCATTTCTTGACGTATTTAGGCATAGTTTTTCACAAAATATAAATCTTTCAATGAATATATTCACAAAATTGAACAAACAAATCAGAAATTATAAACAACGCAATTATGTCGAAAAAAATACCACCATATGACATTGACAGAAATGACATGAGATTACGACGCTAGCGCCAGCAGTGTGTGGGCCGGACCCTAACATTTTTTTGACAGTTCCATTCATGTTTTTCTCTATTGTTGCTTTGTGATTTAAGTTTTCGGTCAGTGTTTGTATCAATATCCTGAGCGCAGTGGTGGGGGAAGCGGCTGCGTCGACTCAGTGGATTACGATGGTAATCATGTAAGAACTGCACAGAGTGCTGCGCCATTTCTTAATTTATCTAATCTATGGTATATAATTTTTATTATTATTATTATTATTATTATTATTATTATTATTATTATTATTAGAGCACTTTATAAAAACACCTTCTATAGCAAAGAAGAATTTCATTCATGGGACCATATCTTCTTCAAATTCCGGACAGTATTGAGTCCAATAACTATCCAATATTCGGAGCTCACGTTGAGGAACCCATTACACGATTCAAGTTGGCCAGAAACGGTTTAACCACAATGTCAATATTCAGTATGTACAGCCAATTATACTACCTAAATTAAAAATCGTCAATCATCAACTTTCTCCTTTAAAAGAAATGATCGACGAGCCTATCAGCTATAAGTATCTATCAATTGGTGCCATGGTATTCTTGTACTTAGTGATCATTATCCTGTTCCTGTTCAAGTGGAGGGTTGTTGTTCTCCAGATCTGTATAAGGAAACCACTAGGAAGATCTAAATTGAACTAGCCTTTACCAATTTCAGAGATGCCCAATATTTTCTGACTTGAGGAGGAAAGAGTTATGTAGCTACGTTCCCTTGGGTATTTTCTACGCAGCACTGTCATTCCTCGGAAGTCCATTTCAACTATCAGCAGATGATACGTATGTAGATTACATAACCGATAAATACGTCATGTAAATGAACTAGTTTTAGCATTTTTACTGTTAGTAATAAACCCGTTCTTTGTATCCTTCTTTCAATAAAATACATTTTTTAAAAAGAAGTTGTTTCGCTCGATCTTTTCAAAACAACCGGACGTCGGCTAGTGACGAAAATGTATAATTGCTGTAAAAATAAAATAAACCGATGGTAACTATTGACATTGTAGTAATTTGTAGCTATTTCTTTTTACAAATTTGATGATAAACTCAAAATTAGCAGATCAAATAATATTACCTGTAAGTGAAGTTCGATCTGGATTATATAAAGCCTTATCGAATTTAATAAGTAGAACAAGTAGGATCTCCGATAATCTTCTTATTTACATGACAAGGCTGACATATAATTTTAGATTACTAACCCTTGACGCAAAAACCAAACAACTTTCTTATATTTTGTGACTATGAGTGTATTTCGATGGTAGGAGCGGAATACTGCGCCGTGGCGCTATTCTTGTTTTATTAATGCTTAAGTCCTGCATAAATCGTTTAAGTGAAAATCTTAACTAAACAAAATATAATGCAATAAATATAAAAGCACCAAGTAAAATAAAACAATGCTTAAGAATTAAAAAATAACTGTTTTCTAAATTACGAGTTTGTGGTAATAAAATCAGTCCGCGGAGTGGAGGAAACTGCTGCGCCGACTCAATGGATGGTGGTAGTGTGAGCTGCGTGTAGTGCTGCCCCGTAGTGCTATTTCTGTTATTAATCCATAGAAGCTCAAGCATTTTTTCTTTTAAGCTTAAATTGTCCTAAAATTTCTTACAAAATAAATGTCTAAAATATTTTACCAAATAAAATGAATGTTCCTGTATTATTAGGTTACATTATATAAAATTAATAAAGTTTCTTTACAAGGAAAATGACCAAGATCCGAAGCTCTATTACCCTGAACATAAAGCAAAACCGCTTCTCCATAAGGTAGTCTGTGACCACAATGACCGCAATTTATCCGCCACCCCTAATGACATCATTATTAACTCCCTTTGAACAACGCGATTCGCTTTCGTGTCTCTCTTGGTTAAATGAAAACCACCTGTCGTTCTCTACTTTACAGTTATAATGTTTCCACGTTAATGATAGTTTTTGTTTAATGGAACAAAGGATGAGAAAAAATTGGTTACATTAGCCGCGGGTGATGTACATTGCATTTATACAAATAATTTTTTTAATTTATTTCATTGTGTTTTATAATAATAATAAGATGACTTAACAGGTTCATCAACTAAATAAAAACAGTGTAATTCCTCGGCCTTTTTTAGGCTTTTATTAG
This sequence comes from Anthonomus grandis grandis, assembly GCF_022605725.1. Classification (NCBI taxonomy): domain Eukaryota; kingdom Metazoa; phylum Arthropoda; class Insecta; order Coleoptera; family Curculionidae; genus Anthonomus; species Anthonomus grandis. Next base: position 33,959,268 of record NC_065567.1, read on the forward strand.
AAACTCCTTATTTAATTAATACTTTATAAATGAAAGCTCCTTTAAACGTTACCATTTAAATTTTAGCAAAACAATTTACATTTTAAGCTTAGCCTGATAAAAATTAAAGCAATATAACTTTACTTCAAGTTCCGTTCATGCATAAACATGTCAATTAATTTGAAATTTAACTGAAAGCAGACTCTTGTATAATTCATTTTAAATGCAGATTGTTTTTCCTTTGAAAGGCTAAAGTGTTCTCTTGTTTGGCTTTTCCATAATTCCTGGGATATTTTTTAAAATAACATCACTCCGATTTCCATAGTTCCGTATAATATCTACAAAGGATGGTTTTGTCAGTTGTGATAAACATAAAAAAGTCGTTAAAAAAACAAGGTAAATCTTGCAAAATTCATAATCGTTATGTAGGATCCAATTATACTTAAAATGCCAGGAATATCGTTATCAGATTTTTCGTAATAAGTAGGATTGTGAATTATATATTAGAAGTGCACGTGAAAACAGGTCAAATGCCTAGAATAACATAAAAAATTAATGTCTCGTTTAAAAGTAATTACACCCCACAAATTTAAAAATTACATTCGAAATTTTAGTACTACAATGGATGACAAATACTACAAGCGAAAACCTTGGACTATTTAGTTCGTTTTTAGAACGTCTAATATATATTGCTATAAAATTCGGCTCATTTTATACCGAGAGTATTTTGTGTGTAGCTTCAGATTTGGAACCATCGTGCATTTCCCCATTATCACAATGTTTGCATTTACATTGAAACGATTTAAAAATTTGTTGGTGATGCGAGGCCTTTGGCCACGCATAAGGTGTTTTAGTACAAATTAACAAAGAAACCCTTAAGTCGAAGCCTAAAATGGTACAAAAACGTAATTTTTGACAAATCGTAAGGAACATACGTTGTTCTTTTTTCGTACAATTTTAGAAAGAAACCTTTAAGTCGAGGTACAAATTGTTAAATGAACTTAATTCTTGGATTTAAATTGAAACACTTTTGAACTTAATACAATTTTATTATATAACTGGTTGACACTACAATATTATAGAAATTCACATTTTTTACATTTAAATAGAAAAAAGATTCTCATCTGTCGGCCAATGATTATATCCACTTTCAGACTGTAAGTGGGAGAAGGTGGTACGTCGACTCAATATCGTAGTGATAGGAGTTGGGAGGCGCAATTTTATGGTACTATCTTTTCTACATAAGTTGCTTGCTTTATTTGCTTTATTGCTTGTCTTGACTCTTAGTGTTTCTTCAATGAATTCTTTAAAATCTACACTTCTTTTATTCAAACAACTATTTAACACTATTGCAACTAAAACTGTTCCGGTGTAAAACACTCGCCTCGCTCAGAACCTTTTAAGCGATATAACTACACTATTTTATAATAAAACATGTGTTTTGTGTTATTGCTTTTTATAAGACTTATGACTACAGCGTCTTTTTGAAAATGGAAGAATTTTTCGTTTTAAATACCCAAATATCCATGCAGTAACATGTGATATCGCTGATAACTTTCACTTTAAACAGTAATATAGTCCTGTCATTAGCCTACAAATTTCACTAAATTGTTAGAGTACACAGATGGCAGTTTCAGTACTACGAACTACCACGTAAGTATTGTCTTGAATTTTTGACACACAGTAGACTATTTTATTATCAGTTTCTTTATGGAAACACGTAAAGGTATCAACTTAGGTATCAGTTTCTCTTTGTACGTGTTTTCTTTTAACAGTAGCTTTGTAACAATCGTCATTGCAATTGGCATTTATAGTATTAATATTTACTACTTCAACAAGCATAATATCTTGCCAAAAATCAAGAAAAATTTGACTTGAAGGATTGTTTAAAATTATCGTACAAAAAAATCGCGCTCAATATCTCTTATAGATGGTCAAAAGGATGTTTTCTCTTCCCTTAGCCTTTTCAGAACCACTTTAGTGTTATTGATGAAATATTAAGCTTTTTCCAGGCAGTTGAAGTTAGTCTCTCCATTTTTTAAGCTCCTGAGATTTATTTTGTATTTACTCTAACGCGTAAAAGAAATTTTAGTCTTTTTCCAGGTAATTGGGGTCAGTTTTTCCTTTTTTTGGGCTCTTGAGAACCATTTTGTGCTTATTTTGCGTTTGCCGGGAAAGAAAACTCTTTATCCTATGAACCCTAGAACTTCCCTTTTTTATGGACTGTCTAAGGTTATAAAAAAAGGCAGCCAAGCAGATTAGTGGTATATTTGGTGGATTCTCTCATCGAAGTTTTGGAAATAAGGAAGGCTTTGTAGTTCGGGTTGGGATAAAATATCGTTGCGTCTTTTTCTGACTCTTCCTTGAGAGGTGTTGGCGATACTTGTAGCTGCGATAAACACCTCTTTTACCTTTATTTCCTCCACACTTGAAAACATCTTACTTCACAAGAGTGGAGATCCAAATGAGCCAGTCAATTTCCATCCCATTGCACTTCTTTCTATATTAGCAAAAGCTCTGGAAAGACTTGTTAAAGTAAGAGTTATTTTATTTCTTAAACGACATGAAATTTGGAATATTAAGCAATGTGTATTTTGGCACGATGCGAACACCGGAGACGCGATTTTCACATTTCTTCAAGTGCTCTATGACAGGTTAAATGCCGGTGATGCTGCTGCAGTGGCGTTTGTGATTTGTCGAAAGCTTCACGTTAATCGATTGGTCATAGTAGATAACACAAAACTACAAAATTTTATTAAATTCGGATTTCAGATGGCGACGCTACTGCAGGTTTTCTAAAAATGTAGATTCTATATTTATGCCGATATTTTGAAAACCCCTGTAGCTATCGTTGATCTTAATATTGCACCTGATTGGGCTTGGAACAGCACAACTTTTTCACCATTTAACCGAAACTATATCTCTTACCGTTTACGACGTCCCATGTATATAATTTTATCTGGGACACCCTGAATATATCTGGGAGTTTTTCCCTACATACTGTAAAATAATCTTGCTATTCCAGCACATTTTCGAATTTAATTTTTTTTACAAACTAGATATATGAGTTTTAAAGCTAATTTCAGTAGTATTCAACTCTATGTATAAAAAGTGGTATAAAGCAAAATTTCAATTACACAAGTAAAAAGACACTTAAAAAACTCATAAGGATCAAGGTTACATCTTAAAATGGAATATATTAATAAATACACCCATAATAAAAAAAAAACAGTTAAAAAGCCTGAGGCAGATACATTATCTTAAATTAAATGATCAATTATTCAGTAGGGGCTTTGCAACGTGTAGTAGTAAATTCTGGAAACGGCATATCCCAGGTTTTTATGATCACATTTTCGTCCCAAGTATAAACGTTCGGGTTTGAAAGAAACCAAATCATAAAACGCAGCTCAGCGACTTGAAGCCGTAACACGTATTTTTTTGGCGGGACAGACAGAATATAAAAGTTACGGGGGTTAAATTACCCCTTATGCATAATTCTAAGTAATTAACCTTGGTAAATCTGATCGTATGTTATACTGAATTTATTTTTTGTGAATATGAGGGATTATTCACAAAACAAGCAAAGCTGTTCGCTGATTACAATAGTTTGCTTAACATTAAAACTCATAACACAATAAATATAATTTAGTCAGTCAGGCTTAAGAAATAACTACTAAACCATAATAACTCTGATAAATATGGTCAATGATGACAGAAGTCTTGGATTTCAGCAAGGCTTTTGACGCCATTGACTATGCTACCTTTTGAATAAATTAAATTAGATCGTCTTTTCGAATTATACTATTAAGTTTTTTGAATCACAAGTGAATAGCATGGCTTCAGAAGAGTCGATGCACTATTACCAACCTTTTGTGTGAGACAGACTTTATTGAAGGCTTTGGAGAATAGGTAAAATATTAATTCAATTAGTACCGGCTTCTCCAAAGCCATCGACAAAGTTAACCTTGACTTCCTTGTCAGAACACTTTGGACATGATGTGATTTTTTCGGATGCTTTGGTGGCTTCCTTAAGGGTTGAACAGAAATAGCTAAAATAAGAAACTTTTTATTTTCAGGAGTTGTTATCACATCAGATGTTCCTCAGGGTAAACATTCCTCTTTGATTATTTCTTCAATGACATTGAATCTGTGTTTTCTGGCACACCATTTATGATTTTTGCAAATAAGTAAAAATGTTTAAGATCATAAAGTCACATTTGGATTGTAAGTTGCTGAAAAATGAGCCTAATGGCTTTTTTCTGTTTTGAAATAAAATTGAATTAGTTTTGAATGTCAATAAATGTAACGTGATATCCCTCGTAAGAAAAATCCATTTACTTTAAATTACTGATTGATGAGAGCTTGAACGGCAGTATCTTAGATTTGGAGATTTGGTTTGATTTTAAACTTACTTTGGTCAGCATATTGATTACATTTCCAATAGAACAAAGCAATTATTAGGTCTCGTGTTTCGAACCTTGCAGGGATTTGAGAATATTTTTATATTGGAAGATGTATACTTGCCCTAGTTAGATCAGTTTTATTATGCGCATCTTGCCTTTTGACAGTCATTTTATGCTGTCCATAAAGACATGAAGGTACGCTTTCAATGAACATTTTTAGAAGAAACGGTCTTAAGTAAATCACTCCGTTGCTTCTGGTTTTAAGCACTTTACATCTAGTTTTGCTGGATGCGCTTGATCACATTGAAGGATCCTTGGTTTCTATATTCCATTTTAGGATTTTTTTTGTCCATCTCTGACTCTCGCAACATGACCCGCTTAGTTTCATTTTAGCATTGTAATCCATTCAACTATATCCGTAACACCGGTTCTTTTCCTAATTATATGCTTCGGAACTCTATCTCTGAGGGATAAATTCAATATTGATCATTCCATTGCTCTCTGTCTATCTTGGTAAGAGTCAGTATTTCTGCTCCATACGTTAGAATCGGGAGGATACACTGATCAAAGACCTTCCTCTTCAAACACATAGGAATGTCTAATTTAAAGACCTCCTTTAGTTTTCCATAAGCTGCTCATGTCAGTTCTATGCTCCTATCCTTCTGTTTAATTCTGGAAATCAATAATTCTAATTTAATCTAGTGACCCAAATATTTATAGGCATACACTTATTCTATTTGCGTGTTATTAGTTGACAAGAATGTTCTACACGGTATGCAATAAGAACTTCATCATCTCCAAACCTCAAGTTGTTTAAATACTGCCCATTTATGTTAACTCCAATATTTCTTTAATTGTTGATCTTCATGGCTGCAACATAGCAATAAATGGTTTTGGGAAGATAGTGTCTCCTTATCTGATCCAATTCTTCAAGATGAACGTGTGACTGCAGCTGCTCTCAGATCATAACATAGTCAATTGCCTTTTCTAAGTCTACAAATATCAGTATAAATGGTAATGAGTTTCATTTTTGTAGAAGGTCATTCGTTCCAAGGCTATTTCTAAAGTCGGCTTGCTCTAGGGGTTGGTGAAAATCTACCTTAGGTCCTAGTCTTATAGGGGAGACCGGGGTACGTTGCAACACGGCGTAAGTTGAAACAGTAGCCGAATTTTAAGTCGGCGCTACTCGACAAATCTCGTATTGCGTATACAAGCAGGCCTTGGGGCCTCTCAGTCAACCACCAACTTTCGAAGAGTGCGTACGTTCCGTTTGAAATTTAAGTGCAGTTTAGGAAAATTGTGACGTCAAAGTAAAATTTGAAGGTAGGAATATAATTTAAATATCTTTTTGCATGTATTCCCATTTGTTCAACTTAAGTTGGGGTGCTGTTTGTTAAGGTATATAGTTGCACTTTTACAGTGTTGCCGATTATTATAGCTTTTAGTTTTTTGAAATAAAATAAAATAGTTGACACATGTCTGCTGGGGTAAGTTGAAACACTTACCTCGGGGCAAATTGTAACGTGTTACAACTTACCCCAAAAATTGCAACGGTTAAGATAATAGTTTTTTATTGTTTAATTTTAGCATGAGAAACTATAAGAAGAAAACAAGTAGGGGCGAGACATCCAAAGAAGATATGGAGGAAGCTATAACCAGAGTTTTAAATAATGAATCCATTCGATCAGTAGCAAAAGATCTTAAAATTTGTCATGTAACACTTAGCAGATATGTTAAGAAAATTAAAGAGAAAAACGATAATAATAATATTACACATATCTCATTAGAAAAAGTTTGGGTATAGTAAACATAAACAAGTGGTGCGCAAAAATTTATTTTGGTCTCTCTCCAAAAGAGGTAAGAAAATTAGCTTATGATTGTGCTATGGCATTGTGCTATGGCATAAAGTTAAAGTGCCTGAGTCATGGTCTAAATAAAAATAAGACAGCGGGCGAAGATTGGCTAACGAATTTTCTTAAAAAACATCCTAATTTATCCATTCGAGTTCCCGAGGCAACCAGTACTGGACGTGTGACAAACTTTAATAAGACAAATGTTGATTTGTTTTATGACAAACTTGCTAATATCCGGGACAGATTTCAATTTACTCCATCTGACATATGGAATCTGGATGAAACTGGGCTAACTACAGTTCAAAGGATAGGAAAAGTTATAGCCGAAAAGGGCACAAAACAAGTTGGGGGTATAACATCCAGTGAAAGAGGGGTTCTAGTAACTTACTGCTTACTTCTATTGGTAACCACGTCCCGCCGATGTTTCTATTTCCTCGAAAGCACTTTCAGGATCACTTTATTTGAGATGGTCCGCCAGGGTGCATTGGAGCTGGCAGAGATATATAATAATAATAATAATAATAATAATAAATCATTTTATTATTCCAATTAATTATAACAATTTTGCAAATACAAAACAAATATATAAATGAAACAAATGGCCTTTATAGTCAGCTTCTCTCCAAAAGGAGAGGCTGTTAAAGCCGTAGAAAAATTCTAAACCGTACTTACATTTAGTTACCTAACCTAAGCCTAATAAAACCCAATACATTAATGAAAAGCTAGATGACTCGGTCCATTAAGTTAGGCGGTACAGAGATAGTACATGGTAAAACTATTAGGCTCTGGTCAGAAAAAATAAAAAATTGTATGGATATAATATCTTATTTTCTTTGAAATGCATATAAACGCCCATAAAACCTCACTCACTGAGAAGCTGCCGTCTGATCCTTCTTTTAAAACAGGATAAAGATGTGTTAAAATGAGTAACTTGAAATTTATTTACGGTTGACGCTATGTTATAAGAGAATCCTCTTTTAAAAAGTTCCTTATTGTACTTGAGGATCGTAAGGACGTGCTTTCTACTTATATTTATATTATGAACATCAGTTCTGTAAACAATTTTGCTACTGAGATATATAGGACACTGAAATTTAATGATGTTATAAAACAGACAAGCCGAGTGCATACACGCCTATTGAACATTGACAACCAGCTAAGTTATTTAAGCTTATGTGATACGTGTTGTCCACGTCTTATGCCACATATAAAACGTATGCATAAGTTTTGCACCTTTTGCACTCTCCGGGCCTGTGTTGTATCCAGAAAAGGACCATGAACACTATCCGCGAAGTTAAAGTGTGATAGTATGAGTGCGTCACATAGTTCAATTTTGGTTTTCTTGTAATGCCTATGAGGAAAAAGAGATTTAAGGGCGCAGTAGGATTTTTTAATGCAAGCTGTTATGCGTTCGGTAAATTTAAGTTTAGTGTCACAAATTAAACCCAGGTTTTTAGAGGAATTTTTAAAAGAAATATTATCGTTTCCGATACTTAGATCCAACTGACTCAAGATATTTTCACGTAGTTTATCATTACAAAATAATAAAGCCACCGATTTCAAGGGGTTAAACCTCAGCATGTGACCCTCGGACACCTCACAAAGCGCCCGAAGATCCGTATTTATTCTAAGGTTAGCCTCTGTCGCATTTTTTGGTTTAAAAGAGTATAAAATTTAAGTGTCGTCGGCATATAAATGATAATCACAATGACGAATAGAATTAATAAAATTAGACGTGTAAATTGTAAAAAGAAGGGGGCCCAAGACACTTCCCTGTGAGACACCTGAGTGTAAAGTCATTACCTCAGAGTACTTCTCATCAACTAATACACTCTGCGTCCTGTTACTTAGAAAAGATTGAATCATAGATTGGGCATTAAACTGAAAACCAATATAAACCAAAATACTCAACAAAACATCATGATTTAACAAGTCAAAAGCCCGTGAATAGTCTAGAAGTATGCTTTGCTGTTATCCAATTCCCCATTAATACGTTCTGTAATCTCAGCCAACGCCGAAATCCTGACTGCGTTTCTGGCAAAATATTATTACTTAAAACAAAGAAAGAAATTTGAATTGCCATTACTTTCTCTAAAATTTTGGACTTAGCTGGTAGGATAGAAATAGATCTTAGTTGTCCATAGTCATTGGGCTGATTTACTTTTAGAAAAGGAATAGCAATGGCCGACTTCCAAGCACTCGGAAATGTTCATATTCCTAAACAATACTTAATTAAATGTTTTATATAAGGAATGATAAAGGCGCAGCACAATATTAAAATAGTACTGATAATATCATCGCTTCCAGAAGCCTTAGATTTCATCCCAAGCACAATATTGGAAATTGTATGCTATATAAGATCGGAGATACCTTTCCTGAACTTTGACCAGTACCTGGTAAGATGTTCTTTGCTCAGAAAATCTTCCTTAGTGTTGACAATTTTATCATTATTGAGTTCTCAATAAAACGGGCTTTAATTGTTGTTGAATAGGGTATTTTGACATTTTCTCTTAGAGTACTTGTTATGCGAATCTTTAGTCTTCTAGATGTTTTTTTTCATTTCTTTGGAATTCTGTTATGCTTCCCAGTTCTGGCCTCAATTCTGCAATAATTTTTTAAATTTTTGTCTACCATATATGTTTTGCCAATTACTGTATTTTTTTTTTAAATGCACCTATCATGCTTTGCAATGAATGCTAATAGTATATTGTTTAGAGCCTTAATGACGACATGTTTGTTCCGATTGATTCTAAGTTTCGAGAATTTCGGTATTTGTGTTGGGTCTGTGCCATCAAACTTAACCAGAGTTCTTTGAGTGCTTTCAAAGAGTGCTGCTATTGTTATATTGTCAGGATTGATGGTAGCAGTGTTGGTGTTAGTGTCAGGTTTGATAATTTTGTCATCGCCAGTAATATCTTTATTTCTTGCTTCCACAATTCTCTAGAGTGAGTGCAGTATTTGCTACCGTGTGTTCACTCTGGAGGTTCATTTGCACCTATTCTTTCTCAGTTTTTCAAGAGTTGTTTTAAACAATTACTCGGCTCTATTCAGAGATTCGCTGCTCGGATACATTTTACAATCCGAGATACTCTTGGATAAAATCACTATGAAGGGCGGTTCTCAAGGTGGTTAAATACATTTCAAACTTTATAATTTAATAGCAGGAGCGTATTATGAGACAACTTATGTCTTCGGTCCAATTTAGCCGCTATCTCGCACTATTATACTATTATTTCCAATATTACAAGAGGATGATAATATAAAAATATCAATAAGGAGTCCTCGATGACAGCGAATTAAAAAGTTATATATCTAACGAAAAGAAAAACAAAACTTAAATATAAAAGCAGCGGGAATTCCCTCGCTAGTACCTGAATTATTGAAAATTTAATTTGGGAGGAAGATCTTCGAGGCGGTTTATTCGTATCCAGTCTTCTTATTAGGATATCATAATATTCCTGTTTCCCCAGACAAATATATTCTTTATTTCTCGAATTTAGAACCACGTTTATCTCTAAAAGAAACAAAATTTAAATGGGAATTTAGATTTGAGGGCAAATAATTGAATAGGGTTGTCAAATTACCATTACTTATATTTATTAAAAAATAATTGAATATTAAAGTAAAAATGGCTCTGTTTACCTTAATTTATATATTTACTATAATTTAATCGTATTTTTTGGCAAATGACGTATATGTCAAAAATAATATATTTTTCTTTTTGTCTAAAAAAAACAGTAAAACTGCACTACCCCTCAAACTGAAATAGCTTGATATAAGTGCTGGTATTGGATGCTGTCTGTAAGTTGTTCCTGACATTCATTTATCAATTTAAAACACGCCTGGCCATTTTGCGGTTCTGAAGCTCTCTATAAGTCTAGTAAAAAATCAAATACAGGATACGCAATTAAAATTAAAAATCGACTACTACTTACTGTTTACATCTGTCAATCTTGACGTCTTTTCATATCTTTCTCACACTAGAATTAAGATTTTGCCGCCAAAAAATATTTTTTTTTAAATATTGAGGACATGGTGGTATTTATAGGTATTTTTTGCCAAACGATGTATACGTTAGAATAAAATATTTTCCTCTTTTTTATGCAATATTTGGTAACAGGGTAGCACTTGATGCTGTCTGTAAGTCCTTCCTAACATTCAAATTTGAAACGTGTCTGGAAACGTCGCGGTACTAGATGCTGCCTACAAGTGCAGTAGAAAATCGAATCTACTTTCGAATTTGAATTTCGAACATGCTTGCGTCTGTTAAGTTTGATGTTTGTTCAAATTTTCTTAGTTTTCATTAGACTTCGGAAAGCATTACAAGAGTAGTGTAAAATCAAATCCGCTCATGCTCATGCTCAAGCAATCGATGTTTGCTTACGTATACATAAAAAAATGATGAATTTCTACCAAATGACGTATGCATTTGTCAAAAATAAATTATTTTTCTCTTTGTCAGAAAAAAAAATAGGAAAACTGCACTACCTCTTAAATTAAAAAAGTTTGACAACATTGTCGGCAACTGGCCTATTTGCGGTACAGCATGCTATTTACAAGTCTAGTGAAAAACCAAACACACCATGCTCGTAATAAAATTTAAACTTCGTCTACTTGCTTGCATCTGTAAGGTTTGACGTCTCTGCATATGTTTTGGCTTGTTACTAGACTTATGATTTCACCGCCAACATAGATTTTTTAAAAATTTTAAACAATATAGAAACCAAATAAGTATATGTCCATTACACCATATAAGTGTAATAAATAAAATTGCACTGCCTTTCAATCTGGTGCGGCATTGGATGCTGTCTGTAAGTCGTTACTAAAATTCAAATTTAAAACTTGCCCAGCAACTTTGCAGTACCGGATGCTGTCTACAAGTCTAATGGAAAATCAAATTCACTACGATCGCAATAAAATTAAAGCTTTCGAATAAAATTAAAGCTCTTCTCATTTTTTGACCTTCCACTAGACTTTGTGTAATTGTCAAAAGTGACTTTGCAGTAAATCTAAACTTCCGAATATACTGACTGCTTGCATATGTCAAGTTTGTCATTTCTTTCCATTTTTTTGACTTGTCACTAGGCTTGTGAGAGTGCTTCAAATATTGAACAGAAAATATTTTTATTCAATATAGCAGTTCGAGAGGCTGTCTACAAGTGTAGTGAAAAATCAAGTCAGCTATGCTTACTGCTTGCATCTATCAAATTTACCGTTTTTTTCACATTTTTTGTATTGATGGCGTGACATAGAAAAGTATTTTTTGCTACACGAATACGTCTTTTTTGGTCACTGTTTCTAAAAACTTGGCAACAGTGCGGCACTAGATGCCATCTGTAAGTCTAGAATTCTTATTTGAAACACCGTAAATTCCACAGGGTATTTTATATTGGCTGTAACACATGGATGTACAATTAATATATTAAATTAACCCAAACCAGGTGCAAAAATGTAAAATTGATCATATATATAAGATGGACGCATATTTTAAAGAAAATAGGGTTTTAGGGATTGACATGTTAAAGCGGAACAGGGTTCTCAAGTTAAGCTTTATGTATTCGCGCTTTTGGAAAAACTTTCAAATATCTTTCAAGTTGGGCAGGCACCCTTTTCCGCGCGACATTATTATAAAGTCGCCGACGGAATGTATAAAGGGATTTTCCCCAAAGTTTCAATTTAACTCTAGAAAGTACAAGGAAGTTTAGAACTTTCTGTGTACTGTACTCCGAAGGTTTTCTTTTATTGAACAGACGTCTCGTAGAAGCGGGAAAAATTATTGCCTTAGATAAATCGGTTTCTGTAAAATAATAATTTTGTAAAGCAAGAGCTTTGGGGGTTTTCCGAATTTACGAACATGAAAATAACACCAAAGAGCAGGGTGTTGTATTTAAAAAAATATAAGTGCGAGCCGTAACTTTTTAACTTTACCCCGTACAAAGACTATATTTATTGTATTAAATCTTTGATAGGAACAATAATAAAAACTCCAAAAAGACTAAATTAATCATTTTCAATTTTTTTTTGTAAGTAAACATAGAAGAATTTTAACCATGTCATTGGTAGTGTCTTCAAAATTAAAGTTCATAATGCAATTTCTTTAACATCAGCTTTATTTTCTGAGATACTCCGTAGAAACGACATACGAAAAATATATAATAACTATTTTTGACAGTTTTTAATAGTCTATTCATAGATAATGTCAAGCCCTTTTAAGTTATGCTTAGTAAAACGGTATTAATCAAATAATTTTTCCTTATATTAATTAGACTAATAACATGAAAATTGAAGTGTATTGAAAAATTAATAAAGGCTAATTAATTTTTTGTTTCCTAAAAAGTTTTACATGTCCTTTTGAGTCATGCATTAATAAATTGCTCTGCCGAGTTATTTTAAAAATAATTGAGATTCACAGGTTTGCATATTAAAACGGTATTGATCAAATAATTTTATCTTACATTCAATTGACTAATAACAGGAAAATTGAAATATAATGAAAAATTAAAGAAATTATGTTTTACATATTAATCAGAGATGCATGTCCTTTTAAGTTATACAATTATAAAAATACTTTGCTGACCTATTTTGCTACTGCATAGAAGAATTACATTTTTCAATCGACGTATTTTAAAAATAATTATTGATTTTTTCAGTTTAATTTTTTACAGAGAGTTTAATGCAGGAGTTCCTGGACGAACAAAAATATTTTTTGAGACCAAGTATATATGTATATAAGTAATGGAAATAATTGCCTTGCACCTTCCTTTGCCAGTTTAATCACTGTTTTAATGAACATTTTTTAGTTTTTTACTTTTCTTGTTTAATTTCTTCATTGCTTTTACACTTTTTATGTCTTTTCATATTTTCGGATATTGCATGACTATTCTTTTTAGTATTAAGGGTAATTTTTGATTTCTTCCAGGCAATTGAATTCACGAGTTCTTGGACAAGCAATGGAAATTAAAAGTGGTCAAAAGCGTCATTTAAATTAAGAAGAGACCTCGTAGTTTTTTAAGTTATGCATTTATAATAATGTTTTGTCGAGTTATTTTGCAGAAAATAATTACATTTTTCGACAGACGTATTTTAAGAATAATTAACATTCTTACGTTGGAGCTGCATTGGTCAAATCTTATTGAAATACAAAATTAATCCCTGAAGTATGCTAATTAATTTAATTTTTATTAACCCTCAGCTACTATCGATGGGTCCTGAGGACCCAACGAGGAGTTTTTTATTTTGTCATATTTCTTAGGAATTTTATTTTTGCGAATGTATTTATGAATTGTTTCGCAATGCAAGTAAACACGCGTCAGTCAGATTTAGCGGTGCTGAGCAGTAGGTCGACTGGGTCCTCAGGACCCGTCAGTAGTGAATTTGTGAACATAGTTTAAATAATTTATCCCCTAGTTTGTGTCAGAACAAGGTGTTATTTTTTCAGTGTTTGAATATTGTACAGGTAGGTGATTTTTTTGTTCTACATTATACGGGTAAGGGTTAAAAAATTGGCTCAAAACTATTACACTAACCTACATAGTTATTTCAAGTTTTTCATATACAGGGTGTTCTGGACTCTCTAGGTTGCTTAGGTTTTTTTTGTATAAAGCAATGAATGATGGATTTGATAATATTTATATGGATGGGCCATGTAATATTATAGGATCTATATACAGGGAGCGTAAATAGTAAAAGAAAATGGTATAATAATATGAATTCGTGAGCATGTGCTTTTTTTGCACCATATGTCTTCCTTTCATAGATTCTTCATCCAGAATAAATTAGTATCACGTAATTTTTTTTTTATTTTCAGTATAATGGCGTGCAGTTCACAAGGTTTGTCAAAGAAACAGTTGGAAGACATTTTAAACGACGAGCAGTTTTGGGAAGAAGATGCTGTGGATGAAAATTCCGACCAGGAGGATGAATCGAATAATACGGTTTTGAACGAGGTTACTATATTGGAAGAAATAGAGACCTTTGCCGATCAGAGTGACCTGGATGATGACGAGGAAATTTTCAGCGACCACAACACTGCCAGTGAGCAAGAGATTTCAGACTCGCACGAAGAAGAGCTTCCAATTAGAAATGCTTGGTATGGGAAAGATTTCACCAAATGGTCAAAAACGCCAATTATAAGGGGGCGCACGGCAGCTCATAATTTAATTACTGTTTTACCAGGACTTAGAGGGACTGCTCGAAATGATCCTCCGTCAACACCCCACGAGGCTTGGCGTTTACTCCTAGATGATATGCTGAGAAAAGTAGTTACTTATACTAATATAAAAATAGGTATGTGTCGAGAAAAATATCGATAGTTTCGAAGATACCCATATTCAAAAAAAAAATGTAGACCTGCATTTACGAACGATACCATATCCGAATGAGAGCATTTTTGGGCCTTTTATATTTACAAGGAAAGTCCGGTCATGAGGACATTAGATCAATGTGGGCGACAAATGGAACTGGGAGGCCTATTTTTCGAGCCACCATGAGCCTTGCTCGGTTTTCATTTCTATTAAGTTCAGTTGTCAGGTTTGATGACGTTACCTCTAGAAAAGAAAGGATTAAAATAAATAAATTGGCTGCAATATCAGAGCTTTTTGATGAATTTGTAAGAAATTCTAAGTCATCCTTTAGCCCCGGATATTATCTAACAGTTGATGAGATGCTAATACCTCTTCGGGGTAGATGTTCGTTTCGAATGTTTATTCCTAACAAACCGGCCAAATATGGCATTAAAGTTCAAATTTTGGCAGACGCAAAGACTCATTATATGGTGAATGCAGAAATATATTCCGGTGCTGAAATAAAAACCGTTGAACCGAAATCTAAGCTATCCAATCCAACAAGAGTTGTTTTACGACTAGCGTAGTGTATTGAAGGTACTAAAAGAAATATAACTGGGGGACAACTGGTATAGCTCAGTTGAAGCACTTAAAGATAAAAAATTGACATATGTTGGGACATCAAAGAAAAATAAAAGAATCCTGAATTTTTGCCTCATAAGAACAGACCTGTTCATTCTTCATTTTTGGATTTTCTTCATCTAACAGCATAGTCTCTCACGTACCAAAAAAAGGAAAAAGTGTCATTTTACTTTCCAGCACGCACCACAGCTCTTCAATAAACCAGGATACACTAAAGCCAGAAATCATTCATTTCTATAACGAAACAAAATTAGGAGTAGATGCTTTAGATGCAAAGTGTGCATTATACTCAACATCGAGAAGAACAAATCGGTGGCCAGTAGCCATTTTTCATGCCATTTTAAATATTGCCAATGTCAATTCTCGGGTAATATACCAATTTTTAAAAGGTGGTGAAGAAATTCCACGATATAGCTTCATCAAATAACTTGGAATGCTGTTAATTGACGAACACTTGTGTTCTAGAATGGACAACCCTAAGGTGCCCTTGAAAATCCGCAATCTTATAACTGATATTTTGCACATCGAAATTCCAGTTGAAGAGGTAGTCACAGAACCTGCAATCAAGAGCAAACGGAAAAGATGTAGCATTTGTCCCGCCAAAAAAGGACAGAAAGACAGCCATTAATTGTGATGTTTACAAAACACCAATTTGTAATCAGTGTTGCAAAAAAATTTGTCCTAAATTTTAAGATAAGTAGATTTGTTATTTTTTTATGCTAGTAGGTTTGTTTTACTATTTTCGGTAATAAAAATTAAGATTTTTTGCATTTTTTTATTTTTTTCATGTAGTGGGTCCTGGGGACCCGTCGATAGTACCAGTGTAATTACAATTGCTCAATAATAGCTGAGGGTTAACTTGTTCTCTATTTGGAAAACTTTAGCTCAGTTTGATTTATTCCAGGTAGTGGAATCCAGGAGTTTCTGGACGAACAAAAATTTTTTTTTAAGCAAAGCAAGAAATCATAAAAATAGTCGCTTCATACCTTCCTTTTCCAGTTTAAGCACTGTTTTAAGAAACAATTTTTAGTTTTCTCGTTTTCTTGTTTAATTTCATTATTGCTTATTTGTGTTTATCCTAGTTTAATTTGTATTATAACAATTATAGATATTGCATGAGTATTCTGTAATATAATCTGTATAATCCAGGAATTTTTGGATAATACTGGAATTTAAAAGTGGCTTTAAAGTGTAATTATATTGCAAAAATCAAGAAAAATATCCTGTTCATATGACACTTTTTTTAATATTGGCTTTATTTTCTGAAATACTCCATAGAAAGGACATATAAAATGTAAAATAATTATTTTTTTTCAGTTGTCGAGCACTTTTAAGTTATGCATGTTAAAACGGTATTATTCGAATAATTTTCTCTTATATTAATTGGATTAATAACGTGAAAATTGAACTGAACTATAATAAATAATTTAATTTTTAATAATTTGTTATCTATCTTAGGAATTTAAGCTCAGTTATATTTTTTCCAGGCAGTTCAGTACAGGAGCTTCTGGACAAATAAAAATATTTTTTTGAGTCCAAACATAAATTAAATCATGGAAATAGTCGCTTTACACCTTTTTTTCCAGTTCTATCACTGATTTAAAAAATATTTTTTATTTTTTTTTGCTTTTTTGTATAATTTCATCATTGTTTTCATACTTTATTTGTTCTTATCCTAGTTTACTTAGTAATACCGCAATTTTTGGGTATTACATTTGTCGCGAATAGGTGATTCCTATTAAAAGACAAATTTTTTGTTGAGATTCGACGCGAAAAGGGTATACCTACTTTGGCAATAAAAATGATGAATGGCACCTTACCTTTGGAATTTCTGGATGTGAGTGTCGTAGGGATCCCTGATTTCCTCTGGAGAACTTGACTGGATTCTGTTTGTTTCAAAGCATTCACTTGCGAAGAACTACCTTTTGAGAATTACTTTTTTAATATGCTTGGAGAGAGAGAGAGAGACGACTGGTGGCGCCTCAATCGCAAGACTGCTAAGTCGTCTGCGTATCCAGGTGCCAACCAAGTATTGCCAATGTATAAATATAAAAATTTAACTTTAGACGCGGGAAATAATTGTTGCAGCGACAACATTAGTGTCCCTTTCAGTAGTTGGGGTAATTTTTCATTTGATTCAGGCAGTTTAATCCAGTAATTTTTTGACAAATAATGAAACTTAAAAGGGGCCAAAAGGGCAATTTTATTACAAAAAAGAAGAAAGGACATCGTATTCTTTTAAGCGATGTATTTATAAAAAACTAAAATACTGATAAATTAGCGAATTAATGTGCTACTGTAAAGGAGACTTTTATTTCTTGCACAGCAATCATCGTTTCTTTTTAATAATTTGAGTCATCAGTTTAAAATTTTATTATTTAACAATTTCTGGCTACATAGCTTAATGTTAGCTAAACAATCAGATTGATTTGAGCCTAATAACATTGATTAAAACCTTATTTGAACACTGAGTTAATTATATATATTGTGATTAGTAACAAGTGAAATCATGCCCTATTAAATTAGGCATGCAAATAAAAGATTCATTTTGCATTCGCATAAGTTTGTCAAATTTTACAACAAAACGATGTTTATTTAATTTCACGTGGCGGATGGTAATTTCCAAGATACAAGTGGAAATTGTTTTAAAGCCCATTTTATAGTGAAAATAGAAAGTGATCATCTTGTTCTTTAAAGTTATGCATATATAAAAAAAGTTTGTGTCAGTTCTTTAATATCCTCGGTATCATTCTAAAATTGTATTTTTCTAGTTTAGCCAATACAATCACGGACGAATACACTCATTTTATAATAATTATTTTCTTATTTTTAAACTGCGTCCAGGATATATGTCTTAGGAGAGCCAAAATCTCGACTATTTCGGACATATCCCTGTCTGAGTTCTTTAATATCCTCGCTATCATTCTAAAATTGTGTTTTGTTGTTCTTTAAAATTATGCATGTATTAAAAAAGGTTTATTAAATTGTTTTAAGATTTAAGCAAAGGAAAATTATATTTAACACACCTTTTTTTTTGTAATTTGCCCTAAACTTACCAAATGTGAATATTGTAAATTTAGGACAGACGCTTAAAAGTCATGCACATATTAAAAGCATTTATCATGTTCTCTTAGAATTTTAAAAGAAATGAATTATATCCAATGCGCATCATTCTATTAAATTATGCATATAAAGAAGGTTGTGGGTAAAAATTTACAAAACCTTTAGACAAAAATTAATAATTTCTTTTCTTGATCTAATTAAAGTCCAGTGCAACGATATATTAGAATGGTCACCCGTCAAAACACCAGCATTCCACCTGCCAAACAATGTCATCCACCTTCTATTTACATTGTTTGAGAAGTAAAATGCTGGTATTTTGACGGGTGACTATTCTAATATATCGTTGCACTGGACTTTACTTATAAACGAAAGACAAATCAGCTTTTGATAACTTATTTTTAACTAAGCGCACTGCTATTGGTATTATACTTAGTAGCTATAAATGTTCATCTATCATGAAAAGTAACAAAAGTGGGTACCATGCGCTTTGATTTAAGCAAGTCCGGCAGACTCATGTTTTATAATTTTACGTATTATATTAAGTAAAATTATTACAGTATTAAGTAATTCTAGATTTGCTTTTGATGATAGGATTGTGACTAAAAAAGGAATCTTTACCATTTAATGATAAGAAGTAAGAATGCCTCCCTTAAAGATACGCACATATCGATTAATTTCAATTAAGCTTAATTAAGCAACTATTCTTTAATTAAGCATTGTTTAACAAAATCTCAATAGTTTTAATAATTTATAATAAACAATTTTCATATTGAATCATTTTAGCTGATAATATTAAAGTGCGCCTACTAACGTGGGCGTCATATTCTTTAAAATTATGCATATATAAAAAGATTCATTAAGAGTTGCTTATAAGGGAATGAAATGGGTATATTACTAAAAGCTGTAAAGCCATAAAGCTGACTAATAAAATGTTGGTTCAAAGGGAGTCAGGGTCCTGTATCTACCGCCAGAGGGTGTAATAACCACAAGGGCAACGACGATAAATACATTTTGCCGCGGGAATTCTCTATATTTTTTTTTGTATAATATTTAATGTTTTGTAGATTACTTGAAAATATTGCGTTTAATTTATTATCTACACCATAAAAGCATTGTATATAGACCATATCATAAAAGCTTCCATTCAATGTGCATAGAACTTAGATAACTTTAACCCGATTGTTTCAATCCAAAGGGTACCATCGTAATTACAGTTTTCGGTTTTAAGCCAAAGATAGAAGTTGAGAAGGCCCAGGTGCCGTTAGTATAGGTGACATTGCCAAGAGATGGCTGGCTTTATTGTGTCCCTTTCGTGTTGATCTAGGGATGCAAGATTAGTTGGATTTTCAGGACGGCATTAAGGGTATCGTGTTGCCGCCGCAAACCGGCTTATGCTTAATCGCACCCGCTGCGCTGCATGCTGGGTCGGCGGTTTGAGGTACATTGTTTAGAATTAAGATGTAAACAAAGGACGTCCTAACATACTATAGGACGACCTGGATACTGGGTGTTTTGTAAGCGAACTTATAATCAGGAAATATGTTTTATTTTAATTAAAAAATGCCGTCTTAGCAGAAGCTAACCTGCTTTTAATTTTACAGAAAACTTTAAAACTCATCTTCTTAATGATTTTCCATGATAGTCGAGTCAGTAGGATATTGTTTGTCACATTCAATTTCCCAAAAAAAAATGGATTGACTGTTACTTTTCAAAAGATTGTACATACCGATAATGAAATTATTTGACTAATTAATAAAAATAGTTTTTGGTCATTACTCAAGTGGTTATTACACCCTCCGGAAGTAGATACAGGTCCTTAACTCACTTGCGTGCACCAACGTTTTATTAGTTAGCTTTACTGCTTGCATTGAATTTCGTCAGTTGTACTCTGTAATTGACTGTTGGGAAAGTTAAATAGAATAATAATGGTACAAGAAATGTCAACAGGTTAAAATCATCAAAATTATTAAAATTTGAATTCTAGCGCATTCTCATTATATCATATTCTCATTTCTTTACAGAATACGTAAGGTTCCATATGTGTAAAAATTACAAAACTATTATATTAGTTATATATTTATTATATCATGTTTCTAATTTTGATTTTTTTTTATTTGTAGATTAATACCCGACCATAAAGATATCATGCTCAATCTTCAAATGTCATTTATAATTTAATTAGATTTAGTATGGTACAGTACAATATAGAACAAAAAAAATATTGTGTGATCTGGTTTTTTATTTTTCGGTTATTTGTAAGTATTTATTTATGACAAATTGTAAACATTGGCAAATAAACGTATTATTATTATTTATTATTTATTATTAATATTATACATTCTTTAAAAGACAATTAACTTTTTAAGGTTCTTTAACGCATATATTTTTTATATACAAAACATAAAATGACAATGTTGTTAAATATATGTCTTCTTCGCTAATATTTTAAATATGACCGATAAGCTTTTTTAATAAACGAATGCATAATATTTAAGAGCACGATCCTCATTTATATAAGTCAGTTTATTTACAGTGTATATAGTGAAAGATTATTTACCCTTCATTTACAATTTAATATATAACTGTATCATTTAAGTTTTTTTAAAGTTACCACTAGTAGCTAATTGCTCAATACACCTTTTTAATACGTATAATTTAAAAGGACATGGTTTAACAATAATTCACCTTTGCTGAAATGTATAAGAACTTGATAAACTTTTTGATTAAATGCATAACTTTAATGGAGTTTAATGCCCACTTTTATTATTTTGTGATAAATCAAAATTTTCATACATTATAATTAGCATAATAATGCATTTAGATAAAAGCAAGGTAATAAAAACTAAATTGAATACCTTTCATTTAAAATTTATTAGAATAAAAAATTAATTATTAATTTTGTATATAATGCAGGTTTAAGTAATATTCAAAAAATAATTCTTTAAGCATAATTAATCTAATTTCTCATTTTCCTTGGGTAGCAAATTTTGGTAAGCAAAAAACGGTTCATTAAAAATTTTTGAATAATGACAATATAAATAATTTAATCGTTTAGTATGTCACTCTTTGTAACCCATTCTGTTTAAAAAGCCGACTCCCTCTAATTCTCTTTCGGGGTAACAAATGACGTAACACTAGAACGCACAACAACGAAGACATAATTTATAGTTGCTGCTGCACTAGATATAAAGACAAAAGCCCCTAATCTGCATGGGGTTGTATGCCGAGTGGAGGTATAATATATTTTACGATACATTAGTGATCCATCTTTGCAGGGATATTAGCCGGGGTGTTGGAGCAGGAATATGCAGGAAACTGGCAACTTAATAGTAACCGCGGAACTGCTTAATCTCAAAAGGTCAAGTCATAAAACGGAAATTCTCTCTTGCCTTTCTAGGATGCGAAAAGTTGGGGTATACGAAGTCTACCTGAGAAAGTTATTATATGGTTTATATGATAAATTTTCCAGTACGTTTTTAGACTTGTAGTAAATTATTTGGAATTTAATATTCAATTAGTTAACATTATGTAACTAATTTAAAACTTTATAACATTTACCTGGATTTACATTGAATTATTAAGTTAGTGTTATGGCAAAGTATTATTTAGTATTTAGCCTTATACTCAGACGTTTGATAACAGAAACAATCTTTTTCAATAGTAGTTTGTACTTTAATTCTATTTAACAAGTCACAATGTTATTTTAACGTTAATTTCTTATAAAATCTTGGATATTCTGGGCTTTTTTTTTCTTAAATAGTTTAAAAACAATATATGAAAACCAATTTTTTTACCATACTTTCCCTTCAGACAGAGATTAAAGAGCATTAAAGTTTTTCACTTTTTTCAATTGAAATCTCATTCAAATTTGGACACCACTGTCTGGATTATCTGAAAAAATGAAAAACATCATTCTACCATTCTTTGAGCTACATATTTCATACTGGGATATCTCATACTCTCATCACACAAATATCTTCTATTGCAGTCTTTTTTAAAGCGAAAACCTATGCTTTAAATTAATTTTGATAAAGCAGAAAGTCCAATTTCCAAAGTGCCGCGTTGCTTTAAAACATCCCTCAGAAATGGCAGCGTTATATTTGTTTTTAGCCTATATAGTTCATAAATTCTATCCCTAACTTCCATTTTTACATATTCACTTAAATCTTCAGTCTTCGGCTTCTTCCTTTTACACTTTTTTTCCTTTTTGGGAATAAGATTGTTCTTGTTTTCATATACAACCTTTTGCACCATTCTTAAACTAATTCCAAGCGCTTTAGCTACTTCTTCTTGTACATTCTAAGCAATCCCTTATTTTCTTTTTCGTTCTCGAAGTAACTAATAACATTAAGTACCATTTTTTTGGCTTGAGGATTTAGAAATTCACAAAAAGGCTTTTTCTTTTCCATAATTTGAAATTTAAATTATCTTGTGACAAATAATGCCATCCGTCAATCGAAACGAGACAAGTGTTTGTTATGAAAGTAATTGTTTTAGAACCACTGACATTTATCATTTTATCTTCTTTTGATACATTAACGCTGCATATATCTGTTTCGTTTATCTGACGCGTTGTAGTAAAAAAACGTTGTTGCGCAAATTGAAATGAAACGTAACTACAATAGTTTGTCGTTGATAATCCGATACACCCGCACGATAAGAGCGATTTTGACTATATGCATGACCAGGGGAGAAACATGACTTATATGTTTTTCTGGGATGAGACCACTGCCAAGCGAGGTGCTGCGGAAATCGCATCATGCATTTTAAAATATGTTGAGCTTAACTTTACAAAGTTGAAGCCAGGCCAAGTGAGAATTCTTAAGCTTTGGTCTGACAGATGCGTAGGTCAGAACAACAACTGGCGGATTATAGCTGTTTTGCAGCACCTGCTCTTGAATGAATATTTCACTACCGTTGAGCAAAAGTTTATGACGACGGGTCATAGTTTTCTACCCTGTGACAGGGACTTTGCTCTAATTGAACGAGCAAAAAAGGGTAAAAAAGTGTATGTTCCTCACCAATGGGTGGAAGTCATAGCTAATGCCAAGGGACCACCCAATCGTTTTATTGTCTGTGTTATGGATACAGCAGACTTGAAAAACACCAACATTTTGTTAGATTCACTGAAAAAAATAAATTTAGTGTAACTAGCCATGTATGGTACCAAATTACAAAGGATGATCCTATAACATTGCGTAGAAGGAAATCACACAACGTCCTTCAAACATGGACTTCGCACTCATTAGCAAAAAAAGTAAAGGGGTCAGGGAAGAGAAGTATGCCCCCAGTAAAAGTTTCTCGGTTCCCACCTTTATACAAGGATAGACTCCTGATCAAAGAGGCAAAGAAAAAGGACTTGTTGGATATGTGCAAATACATCCCGCCAGAATATGTGCCTTTTTATGAAAATATTAAGGTTTATCAATAAGAAAACTTAAGTTTTTTGTATTCATTATTATTAAAGATCATATTTGAAAACTACCTACTTACATTATTGAATCAGCCCCATTTAATTCAGTATTATACGTCTTGTTCAAAGAACAACGTTGCAAGCGACGGTTGTACCCAAAAAAATACTTTTAAAATATCAATATCTCAGTAAGATATGATAGTATAATAATATTTTCTCTTATAGGTGATTTCACTCAATAACAAAGCCTCGTTTATAATAAGGAACTGTAAATTAGAAATTAATTTTATTGAACAATCAGTGTTTTTTTGAATTTCTAAAAAAATAAGTTTTTGTCACTTGTAACGTTGTTCGGCGGAGCCCTTCAATTAATGACTAAGAAAGTTACAATTGATGAAAAATGCGTTTGATCCATACTTTCTTCAAAGATTTAGTTTCTAATAGATCGCCAACTTTTAAAAAAAATATGAAAGTAAAACCGTCAGAAGTTTCTGATCTTTAAGAAACATCGGAAGTGTTTTTACCATTATGTTTCAACTTGGCACCGAAGTAAAATAAATTTTAAGTGCAAAGTTAGCGAGCGACCACAAAGTGTAAATAGTTAATGCCTTTTCCGCACTTAACTGCTTTAGGGACTTGTTAATAATGTTTTTAGTAAAACCGCTTACGGACAAGTTTTACTTTAAAATTCTTAGAAAATCGTTTTATCCCCCGTTCCAAGACCGTTAACTTAGTCTCGCTTATGAATTTGGTTATATTCATACGGGTTAGAGAATTAAGTTAAAACTTTCAGTAATTTATAATATGATACGTACGGAATTAAGCAGTCTTCTAGACTAATAAGTTACCTCTAAGTTAATTTCGTAAGTTAAGACAACGACGCTGCTATAACGGTGGTGGTATTAATGAAATATATATACAGTGCTTTCATTTCAAAATGAACCACCCTTGATATCTTCTTAAAAAAAAACACGTCAATCTGCATAGATAAATTATTATTTTATTTATTGCTCTATATGAATTTGAAAACATTTAAAATTCTGGGTCTAGCATCTCTAGAACCTCTGTATTGGTTTCGTTTGGGTGAATTTGTTAGTTATGAAAATAAGAGAAGCTAATGTTTTCATCAATCAATATATAGCTCTGGATCAGTATGAAAATTCAATATCCTAAATGAATATCTTCTATCTTAATGATTACTGACATTGGGTATAAAAGTTAAACTTATACTCTTAGGCTTTAAATAAAGGTAAGGATATTACTTTAAGAAAATAAATATGTATGCACGATGGTGTAAGCCAATTTATCAAAATTAATTTTGCGTTGCTTGTCGGATAAACTAAAGCTTTTTGTGACAAATATACGTGTTCAGGAACTTTTTATCGCCAAAGTTAAGCTTAAGTAGCGCTCGTGGGTTTAATATAGTTACCTACCTAGTGGAAACTTTGGAGCGAAAATATACTTAGTAAGGGGCACAGTTTTTAGGCAAGTAAGGCAAAATTGGGTTTTTTATAGACTCTCAAGAAACATAAAAACTTTTCTATGGGAAATGTTTTTTTATTAAATGTCCTGGCACAAATGAAGTGAGAAAGGTGCCGAGCGAAGAAAGTAAATTTCCTAGTTTAGGCCCATTTTATTCTCAGTACAAAAATTTTACCACATATTTCTTTATACTGGTGTCACGTTTGGTCAGTTTTCACGCATAAGATGTTACTTACCTTTTTTCCTGCTTATCTTCGTACTCACTTTAATTTTATAACTGAGGGTCACAACCTTAACCTCAGAACATGTGGCTTTTATCAATGCCTCGTTATCGCCTTACCCTCTTTCTACACTATTTTATTTATTATGATATTGTATTATATAATAAAACTCTTTCTTCTTTTTGGCCTAATTCTCAATAAAATAGAGGCTTTAGCAAGCAAATATCTAGTTTAGAAAAAATTACAAATTTTGTTTGTGTTAGTTATTATCATAGTTTAATATTGCTTAGGTATTTAGTAATTGTATTTAGTTTTTTTATATATCGTATTTACTACTAATTTGTTGTATAAATGGTTATATTGTACAAAAATAAGATACAATTATAAGACATTAGAGATAAATTAAGCACAGCAATGAAAAAAAAATGACTCAATGATAACATGTAGGTGCTATGGAAATTAGCAATCTCTATTTTTTTAAAGATGAGAATCATAATACTGACATGCTCATTTCTCAGCGTTATACCAATATGATTATTAATTTTTTGAGTCAGCAATTAAACAGATTTCCTCAGAACAATCAATCGTGGTTTCAGCAAGATGGTGCTACTTCACAAACTACAAGAGCGGTCTTAAACTCTTTGTAAAGATTGCTTTCGACACACGTTATTTCGGGATGGGGAGATATTGACTAGCCTGCAAGATTGCCAGATCTAACCGCTTGCGATTATTTTTTGTGGGAATACTTAAAGCGATAATTCTTTATCGTTCTTCAGGTTCGAAGGCTTCAGTAGTCAACTCCGAAACTACTTCAATGTGAACTGCCTTTATTGACATACAAATAAACAGACATATATACGATTTGGTAAATTTAGCACCACGAGATTTTCTATCCTTAAGCATAAAAGGACCACCAAAATCAGTACCGACGTTTAAAAATACATCCGATTCGTTTACACGTGCACTAGGTAAATCTCCCATAAGATAATTTAGTGGCTTTGGATTGGCTTTAAAACATTTATAACATTTTCTAATAATAGCCTTGCAAATTTTCCTACCAGACAAAGGCCAATACGATTCCCTTATAGAACAAAGCAATACTTGTACTCCAGAATGCAAAAGGCGTTCATGTTCATGAATCAATATGAGCTTTGTTAAATTATGATCATTTGGTAGAATAATTGGATATTTTCTCTCGTACGGCTGATCGGCATTTCTTAATCTACCACCTACGCGAATTAAATTGTTTTTCATAAAAAGATTAAGAGATAAAATTTTGCTAGTCTTTGGTAATGGTTTATTTGATGATAAACATTGGTATTCTTTGGGAAAATCTTCACTTTCTACATGCATTATCAGTAGATTTTGAGCTGTAGTTATTTCTTCCATAGTCAAAGGACCTAAAAACCGATTTTGTTTTAATTTGAGACTAGAAATAAATCTTAATATACAGGGTGTCCGGAAAAAGGAGGCCAATCCGCCGGCCACATATAGGGTGGACCAAAATAATGCGACTTTTGTTATGCCATTTTTTAATTGGGCGCTCGGTATTCAATATACAGGGCGTCAAAATGAGAAATATAAAATCGTTTTTTTGATGTAAGTCGACTGTTTCATGAGGTATTAAATTAAAATTTGGTGTAAGGGGTTTTTTTGGAACGAGAAATAGAAATCCGTTCACGGATTTGCTATACCTTGCAGGGGGCGCCACCTGCGGTATATTGCATGTGTTAAAAACACCAAAACTTTTTTGTACCCCTGTATAATAAAGTTCTAGTAAAAAATTCTGATTACCCAACCTTTTCTTGTAAAAAAAGTATTCTTAATAAATGTCGGCCTAAGAATCCGTTTATTAGATATCTTCATTTAAAAATCTAGATATTTCCGTCAAAACAAATTGGCTGACCTCGGGCACCAGTAACTTTTTACGTACTCTTAAAGTGACAAATTTAAACGCTTCTGACGCTCTTAATAAGCTTCTCAATTACTCCTAAATCTAAATTTTTTAAATACATGTTTGAATTTGGTGTGTTTTCTTACAACTTATAAAACCATAATGGCTCATAGACCAAGAAATGTACCTTTTTTCGAAATTGCGGATATGGTTTTGATGTTTGGTAAGTTTTAAATATTATTGTAAACAGTAAATATCTGTGAATTCTCAACTAGGAAAATGTTACTCTAATGCTAGCTTAGCCGCTAGCACTATGCCCAGACATTCCCAAACCGATTTCATCCCAAAAGAAAATATTTTTTAAATCTGATTAACCGCCTAAGGAAGACTGGAAGTTTCAGCGAAAGACGAACCAGGGTAAGAGGAAGAAATTTCAAGAATTGTCGAAGAATCACCAACCATTAGTACTAGGGTTTTGGCTGAACAGATGAGAAATATTGGGAAAACCGAGACACATAATATTTTACGGAGTCAACAACTTTACCCATTTCATCTTCAAAAAGTACAGGGTCTTTTACCCGACGATCCCGAGGAAAGACTTGGTTTTTGTAGATGGTTATGTGAAATGAATAATACAAATGTGGATTTTATAAAGGCAATTCTGTTTACTGACGAAGCCACATTCACGAGAAACGGCATGACAAATATCCATAACGCACACATATGTGCTGAAGAGAAACCTAGGGCCATAGTTGAGACACAGCATCAAGTAAATCTTAAAGCCAATGTGTGGGCAGGTGTTATATTGATAACTTTCTTTTAGGACCTGTCATTTTACCAGGTAATTTGACTGGTGATTCATTTCTGTTTCTACAATACTGCCTGATTTGCTTGATGATTTGCCTCTAAATTTAAGACAAAATCTTTGGTTTCAACTCGACGCGACGGTGCTCCGGCTCATTTTGCTATAAATGGGATATAGGAACTATTTACATCAAGTATTTCTTAATCGCTGGATTTGGTCGGGGTCGAGATGCTCCCGTTCCGTGGCCACCCCGTTCGCCCGACCTTACACCCTTGAATTTTTCAGTCTGGGGATGTATGAAAGACTTTCTGTACAGGGTGATTGATGGTTGATGGTACCTTAGACGTTTAGGGAGAATGGAAAATAATTTTTTTTGAAAATTTGGCAACATAGGTTTTAGCTGATGATCTAACGATTAAAAATATTTTTAGTGATGCAGCGTTGCCGCTTATACCAAAAAGTAGTAGCAACTTTGTTATTTTAAATAGAATACCCTATATATTTTTTTATTTTCCGATTCGCTATCACTTTATGATTGGTTTTATATAAGGTATTCCTATACCTATCTTCAGTGGTTTTTGAGAAATTAATTATTTTCTTTATTTTTTGACCAAAACATAGCTCTAAATAAATTTGTATTACTACGGCACTGGAACGCGCAGAACCTTGAAATTATAAACGTAATTTACGGAAGTACTGTACATTATTTCTCACTATGAAAATTTGTTCTACGTTATACAGGGTTGCTCAAAATTAGTGATTTTACCGCTAGGTACAAAAATTCTAAAAAGTGCATTTCTTAAATAGAACACCCTGTATATTATAACATATTCTAAAAGGAAATTAAAATCCGTCTAAAGAGGTATTATGTTCCTATATCGAAGTAGTTCGGTTTCGGAAATAAAAGCAAATTTCTGTAAAAATCGGAATATTTTGACATATTTGCTTTAGTTAGCCATGGAAGGTCATGATGAAACAGTTCTATGCTATTGATGTTTGACAGTGACATTTAGTTGAATAATATTAAATACGCTTGGGTGTTTTTTTAAAATAGTGATCTAAAAATTCATTAAAATGAAAAGAAATAGTTATTCAAATGAAGTTTTGATGAATCTATTTATTATTCATGGACAATATGACAAAATTGTAGCAAGAACATGCAGAAAGTTCAATGAAATGTACCCGAATTTACAAAAAATGGATAAAAGAAAATTTATGCGAATACAAAATAACTTTATACAATTTGGTTCACAACTTAAAAATGATATAAGTTTGCCCAAGCCTGTAACGTCTGATGAGGACAACATCGTGAATGTTTTAGCCTACTTACACGCATATCCACAAGCTTCCATCCGGAGTGCAGCAGATGATTTAGGCCTAACTTATTATTCTGTGCAAAGAATTCTGAACGACAATAATATGCATCCCTTTAAATATTCAAAAGTTCATCAGCTGAAACCGGATGATTACCAACGTCGCATTCAATATTGTGAGATACTTCTCACACGCACTCAAGAGGATCCAAACTTTCTAAAAAAAATAATATGGACAAACGAAGCAAAGTTTTCAAGAGAAGGTATTTTTAATAGAAGAAATCAACATTTTTGGGCTAATCAAAATCCACACGTGGTTAAGGAAATGGGGTTTCAAGAAAAAATTAATTTTAATGTTTTTTGTTTACTAAAAGACAATCAAATAGCTTTTTTTATTCACGACGGGTCATT
Source organism: Anthonomus grandis grandis (assembly GCF_022605725.1). Classification (NCBI taxonomy): domain Eukaryota; kingdom Metazoa; phylum Arthropoda; class Insecta; order Coleoptera; family Curculionidae; genus Anthonomus; species Anthonomus grandis. The sequence goes on from NC_065567.1 coordinate 33,989,029, forward strand.
AAACTCCCATAAATACATTCAGATTTTGCGCTCAGTAGTAGAAGATTTTCTGGAAAATTTAACGCGTGAAGATTATCGCACTTGCTGGTTCCAATTAGATGGGGCACCTGCTCATTGCACTGAGGAGGTGACACGTGAGTTATTTGAGAAATTCGATGACCGCTGGTTTAGGCGTTTGGCACCATGGGACTGGCCTGCGAGATCACCTGATCTTGCACCACTTGATTTTTACTTTTGGGGTAATTTGAAGCAAATGGTATACAAGACACCGGTAAACAGTAAACAGGAATTACGTCAACGAGTTATCAATTGCATTGGTCAACTAGATCCTTCTGAAATACAAGCAACGATAACACATGCTGTACAACGCAGGATTTTGAATTGCTTAAAAGTCAATGGCAATCATTTTGAAAATTTATTGTAAATTACTTATAATCTTGTATCATTTTTAAGTTGTGAACCAAATTGTATAAAGTTATTTTGTATTCGCACAAATTTTCTTTTATCCATTTTTTGTAAATTCGGGTACATTTTATTGAACTTTCTGCATGTTCTTGCTACAATTTTGTCACATTGTCCATGAGTAATAAATAGAATCATCAAAACTTCATTTGAATAACTATTTCTTTCCATTTTAATGAATTTTAAGGTCACTATTTTAAAAAAACACCCAAAGCATATTTACTATTAATCAACTAAATGTCACTGTCAAACATCAATAGCATAGCATTGTTTCATCATGACCTTTTATGGCCAACTAAAGCAAATATGTCAAAATATTCCGATTTTTACAGAAAATTGTTTTTATTTCTGAAACCGAACTACTTCAATAAAGGAACATAATACCTCTTTAGACAGGGATTTTAATTTCCTTTTAGAATATGTTATAATATACAGGGTGTTCCATTTAAAAAATGCACTTTTTACCATTTTTGTATCTAGCGGTAAAATCACTAATTTTAAGCAACCCTGTATAACGTAGAACAAATTTTCATACTGAAAAATAATGTACAATACTTCCATAAATTAAGTTTATAATTTCAAGGTTCTGCGCGTTCCAGTGCCGTAGTAATACAAATTTATTTGGATCTATGTTTTCGTCAAAAAATAAAGAAAATAATTAATTTCGCGAAAACCACTAAAGATAGGTATAGGAACACCTTATACAGAACCAATCATATAGTGATTGCGGATCGGAAAATAAAAAAATATACAGGGTATTCCATTTAAAATAAAAAAGTTGCTACTACTTTTTGGTATAAGCGGCAACGCTGCATCGCTAAAAATATTTCTAATTGTTAGATCATCAGCTAAAACCCATGTTGCCAATTTTTCAAAAAAAAAATATTTTCCGTTCTTCGTAAACGTCTAAGGTACCATCAACCATCATTCACCCTGTATATGGTTCCGATTTTAAACGAGGATCATTTAAAGGAAAGAATATTGCAGCTGGAGAGCATTTCAAGTTGAAACCAAATAGTTTTCAAAGCCTTAATAATTAAATTAATAAGACCCTAAATAATTTAGGGTCATTATTCCATGATTTTTATTATAATAAGTGATTTAGCTTTAATTTAGAAAAAATTATGTACGTTTATTTTGTTAACTTCTTAACATGTATCTAGATTTTAAAATTAAGATATCTAATAAACGGATTCTCAGGCCGACATTTACTAAGAATACTTTTTTTACAAGAAAAGATTGGATAATTAGATTTTTTTGCTAGAACCTTATTATACAGATGTACAGAAAAGTGTTGGTATTTTTAACACATGCTATATACCGCAGGTGGCGCCCTCTGCAAGGCATAGCGAATCCGTGAATGGAATTCAATTTCTCGTTCCAAAAAACCTCCTCACACCAAATTTTAAGTTAATATCTTATGTTATGTTATGTTATATTACCTTTTATTATACAAATTTGCCAATAAAAGAGAACCACACAGTTCTAAACGCGGCAAAGTAATCTGTTTTATGGGTGCAACTCTCGATTTTACGCAGAACAGATTAGTAATAACCAATTTACAGGTCATAATACAACGAATGTACAAACAAGCCCCATAAGCTCTTTCAGAAGCATCACTAAATCCGTGGACTTCCAAGCTTACATACTCCGAAAAAATAGTCTGCCTTGGGATTCTTATGTTGGTAATGTGACCCATATCTTCTTAAAATTCTGACCATATCTTTAGTATTTCATCTGGGAGTTCATCGTCCCAATCAATCTTAACTCTTGAATTATAATTTTGGCTTTAATTATGATGGGACCTACTAAGCCTAAAGGATCAAAGACTTGGCATGCTATTGACAAAATGGATCCTTTTGACATTATTTTTAGAGGAAAAACTTGACTGTTATTAACCTTATAAGTAATTACATCCTCATTGGAATCCCAATAAACACCTAACGCTTTGTTTTGTTCTCCTTGACCAATATTCAATATATTAATATCTAAATTATCAATAAGATCAAACTTATTTAGTAAATTATGATCATTACATAACCACTTTCTAAGTTGGAAACCAGCAGAATTCAAAATTTTTGTTATGTTTCTTTGTACCTTTAAAAGTTCATGTTTATTGCTGGCTCCTGTTAAAAGATCATCCATAAAGAAATCTCTCCTTATTATGTTGCAGACTTGAGGAAATTCTTTTTCGTTTTGCGCAGCTAAATGAAACAAACATTTAACAGCTAAATATGGTGACGACGCATTACCATATGTAACAGTATTTAAGGAAAAAACCTTTAATTCTTCATTCCTATTTGCTCGCCAAAATATTTTCTGATACTTTCGCTGTTCAGGCGAAATTAATATTTGTCTAAACATCTTAGAAACGTCCACTGTCATAACATATTTATGCAGACGGAATCTACTTAAAATGGAGAAAATGTCATGTTGAAGAGGAGGACCCACGTACTGCAAACCAAGAACTATTCAGGAGCTAAAAATGAAAATTATTGAAGAAATTGCTAATATTCTCAATTGATGTGTTGCATATAGTGAATAGTATGGAGAATTTTCATAAAAGTGTGTTGAGAGAAGGGGAGGCCATTTAATTGGCATTATTTTTAAGAAATAAAAATTGCATATAAGAAGCTTTTTATTATTTCATTTTATTATATTTAAATTAAATTAGCGTCAAAATCTTAATTACTAAGTTTCCGGTCCTAAGGACCACCTAGTACAAATTTTAAAATGCTATTTTTATTTTTCTCTATTTTGTATTGGCATTTTTTTTAGGTTTGTATTAGCTCTTTTTATTTTGCTCTTCTGACTTCTTGCTTTTGCGCCTTATTAGCAAATATCTCATTAAGTTTTTATTTTATATATGGTTTTACTTCAATAGATAGCTTTAGTAGAACATTTTTACAACTTTCTTCTTCTTCTTCTCGCCTTTTAGGCCATTCTTGTTAGATTCATGACTCCATATAAAACCTCATAATTTAGGCTAAAGTTGAACAATAATTATCAAAAGCAACTTACGTAATAATAATGAAAAAACTAAATTTTAAATAAAGTTGAAAAAAATCGATAAAATCCTATAAGCAAAACCTAATAAAATTACAGTTCCCCAACAAAGATGTATAAACTCGTTACGTTTTTAAACTCTGCCTCTAATTCATACTTTACGAGTTTAAATGAAGAAAGTTTCTTGACAATTTGAAAGTCGTCGAATCAAAGCCAGAAATGCCAGACCGCATCTTCGATGTCGCGTGAAACGCGAATTTAATGCCCGTCACGTGCTTAAAATGCAAGATTTTTCACAATAGCAATAATTTACTTTTATTTAGAATTTTTCCGATAAATCTGTAGGTAGCACTAGGACGCTATCTGAATTTTAAAAAGTTTCAAATCCGTTTAGATGTCTTTTATAGACTATAATAGGACCTTATCTTCTAGTCGATGCATTTGAAGTTTAATGTGGTGATTTAGATGTTAATGTGTTTTCAATAAATCTCTGTGTTTCTTTTATAAATCAGTTATTTATAAAACAATATTATAGAAGTAACCATGTACAGATAAATATACTTTATCAGGTCCATATTGCTGGCGTAGCTTATCCTCTATAGCCATACAGGCAATATCCTAAATCCAAATCGCAATTTTAATGCATAACTTAACGAGATAGGATTGCTATGTCGTTATTTGTTTAATTTCTGTAATAATTGCAGAGTGCTGTGTGTTCGATCGGAGGTTTTGCTGCTAACTATTGTGGTGGGAAGAAAATTAGTGCGGCTATGCAATAGACTGTAATGTGTTTTTTACGAAATAGATACGAAGCCTTTTAAGGATAACAACTTAGCTTTAATCAGAATTTTAATGCATAACTTATATGAGTATAAGCATCATTTTATTATTGGTTTAATTTTTCGTATAATCTGAGAATCATGTGTGACGTTGCACAGTCAATGCTGTATGTTCTGCAGTATGGTTTAGGAAAATATTCATATATAATTATATCCTCCAGCCAACATGGGTTTATGGGGAATAAATAGGTCATGTGCCACTAATTTGAAATGTCTTTGTCAGTTTATATGCTCCACTCTTAATATTAAGTGGATGTAGTTTATACCAATTTCCTTCCAAGACATTTGATTAGATCGATCTATATGTTTTATTACAAAAGTTGGAAAAGTTAGGATTTTCAGAAAAATTATTAAAACATCATGGATCTTACCTACTGGAAAGATGTCAATTTATTAAATTCGAGGGATTTAAATGTTTATATTAATGTTGTTGAGTCTGGGGTTCCTCAGGGCTCAAATTTGGGTCCCTTATAATTTTTTGGTAATTTATAAATGATCTAGCAAAATGCCTTGAATACCAGGAGTTACTGTTGGCTAAAGACCTAAACATCTACTGTCGGATTTCTACTATTTCTGATTGTCAACATCTACTAAGAGACAGTTAGACTTACGGAGCGAGTGGTGACAAACAAGTAAACTTAATTTAAATATTTCTTAATGTTTTTTAGTTTTGTATTTTAGGAAACAGAACATAATAAATAATCCAAACCAAACTAATTCTCAAGAACTAATAAGATGCACTTCTATCAAAGATCTTCGTATTACTTTTCATCTGAGTTTCCAGGTAAAAGGTCACTTAGATTAATTATAATAAATAGCACAGCACTTGAAAATCTAGAGGTTTTTGAAATTTGATTTAATTCGTTTGTTAGATCAAAGTTGAAATAGTGGATATTTGTTCGGCACTCAATTTTTTAAACCTATGTAAGATTTCCGAAATCAATACAGAGGAAGTTTGTTAAGTATGTAGCATTAAACAAGATGAACTATATCCATTACAGAGAAATTCTCAGGCTCTTCTTTTAAATAAATGATTAGCTTGGGCTGTGGTCGAAAATTTATTGCTATATCATTTTCACATTAGCTCTTACATATTCAAATTGACTGCATTTATCTGCTTAATCAAGTGAGGTTTAGGATTCCGAGACAAAATTTAAGAAATCCGTATTTGTTTTACTACAAGCGTCTTAACACCAATATGCTACTTAAACCTCCTTAACATAATATCTGCAAAATACTTTATCTCCTTTTATTCTTTTTATTTTAGAATTTAGTAACGAATTAAAATAATGTTAGCCTTATTATTGTTTATTATTGATTTTTTTCTGTATAATTTTGTGAAATCCGATTATCTCTAGGAGACTGTAGCCTCCCGCTGCAGATAATAGTGGCCTTACAAAAATTGTAGCAATGATGTTAAGATTTCGTTGGTAGTTAAACCATAGTATGTTATATAAATATCTTATATTATCCAATATTCCCAGCCTTACTTCTTAGAAACCTTTAATCGAGCTTAAGTTGTTCCTTATAATTACAGTGACAATATTAAAATCCCAATTTTAATGCATAACTTAAATGGATACGATCGTCATTTTATTATTTATTTAGATTTTGTTTTTGGATATCAGTTTTTGGCTAATATTGTGTCTCTAAAGGGTTGTTGTGGCGTCTCTCTATTCACTAAATATAGTATTGGATCTATATAATCTCAACCTAATTTTTTTAGAAACCTATAATCGAGCTTAACCTCTCCCTTATAATCCCAGCGAAAATATTCAAATCCCAATTTTAATGCGTAACTTAAATGGATACGATTATAGTTTATTTAATTTTTGTAATAATCTCGGCTTTTGCTTGATATGACAAAAAATAGGTTCATTAGAAAGTTTTTTATGATTAGTTAAAATAGATATTCAATATGTGCCCGAGACAAACATTAAAAACCTTCTAGATATTGTACAAAAAATCACTGAATCATTTCAGTATGATAGGGTAACCCTATAAATGACCGGGTTTTTAGACGGTAGTCTAAAAAAAAAGGAGTAGGTATACTCAGGTGCAAAGCAAATCCAAAAATATCGCTATTAAATTTGTCTAACAAATTAAGACTGCATTTTAACCGCTGCAAAACGGCTCGTAATCAAAACGATATTCAAAAAGGGTTTAGAATTGCTGGAGTATCCAAAAAATGTTTCGTCAATGACCACCTTTTACCGCAATTAAAAATGTTATTGAAAAATGCTAGAGATATCGCCAGACCGAAGAACTACAAGTAAGTCTGGTAATGCACTTGTGCACAAAGCTGAGAAAACTAAAATCATTCAGATAAAACATGAAGAAGACCTGAAACAAATATGCCACTACAAATCGCACGCTAAATTTTATATTTCTTTGTTTTTACAAATAGCTTTTTGTATTATTTACCAGAATGTCCATAGTTAAAGAACTAAATTAGTTAATTTTAAAGAAAACAGTGCAAAATTGCACGAAACCACTTTCGTGTGTTGTCACTTTCTGGCAGACGGCATTTAACAGATACGATGTTTCTTTATCTATTGATTAACGCTTATTATAATGTTTCCAAAATATTATTGAATATTCCTCAAATTAATTTAAGATCAAATGAATCCCTCATTATGCAGAATCACAAAAACTGGAAACACATTTTACAATTCGCTAGATTCATTTTCCTTGTGTGTTTATGGCTTTAAAACAAACATCAAAAATATGTTAATATGCCAAAAATAATTTTGCTTTCATTGTTCTCTTATGCTGTAGTTTTTTTCGCGATAAGTATTTATGTTTGATTAGGAATTTTAATCCTGTTTGTATTCCTATATTCACCAAATAAATATTAAATAAAAAGATTGCGCCATTAAGAGGTTGTGGCGTCAATCTGGTAGCATAACTAAAATAATTGTTCGTTTAGCAGTTATGCCATAGCTTTTTGCATAAACACCTTTTGATAGTTCCATTTTCCGAGTCTAGTTTATCCTCTCTTCTATGACAACAATATAGTCAATTTATAAATTTTAATGCATACGATTGCTTCATCCCAATTTTGACCTTGAGAGATTTCCCAATACATTTATGTTGATTTTAAGAAAATAAGCTCTTGCCTCAAACTATTATAAATAATAAAGTTTCATCATATTTACTACTTATATCATAATATACAGATAGAAGAGTACAACTGGTAAAATATTCACTAATATTCCAGTTGATTATTAAATTAAATGTAGCTCTATTCCCGGTGGTATTTTAATAGCAAGTACTCTGTATTGTTTCAGCTGCGACGTAGCTGGAGCCACATCCGGACAAGTTTCTGAAGACCACAACAGGTAAGTAAACCAGAGTTCCTGTTTCCCTTGTCCCGATAACGGTTCGTGCATTAATATTCATTAATATTTTGACAGCGCAGATTTCTGTGAGATCGATGTTTCCTTTATTCAGTTATTACTCTAGTATCAATAGTTTTTAAGTTATGTTAAATTGGACTGGTAAAAGGATTTTTTTTTTAAGAATAATAAACTTACAAAAATGTGATTTAAAAATAAATGGGGTGTACCTTTTTTTAATTTTTGAGATATTTTTGCAAAATTTGTAAAAATATGCTTAAAGCAGTCTTTTAAGCAAAAAATGGTTTTTATTGTATTAAAATTACATCATATTCACCAAAATTGTCCACCCGGTGCAAGGCCTATTATTGCAATTTTTTTCATGAGTTAAATATTAAAGGCTTCATAATATACTACGAAAAATACAAATTTTCAGACACTAAAAGAAAAATATTAAATAAATCAGCCATTTAATTTTATTTTCGCGTGAGTGAAAGTTAAGATCTTTAAATTCAGCTTTTAACTACCAAAATATTTTTTTTAATAGAAACACCCTATATACAAGCAATTATTAAATTACTTCTGCAGACGAACAGTTATTACTTAAGAAAGAAAAATATAAAAGTTGACTTGAGCAGAATATAGAGAAATGTTACGTTCAAAAGCAATTCCCGCACAAACTGGAAAATAACAAATGATAACGGTTCCAAAACAAACAACGACCAGCATTTTTCTGTCTATTTCGCTAGAGATTGTCTTCCATCATAATCAAAAACCACGTTAAAAGTTTCCCGGAGGAGTCAGTTGGGACTGTACTGTTCCCATTTATCACCGAAATGTTTAAGAAATTGCTAACTTTCTTTTTTTTACCTTGGGTTTGTCAGTCCCTTTTTACTAAACTTCTTATTTTTAATATTTAATGAATATTTTTTATAATGTATGTTTAAGACATAAGTTTTGTTGAAAGTTACTACAGTCGCATAATCAATGTTTTATGGGAGAAAAGATTTCTGAGGAGATGCAGATCTCGATTTAATGCATAACTTAAATGAATACGCTTTGCAGTTTAATAATTCTTTAAATGTTATTATGCTTTATTGAAGAATAATCTATTATTAAACTGTTTAAAGTTTAAGACAAGGCAAATAAATTATTATGCTCAACATTGGCCTAATAGATATTATTTATTTCTTGTGTTTGATATGATTATTTATGGCAATAATGACAATTCTATTAATATGTATATCACAGCGTTAATAATTATGCTGTTAGTATTACCAACGTTTACTTTTGCCATTATAACTCGTCAATATTAAAAATTCCAAAATGATTTTAAAGCGTTAACAACTAGGATTGACACTAAAGCCAAAAATCCGATATTTGCTCAGTCTGTTATATTGCATGGCAGGCTTAATCCTCTTTTTGATTACAAACAGGTGATCAGTTTGTTAATTAATTGTACGTATCCATGTCACCTACGAACTTTAAATTTCATTAAATCGAAGCGCGAGTCTCCCAATAAAACAGGCACCGTGGCCACGGTCGAAAAAGCCCCGAAAATAAATTGACAGAGTCAAAGGCAATTGCCGGAGGGCCATTGAAAAACGTAAAATTCGAACGCAGTGTCCCGAATCCGCTTTCGACAGATCTACGTTACCACCCTGTTAACGGACATGATTTTTTATTTTTCAATTCAGAATTACAAAGGGTCGGGACCCAGCTTGGAAAAGTTAATTCGTAATATATCATTCGAGAGGTCCGACGTGTAATAAAAGAATTTTATATCTAGGGATTTTGTATCTTGTTACCGGTACAGATTTATCAAAACAATTTTTTTTTATAACATTTACACTTACAGCTCTTTGATTATTTTTTATTTTATAGAGGGATCAACTTGAATCTCTGCTACATTAAGTAGTTATTTAAAAACAACAAATATGTTAAACTATAGTAGGAATCAATTTAGAAAATACTATCTCACACGTTAAACTATTGACAAGAGCAGAGCGTTATAAAGATATTGAAAAGAAGAAACGAGCTCAAATATTGATAGATAAAAGCCTCAGTTCCTGGATATATAAAAAATCTATTATACCTTAAGTACTTGTTGGATTTAAAATATACTAATACTTAATTGGACTTATATTAAATTCAATATAACGGAATGTATTGTTAAAGATTTAAGTTCACACCTATTTCTTCTAAATACGTGAATAAGTCTTTTCAATAGTGAGATAGTATTTTCTAAATTGATTTTTACTATAACAGTGACGTAATACCCATCAAAATAAGTAACTCGTTATGAATTCGTCACAACAATACAGATTTTACTCACTTCGTATTTTTACAAAATATTTTTTTTTCATGCGTGATTATTCGTTGATTATTCGTCCTTACAGTATCTAAAATAGGAGATTACTAAACCACTACAAAATGAGGGTAAACTTTTTTATGAACATATTTAAGGCAGTCCTTTTTAAATTAATCATTTATTGAAAAATCAAAATCAAAAGTTTTTTATTTGCCGGACAAAATGATACTTAAACTATTTGTTAATATTCAGAATTGACATTCAGTCTCTTAACAGAAGTTGGTTTATAGTCTAGACTAGATGCATGAAGCAAAAGGTGTAGACTAATTATCACCAGTGTAATACATTACTTACCTATAGAAATGAAGACGAGATAAAAAAATTGTTATGTTACTTTACATAGATAGGACATCAACCGCTTTTTACTTTACTTATTAGTGTAAAAAAATAGAAAACCAAAAAATGTCCTTTTGAATTATGCATTTGAGAATACATTGAAGGATTAATCATTATAATTATAATATTAAAAAATACTCTTTTTTTAATAATGGTACACACCTTTGATACAATCAAATAAAATCCCTAAAAGCTTTAGATTTTGAAGTACAAGATCGTAAATTTATGAATAAAATAATTTTCCTCTAATTAATTTGGCATTATGGATATTTTCCTGCATATTGATTATGTTATGTTATATCATATTTCAATACATAATTTAAATTTTTATATCCGCCATTAGCGTTATTATGGGCTCTGAAGTAAATATTTTTAAAAAGGAAAACAGTACGTCAGTGGTTTTTCTTATAAAAAAGGATTATAATATAGAATTATAAGAAATAGAAATTGCGTCGTTTTCTTCAATTGCGGCTAAAATCTTTTGAATCGTTGGCGGTTCATTTTGATGGATTGTCCTGCGGATCGTACATTTTGTGTCATCATCTACATTATCCAAAATAGCTCGGGGTATATTATACTGTTTTGGCGCTTGAAATTGAGGAGAAACGTCATGTTCCCGAAGAATGTTATAAACACTACTATGACCAACTCCTTAAAAAAAAACTTGTGTAAAACGTATATTCTAAAAAAACATAATTTTTAATGAAAATTAGGTTTCTTTAAAAATTATAATAAATTAATTGGACAGACGCTGTATAGCATGTCCCAAGATGAGTGAATTTATACGTAAAAATTACGAAAAAATTTGTAGTTGAAATTTGACCGTTGGGCATCCAGCCCTGCTTGATTAAAAAATGAAATTTAGCATATTTCTAGACTTTTTGCACTTTGTTTGCTGGATACTCGTTATCACATGTTTTATATATGTTCATAATAATAATTATTATTAAATAAAATTAATAAAGGCGTCCCTGGAAAGTGGGATGTTGAATAATCTATAAAACAGAGAACTAAAGCTAGCAAATTTGTGGGTTGTAGGTGAATTTGAATGGAATTGTATGATGTTGTCTGTCGTACTGGTTTTTCTGAAAATTTCAAACTCAATAGAATTGTTGTTCCTTTTCAAGAGAAGATCCAAGAAAGGCAAGTACTGATTGTTTTCATGTTCAACTGTGAATTCTATTTTAGAGTGGAGGCCATTCACAAAGATTAGAAATTCTCTGAGCTTCTCGTCCCCCCCCCCGTTCCAAAGTATACAAATATCATCTACGTATCTCTTATAAAATACCAGATAATTCGAAAATTCGCTAGATGTTATTTTGCTCTCCAAGTTGCACATAAATACCTCACTCAGAAACGGTGAGAGACAAGAACCCATGGCCAGTCCCTCTTTCTGTCTGAAAAAACCATAATTAAATTGAAAAAAGTCTTGTTGTAAGACGATTGAAAGGAGTGATAGTAAGTGTTCAATGACCAGTATTGGAAGTTTACCCCTTAATACTTTAACCACCAGCAACAGACAATCATTAGGTGGTATACTCGGGAATAAGTTTTTGACATCTAGTGAAATTAATTGCGCCGAAGGGGGAACTTGTATATTTTTAATTGATTTACAAAATTCCACTGAGTTTAACACCGAACAAGGAGCCGTGAACTGAGTAACCTCCCTCAAAATATTATTTAGCCATGCTGATAACTTGTAGCATGGTGATCCTACAAACGACACGACCGGTCTTATTGGTATGTTAGGTTTATGGACCTTTAGAAGTCCATAAAGCAAAGGAGTCCTTGGGTTTATTGGATATAACCTTGATTTTGAAAATTTAAAGAATTCTATTGTAGTGAGACAATGGGCTAAGGTTTTTTTCATTTTTTCAAAAAATAGGGATGTTGGATTCCTGTTTAAAGGTTCGAAGTCACCCGAATTCAAAAAATCATTGACTTTATTAACATAATGTGCCCTGTTCATAGCAACCAAACACGAACCCTTGTCTGCCTTTGTAAAAATTAAATCGTTAGTCTTAATTTTTCTTTTAATAGAACTTAAAGTTTTCCACGAAGAGTTATTGGGATTATTGGAAAAATTAGTGTGCAATAGTGTTATAATCTTTGCTCTTAGAATATTTTTATCTGATATGTCTGTTGATTGTAAGATGTTTTCAGCTTCTATTGCAAGGATTCCTTTATCCTCTGTGCTTATCAGTTTATGGAAAATAAATTTCAAATTTCTGTTTAGTAAATTCAATTCTAAAGGGGAAAATAGTACATTAGTAAGGTTAAGAAATCTATTATGAAATTCGTGATTGGTGTAGCTAGGCAGGTTATAATTCGTTAAACTAACTCCAACTTCCTGTTCTCTTTGTTTAAATTTTAGGTTACGTAATTTATTACAAAGTCTACTAAAAGTCTTATTACCGAAACTCTCCACACCATCGCAAAAATTCCTATCTAAAGATGAGAACTCATTAATATGAAGAAAACTATTTAAAGTAAAAAAGAGATATTTAAGTTTAATATTAATTCTACTTAGCTTCTTGTAGTGATCCTTGACTCCCTCCTTAAGCCAAATCTTCGTTGTTTCTTTGACTGCAACTTGCGCTGAACTAGAGTTGTTTTTGCATTTTATTTTCGCAAACGTAGGGGTAAGGTTAAACAGCAAGCACTGTTGTAAAAACCATATTTTCAATAGGTAATTCTTCCTTGAAATAAGGTTTTTTCGGTACATATGGATGAGAGTAGCCTGATTGGCATCATATAAATTAAAAAAGTCATTCATTTCCTCTTTAAGGTGCTGGTATAATATCAAAAGCAGGAACGAAAAACTCTCAAAATCTCCAATAACCAACTATAGAACTCCGCACCATCAGAATATACAATTTGCGACTAACTTAACTTCACTCTAGTAAATTAATGTGTTTTATTGTAGATGTCACAATGTGTATTAATTATAAAATTTTTAATCTTTGTACCTATTTGGAATGTTTTGTTTGTATACAATTAGAGTTCGCTTACGTGTATGTATGTGTATCGTTCTATTTTTGGTAAGGGAAAACCCTATTTTTTATTGTAATTTTATTTTACATTAATAGTCTGATGATGCCCTAACCGGGTGAATGTAAGCGTTATTTAAATTAAATAGATGCTGTAGATTTTGGGAGTTTTTCGTTCCTGCTTTTGATATTATACTAGCACCTTAGAGAGAAATTGGATGACTTTTTTAATTTAAATCATAAGTAGTATGTAGTTTTACAATTTCAACATAAGTAAATTACAACACTGTTTTTACCTAAAAAATTCTAATAGTAGTAGTTCTTATACTTATAGTAGACGTTTGTACCTACCCAAAACACAAGTACACTATACCGTATGAAAAAAAAAGATAAACAAAAAACAACAACAAGACTTGAGAGTGGTGTGTCAGCAAGTTATTTTTATATAGATATTTGAATTTTGTTGGCGCGAGTATTTTCATTTCGAGAGGAATATGATTGTATAATAGGTAAACATTATAAGAGAAAGATTTTGCAAACAAGGCAGTCTAATGGAAAGGAGGAGATATTAAGCCCCTATACCTTAGGTTTAAGTTGTAAACATCTGTTCTAAACTTTATTTTGTTGTCCAAATATGGTGGACTTTTATTAAATATTATTCTGTGGAATAAGACAGCGGAGTGAAATGTACGGCGATTTTCCATATCTAACCAATTGCAAGTTTTGAGTTTGTGAATTACTGGCTCAAACTTCCTTACGCCAAATGCAAACCACAAAAACGACCTCGGAACTCTCTGTATCCTGTCCCTATCCTGTTTGGTTAGGCATGGACCATACAATGCATCACAATAATTAAAGTGACTTAACACAAGAGCATCTGACAATGTTAATTTTAGTTTTTGACTTAGTGCACGCCTATGTGGATATAACAACTTTAAATTTGCATACGCCCTCTGTACACATGCAGATATGTACATGATCGATGAATCTTAAATCTGTATCTAAAATTACCCCCAAATTCCTATATTTTTTTTCAAAGGTAAGCTCTGAGTTATTTAAATTAATTTTAAGTCAATTTTTTGTTTTCCAAAAGCAAGTATTTTAGTTTTTAAAGGGTTTAATTTTAAGTGGTGTTTTTCTGAGTTTCGAACTAGTTGATTCAAATCTTTATTTATGTTAAGTTGAGTTTGTGCTATGCTATTAGGTGTGACAGAGTATAATAATTGTTTATCATCAGAAAAACTATACTCAATACAGTATTCAAGGGCATGTGTGAGATAACAAGTGTATATGCAGAATAGTAACGGGGATAGCCCGGAGCCCTGTGGAACACCACAGTAAAGCGACCCTCTGTCCAAACATCCCTTATCGGTTTCTACATATTGAACCCTATTAGATAAATAGCTTTTAATTAGATCGACAGTACTCTGTAAAAATCCAATATGCAATAGCAAAGCGAACAGGACCTGGTGGTTTACTTTATCAAACGCTCTTGTGTAGTCTAACAATATCAAAACACATGAGTTTCCAGAGTCTATATTTGACATTATTGAATCAACCACGTCCAACAATACTGTACAGCAACTGTAGCCTTTTCTAAATCCCGATTGTCTCAAGGGAAGGATATTGTGTTTATTCAGGTGTTCTATTATTCTAGCGGTTAAGATTTTTTCAAATATTTTCGAGCAGGGTGATAAAAATATGGATATGGGTCTTAATTCAAAAAGGTTTGTGGGCTCGTTTTTAGTTTTTGGCAACGGAAAAACCCTAGTAATTTTCCAGGAGTCTGCAAATTCAGATACGAGAATACACGAGTTATAAATATTAACTAAAATATTTAGAATCTGAGGGCAGCATAATTTTAGCATTTCACTGTTAAGACCATCCGGACCAACGGTATTTGATTTTATTGATGATAAGGTAGTGTAAACTTCCTGTTCATCCGCTCGCATTCCTGTTCAAGCTAAATAAAGTTTTTTGCCGAACTAGTAGTATGTAATAAAATCAAGTCCGGATCTGGTGGTTCAAGTTGAGAAAATTGAAGAAAAAAGTTGTTTATTTCATTCGGGTTATTAAGATTATTGGGAATGGTATCACCGGACTTTTTGTTTAAAATATTAAGATTCTTGAGAGTTTTCCATAAAATTTTTCCGTTGCCATTGCTATTCTCTAGTAAGTGTTCTAGGTATGCTCTTTTTTCTCTATTTATAACACTAGTAGTTTTGTTTTTAATGTATTTATAGTAATTCTAATTTAGAGAGGTTTTATTTTTTTTAATTTGTTATAAGCCTGATCCTTTCGCTTGATAAAACATTGAACAGCATAAGTACACCATGGCTGGTTTCTATGTTTATAGTTAATTGTATAGGAGCTAGTTGATCAAATAAGTTAAGTATTGTATTAGTAAAAAATCAACTTTCAACACATGATTATTTATATAATAAGTATTATTTAAAGGAGATACAGCTAGGCAGTCGAGCACGCTTTGTTTATCTATTTTACTTAAGTATCTTGTTCTTTTAGATTTCTAGGTGTTTACTACATTTTTAAAATAAGACTGACCAAATACTAAATAACGATCAGAGAGATTATTTACTTTATTAGTACTGTAAAAATCTTGCCTGCCTTTCTGCGTAGAAACCAGTATTATTTGAGATTCTAGTTGGACTTTTAATTGTTTGTTTTAGATCAAAGTGTTCTATTGTTTTCATGAAATTCTGTGATTTTGTGTTCTCTATATTTAGCAGGTCTATATTTTTATCTCCCCCATATATAATATCATGGCAATTTGTATAAAGTTGTGATAAACTATTTTCAAGGGTATCCAGAAAATCTGAGACAGAGCCTGAAGGAGGCCTGTATACAGTGCCTATTATAACGTTTTTGTTTTTAAGTTTAATTTTAAGCCATACCTCCTCTAGTACTGACGAACAATTTAAATGTAGCTGCTCGAATTCAATTAAATTTAAAATAAATATACTAATACCTCCGCCTCTGCCTGCACTGCGATCTAATGTTAAAAATCTATAACCATCAACATTTAAAACATCGTTCGGTATGCTACAATGCAACCATGTCTCACACAGACCAACAAAGTCAAATTTTTTTTCCAACAAAAATGTCAATCAAATAATCACTTCCTTTTCAGCAATGGTCAAATGTTTTCGTACTCTTTTCTTGGGTGGTGACAATGGGGGTGTACACGGCGCGTCAGCCATTATTTGTTAACAAACAAATTAACAAAAAAATAAACACAATCTCAACTTTTCAATATTGCGAAGATTCAAATATTCGAATAGCAGAAAATTCAACCAAAACGATCTAAAGCCGCTCGACTAATAAAATTAAATAAAACCCCAAGTGATGAACCCTATCGAGGCTCTAGGCCACACCTCCGGCGCAGAACGATCACGTGACCACTTCATCTGTTCGGTAACCCAAGTATAGTTAATTTCTTTTATAGCATATCTAGTCTTTTGGCTTTTTCTCACTTGATGCGACAAAAGTAATTTTTCTATATTGCCTAATTGATGACATATTATTTATTGATATAATATAAATTACATTATTTTTTTATTAAGACAAAAGCAATACATTGTAATTTAAAATCCTTTAGCTAATAAAATATATACAGGAGTATCAAACTTATAGAAAAAAATAAGATTTTCATAAGCTAAGATGCTAAGAAGATTTGTTCAAGGGAACTCTTGTGCTGGATTTTTGTCGCAATATTAAGAAATGTCTTGTATAATTTTATGAATTAAAAAAAATTAAGAACATGCGTAGAAAAATAATTATTTTCACATGTAAATAATTAAAATATTTTCACGATATTTTAATATTTTAAAGTATTTAAGCATATAAATATTATAAGGCCAAGTTTCTTCTCTGATCCGGCCTAGAAAATTTAAGTCTACAGTTCCAGTAACATGTTTAAACCCGAATCAAAATTCCGACCGAAAAAATATCTGAACATTTTATTTTAAATAAGTTTAAAAAATAAACGTGTGCTGGGCTGAACTATAATTTGGGAGTTTGTTCATTCGGAAATTTTTTTATTTTGGAATTTTTTCGTGCGTATGTTTCCCTATAGGAATTTTTTCGTCACATTTTTTCAAATTTTATTAAAAGGCCATTTGACAATTTAAAAAAATGCGAATAGTTCCGAAAACCAAAAATTTTAAAAATCTTTTTTATTTTTTTTTAATTATTGAAATCCGTAGAGCAAAATAAATTACAGTTTTCGATGATCACGTTTTTCATCCTACAAAATGTGTTCTAAAACTAATAATGCAAAGTTTCGTCAACTTTTTTTCTATGGGCATTATATTGCCTTATAAATGTCGTTTCTGTTATCTCTTCAAAAATATATCACACTTACATATGCAACAAATATGGTAAGTACTTTCTATTAAAAAGAGAGAAATGCATTATCTACATCTATTTTACTATATTTTACTATATTTTAAGCAATATCTACCATTGATCAAAAACTGTTAAAAAGGGAAAATCGATGGGAATGGTATTCATTTAAAAATAGTCCTCCCGAAAATTTTCTTCTTGGGTCACAATACATTTTTCATAAGTTTCAACTAATTGTTAATAAGCTAAATCAAAGTGAGATTCGAGTCCATTTAAGTTATGCCTCAATTTACCCTAATATTTTCTACTAATAAAAACAATATTAAATTTTATTGACTTGCTCCATTTAAAGCCGCATTTATTCTTAACTTTCCACACATTAAAATACATAAGTTTTTTGTAAAAGTACATTAATTTAAACTTGTAAAGTCTCGTGACCCAGAAAAATGTTTAAAAGAGGGCACGTTTTAAAATCCGGAAATGAATTTAACTTCATCTCGAAGTTTCGACTATTTATTCAGTCGTCCTCAGGACACTAAAGTTGGAAGCAATAGGTTGATTTTTACACTTATGTAAAGGATATTTAGGTAAATATAGTTTCGTCGTTAAGACGTTCTGATAATTTTTAGAGTTTAATTATTATTTGCTACTTATGTTTTTTTGTGATACTAATAGAATCCAAAAAGAGCATTTTAAGTAATAAATAAAAATATAAGATTAATTAAATTTTTTTAATTTTAAAAGGAACATTATCAATTTTGTGTTTGCAGAATGTTTTCTTGAAAAAAATTCCGATTATTCCAATGAATAAATGTGTGCTTTGCACCTATTTAAGTTATGCATTATTAATAAGTTAAACTACTTTTTTCTAAAAATACATTATCTACGAAATATTTTTGGACAAATGGTTAAGAGAGAGCTGGATTTAAATTCAGAAATCCATTTAAGTTTATTTCAAAGTTTTGACTATTGATATAGTTTTCAGCAGAAAATTAGAATTTACAAGTATATTTCGGTAAATTAAATTAAAAATGACTTAGTTTAAGATAAAAGCTATTTAAAACAATAAGCCTTGGATAAAACACGCATTCCCTAATATAAATATAAATGGCTCTTCATGCCAAATTGAGATCTAATGATTTTCTTAAAAATACTTTGCATGTGCATTTTAGTATGTATCAGATGTTTTAAAATTTCACTGGAGGTACCTCCTGTAATTTAAATCTACTGCATATGTAGTACTGCACATAATAGCTGAAATTTTGCGAATATAAGTGGCTTTGAATCCATTTAAGTTATGCATAAATTTCACTTCATAATAATTTAAAAATTAGTAAAAAGATTCTTAATATTTGAAAGAATAGTGTTTGAATTAACTCCCTGTTAAAAAATTAATTCTTAATTACCAAACTAACATAACTTTTAACATAATTAAAAACAACAGTAGCATTGTAATTTTAAAGCCTTTTACGTTTTTGTGCTTAATACAGCAATAACATGGCATAAACGAAGAACCCGGGATTTGGAAGAAAAACAAACCGGCAAATTTTATAATAATTAAAACGAAATGCCAGGTACTTTGTTAGGCCGCACTGTTTGTTTAATTTTTTGATAATGAAAAAGATAATTACGGGGCAATTAGCCTCAGTTTATCCAGAGTTGCATCTTGCTATTTACCTTTGAGCCCCTTTATACATTTTCCTAGCGAAAAGGGTTAATTACTCAAAAGACTGAAATTACACTTAAATATAAATATTTAGTGGTTTGTTTGGTCGTAGTAAAAAAACCAATCGTTTGTAGACCATAAAAAATATTAAATTACTTGCATAATATTTATTTAGATGGCATTATTAGACTCCTAATAGCCCCAGTTTTATAGTAGCAAAAAAGTATAGGTTTTCACTTTTAAATTATTTTATAGTGAGAAAGTTTCGGTTAAATGCAACTTTGCGGTTTATAAATGATTTACGGACGCTACCAAGAGTTTTCAAATTTTAGAGTTTAAATTTACTGCCTACATATAGTTTAGTCAATGGATTATTTTATTAGTTACTGAACTTTATTGGACAAAACTTAAATACATTGGATATAAGTTTTAAGACTGGGAAATAATTCATTTTTGTGGACATGTCGTAATGCTGACAGTATCCCAAAAAATTTATATTTAATGAATAATTTAATTTTTTTCAAATATTTGGGCTCATATAAATGAATTTAAAATTTTATGCCTATTTCAAAAGAAGTTAATAAAAATGAAAAAAGATAAAGAGAAAGGGTTAATTATTTGGAGATATGATCAGGTTCATGTAATATACGCGTTAAGATGATGGCATATATATCATCTAGCATGTCAGCTACACTTGAGGCTGCGGGGGTTAAAATGAGCTTCTCAAATACCCCCTTAAAAATTCTTTGAACGTTTTTTTTTTAATTGACTTATGCATTTTGGTAAAGCCTTCTATGGGTCTAGACAGAAACTGTTTTATCTGCAAAACCGTAAATATTTATATACAATCTAGAACAGTCTATAAAAAGATAGGAACGTTAAAATAAACGACCTATTATAAAACTTTTTGTGTGTTTTTCATACGCGTTACTTGATGTCACTGCCATTCTCTCCATTTTCGCGTTGAAAGGGTGCTATTTGAACGGAAGGTGAACATCATAAATAATGGGGGAGTATGGTCTGTTTACAACATGTTAATGAAAAATTCCATTTTCCATATAGGTTATCCTACACACAAAATTAAAAAAGGGTCAGATGTAAATTAATAAAATTTTTCGATTTAATTTTTTTTTTAATTACGTACATGACGAGAAGTGTTTTTACGTCAACCTGTCTTCAGCATTTCATTTTTTTTTCAGTTTGAAAAAATTATATTTCTTTAGCATTGTGCTTGCTATTGATAGAACGTAGTCAATCACATTTTCCAGAACGGCAGAAAAAGGAAAATGTAAAATTACGATAATTAGCGTCAAAAAGGATGAAGGGCTTTCAACGCAACAGCCTTCATCTAATAGTTAGATATTTCTTTTAAGTTTCTTGAGAAAAAATTGAAATTTTGAACATAACCTGCCCTATTCATTTTACTTTAATTTAAGATTTAATTAAAAATTGCTTTCTAGACTAGACTTGCCCAACTAATCCTCATTTTTGATGTTATATTAAACTTTATTTTTATGGCTTTTTGTGCATAACTTAAATGGATATGAGCGTTATTTCGCTATAATTTTTTTAAATAGATCTGATTCGGTATTGGCATTTTAACTATCGTCTAGTTTTGACCACACTTATTCGATTTTCTACTTTTTACATTTATTAACGAAAAAATATATGTATATTCCACGGGATTAACAATATTAAGAAATATTTGAATTCTTGTTAGCTAATAAACTTATTCATTTTTATATTAATTGGTTAAATGGAAATAAAAATTATTATAATCGTTTGCCAGGCATTTAGGAAATAGTCAGTGTAATTTTTTTAGAGTATTTATTGGCTACATTTACAAGAAAAACATTTTGATGTCATAGTTTTGATCATAGCTATAAACAAAATATGTGGATTGACCTGTTTTTTTTTTTTTGAGAATTTATTTGTTAGCCCTGATGACAATACTGTAATATTTAATTTACTTTTTTTACTAGTAATTGAATTTATAAATTTAATGCAATAATAATACATTTTATTTCTTTCACTTTTCACAGCGGATAGATTGTTTTCTGTTTTAATAATTTACTTCTTTTTCTCTGTTTTTTTCGTTTTTTTTTTGCCAACAATTTATGCGTTAAATAACTTTAAAATTTTTTCTATTAGCTATATACAGTGGTGGCCAAAAGTATGGAAACTTGAACTATACCAGAAGGGTTATAAACAAATTGAAATAAGTAAAAATTGAAACATTTTAAAAGGCACTGTTTCAAAAATAATTAAAAAATTTGAAGAGAGAGGAAATGTTTTGGTAGCCCACAAGCAAGGAAGGCCAAGAAAGTTGTCCAAAAGGGCTATGAAGGTAATGAAAAGAATATCGACCAAAACCAATGATGAACGACCCAAAGAAAACTTCTATAGATATTTCTGGAGGAATGAGTGAAACGGGGATTTCTGTGTCTGCTCGCACGATGAGAAGAAGGCTAAATGAAGTGGGGCTTTTTGGAAGAGTTGCTGTAAAGAAACCACTAATATCAAAGAAAAATAGAAAGGATCTGAATTAACGATCTAAAGTTCTCATTTGCTGGTTTAAAAAAAAAATATTTATATTACAAATAGAACTTAAATCTCGGAAGCCAATCGTTGTAAAAAAAAACTATAAATTACAATAGTTAAACAACCTTTACCATAAGACCCTTTATTTGTTTATAAATTTTTACAGTTTCTTCAACAATTTACCCTAAGCCCAACTGAGCTAAACCAATAAAAATTTCTTTAATTCAAAAATCAAATTATAGCTAAAGCGTAATATATTGAGTACTTTTCAAAATCACGTAGTTTCAATAATTACCCTGCACCCCCGGTCCGAAGAAACTTCCCTCAAAACAATTATTCCTTTTCCCAAGGCAACAAAAACGTTTTACCCCTGCACGGCAAAATAATAATTATTTGCAAAAGTCCCCATCCTCGCTAACGAGTCCGAAATTACTTTCAGTTATCGGAGTTATTTAATTGGCCCTTTTTAATTAATTCATAATTCAGAGTGTAAATTTCAGACCTGTAAATCCTGTTTGCTGCTAAATATACCTGCCGGTGATTTTATTTTTAATGTCTATACTGTTCATATGTTGAGACTAAACTTTTAATTAATTCTGATTATTATGCAATAATAATTTTGTAATAAGATATTTTATCAATATCATATTTCCGGTCAATAAATCTGATCATGATTTGTGTTTAACATTAAAATTCACTTCAATATTTTTTTTTTAATTAAAATTATTCAAACGGAGCTGTGCATATAAATAGAGTTTTCGTTATTTGAAGGTATTAAGAATAACATATAAAAAAAGAGTAATCGTGTAATTGTAAAAAAACTATAAGACAAATTAAAACGTTCATTAAATTAATTCACCGAATCAACAACTCAATTACTTCAAGGCTAAATTTAATTAAAACCTAAGATGAAAATAATATCTTCCAAGATAATTTACTTTATTATTTCAGTTTATTTTTCCGCAACCTTTTGATGCGGATGTTTAGAATATTTATATGGATGAAGGGTTTCATTCAAAGCAAAATACTTCTCATTCTCTTTGACAAGCCATGCAATTAAAATAGGGAGAAAGGCTGAATTCCTTTTAACGGGGCAAGTAGCAAACCCTTTCTGAAATGTTCGAATAAGTATCAAGGGAGAGATTATACCGCTGTTGGGCTTCGATTAGTCCTTCTTTAATACGCCTCTCAGTTTGGGTTTCAGAGTCCGATAAACTTTTAGAGCTGAACCTCGAACTTTAAAACAAATACCTAAAATGCTTTACCTATTGATGTAGAATTAAAAAGTTATCTAAGTAGTTTGTAACGCCTATTTAATTACTTTTTACCATGTTATAGCTTAGCAAACCCACGCATTGCAATTAAATTTCTCAATTTTCGTTCAGAAAACTAATTATTTAATTCTGGAACGCAGCAGCGAGTCTTTCGGGTTTGTTCGGGTCATATCAGATTTTATGCTATGGTTAAGAGTGAGAAAAGTAATATACAAATAGAGGATCTCATGTCTATAATTGGTCCACTTTTGTTTCCTATATACGCTTTTACATATGATTTTGCATTATTTTAACCCCAATGAATCAGCAGAAGCTGAAGCATCTCTTAATGACGATCCTAAATCTATAAATGATTACTTAAGGGAAAATAACTTAAAGATAAATCCTGACAAAACAGAGGTATTTCTATTTTGAGCAGAAAAACGAAGAAAACTAATAGAAAATAGGTTGCACTTAAAACTGGGTGACACAAATTTGGGATTTGAAAATTCATAAAATTCCAGAGTTTGAGATGGGAAAGAAATCCAGAAAGGAGGAGACCGCCAAGCTTATTAATTAACTAATCCTAGGCAGAATGAAAAGAAGCATAAAACAAAAATTTCATAGCATTAGCATGCGTGAAACACTGATTATAAGACTTTCTCAGTTTAACTTGGAAATGTTTTATTTTGCACTGAAGTGCGGTTTTTAAGACCTTCAATTTTATATGTGAAAAGTTATTATCGAAAACATCGCTTTGCGCTCAACTGTACCCTCGACAGCAAGTCAGCAATAGAGTGGACGTGTTGAGAGTCGTGATTGATCGTGCTAGTAACAAATATTAGGGGCATAAATCCAGTCTTATGTGGATTTAACTATAAATTACAACAGTAGAAGTGTAAAATACGCACGAACCTGAGTCAGCTATTAACCACCAATTATTCAAATTATATCTTGTAACGTAATTTTGTCATACGAGGGAATTTACCCTCGGAAATTTCATTTTCACTTGTGAGAATCTAATTCAAAATTTCGCCTATAGAAATGTCAATTAACACTCTCGCTACTAGTTTTCTATTAACATAGTAATAATGCAATTAACATGACAGGCATACGTATTTTGTATACAGGATTTCAATCATTTTGTAAGTATACCATATTTGTAGGCTGAGAATTTAATTTAATTAAATAACTACTTGAGGTATATAATATATTAGTATCTTTAAATTCTTAACTGCTAAAGCACGTAAAAGACCCTTTTATCTATAACCAAATATAATCATTATATTAATCGTTTTCAGATAATAACATTTTTATTAATAGCAAAATATTACCTAAAAATATTTTAAAAAATCCTTTATTTATTCTTAAAGGCAAACATATAATTAACAAGGAATAAAAAACAAACAATTCAATTTAAAACCATTAAAAACTTTGGTGAAAACCTCATCCAAGGGTGCAAATAAGATAATTTAATTGGTTTGACAAATTACTTTCAAAATTTAGAAGCGACAAACTTTAAATTGGATCCGAACGTTTTCATCCTGTTAGCAGACCAGTTCCCGATAAAACTGATAATTGCCCGTCCGCGCTACAGCTGAGGCGGTGGACCTGGCTAGTGTAGGGTGATATAATGATTGATCAAATTAATTAGATCATTTTTAAACATAAGGAAATTATTTGAAATATATGAATATTCACGAAAAACAAAAAGAATTTCAAGAAGAAAATATATATATACAAGGTGTTTGGCGGAGGCTTAGCCAAACTTGGTGGGCATATAGATACGCTCAGATAGAAGATATTTTCTTAATAAACTTGTGTTCTAAAGTCTCGGGTTTTTCTATATCATTGATTTTCTGTTATTTTCAGGATTTTTAAAAAATTATGCCTTTTGACATCTTTAAATTTTTTCAGCATATTTTTTACGTTTTTTTTTTACATTTGTGTTTAGTCTGTAATGTAAATACTGGTGTCTTGCACCTTGATTGATTTGTTGCTAGTACGTCACTGGCAGCATGGTGACGAGTACTGCGGGTTGTCTTATTGTTGATGGCGTGGTTTTGCAGGATGTTAAATGAGACACAACGTGATCGTTAATGCTAATTTTATTAATTTCACCTAGCGTATTCATAGTAAATATAATAGTCGATTCATCACTTTTAATTTACAATGGGTGACTTGGTTTTAGTAATAAATGTAGGTCAGGCGTAATAATGCAATAATGCTGACTGGAAGGTTCATTGATATTAATTTAGGTTTTTTATATACTAGGCGAAACAATATGTATAATATAAGATTTGAATAAAATTAAAAACTAATGGCGGTTAGACATTCTGCCCTCTCTCAATAGTAGATCTTAGAGAGCTCAGTTCCACTGCTTTGTCTTCGTCCTCAGATTGTTCCTCGCTAGTTTTATTCTGTGGTCGTTTCTTGGACATGTAAGCTCGACCATGTGGCCTTATACATTTAAATAGGCACCAGCCACTGATTGCTAGTCCGATTATGAAGATAGTGTAGCAGCGCTGATGGTTCCAGAATGCTGCCTGATAGTTTGCCATGTTGTCTCTTGTAGTTCCCGTTAAATGTCAGACTCATTTGTCGCCAGCTTTTCTAGTCCGGGTGATAAACCTATGACTGGTTCTAAAGATAGGTCAGGAACGTCATTATTGCTACCAATAGTGTGGTTAATGGGTATTGATACTGCCTTGGAGTAGCTGGCTAGCACCGAGATGCTAGATCGTCTTGTTTCAGGTAAAGTGACGTGCTTTGTTTTAATCATGCAGTCGTCTGATAATTTGATGATGCCTGCTGACTGGATCACGATGTCTTAACGCGTGCCATCACAGATAATTGCTACATTTGCGGAGCTGTTTGTTATGAACAACCAAGTATTTGGATTGTTCAACTTCTTCCATATAGTGGTTTTCACGACATGCTTTATGGATTTGCACTGTATCCCCTGTGGTCGTTGAAATATCTCATCTATCAATCATAGAATCAATAAATATCTATCTCTAGGGGCGGCTCGAAGGACCATGAAAATATCTAGAGCTCTTCCCTAAACCTTTTTTTTCTCCCTACTACCCTATAGCAGCCTCACTATAGGTTTACAGGCAAGGGTGGCTTGGCCGTAGTAGGTTGAGCAATGAAGAACTACTGGGTGTAGAACTCAATACTGGTTTATTCACAAAAATTAACAACTATTTATATCAATCTTAAGATAACAACTCGAGGTAATTATACAAATCAAGGTGAGCATCGTAATCATAATTTTAACTATTTACTAATTACGACCTTGCAAACTTATAGCAAACGTGAGCTTAAAATCCATCGCAAACACCTTGACCGGCTAACATAAGCAATTTTATATATTTATGTATGAATACTTAAAGCTACCAAAAAATGTAAAATATTTTAAAAATGTCGTTCAGACATTTTTTTTAGTTCTTTAAGGATTGTTGCTAATACAGGATAGATTGAGTGGGACAAAAGTGAAAAACAATTTTAAAAAATTTAACATTTTATTAAATAACAATTTTGACGTCATCATCAGATTGTTGTAACGTTTTGAGGTTATGTTATTTTTTCCAATTTAATCGTTTTCTCTTTGAAATTTAAGGTTATATCAATTTTTTAATTTTTTTAAGGGTTATTGTCTTTTATGGTGTGATTGAGTAGATTAAAGATGAAAAATCTTCATAAAATACATAATTTTGCCAAATAACAACTATGACGTCGTCAGACTTTTTAGTCACGTGGTCTAATTTTTTTGACAGCTTTCTAAATAGCCGTGACGTCATAGATCATGTAATATTTTGAGGTTATGCCAATTTTTGGCTTTTCTAACCGTTGTTGCTAAGACAGGATTTAATGGGTAAAGCGTAAAAAACACAAAAAAAACAACATTTTATGAAATAGCAACTCTGACGTCATCAGGCTCTCTTGTCACTTGTCAATTCGTTTTTGTTTTTGACAAATGTTGGTTAGTTGACTTAATATATCTCACTCCATAACCGATTCTCTGTTCACTAAATTTTTGAGTCAAATTAAAAAACAAACCGTTTAAGTTAATCTAAAACTTGACATTGGCAACTTAATATAGCAGCTCAAGTCACTTTTCAACGAACATATTCCTTCTTGACAAATGACAGTTGATTATGTGGTAACTTTTAAACTTAACAACGTTGAAGTATTTTTTGACAAATGACAGTCTGATTAACCTCACACACCTCGTAATCTCAAAATGAAAAAAAAAATGATATAAAACAAATAAGTGCTTCTTATTGATGTGTTAGATAAGGATAAAAAAAACCACATAAGGATAGATTGTTATAATTTTAGAGAACATTGTGATTAGATTGTAACATATAACGATATGATATTCTTAGAAATTTAATATTATTATATTGTAGGGAAGGTTTTTGTTTTGTTATGATTTACGTGCTTCTACCTAACCTAACTTTATTTTTATGTCATTAGAAATTGTGCGTTTTTGCTCATATGCGCCCGCACTAACAAAACCCGTTGTTAGTCCGGGGGGAGTATATTAAAAAAAAAAAGTTTCTTTACTATAATTTGCGTGTAGTACTGTACATAAGACTGAGGAAAATACTCCATTAAGTCCACTGTTAGTATAATAAACATTATTGTTTCGGGTTATAGCGTAACAGTACAAAATTCCTAAAATCTTTTAGGTTCTGTTGCTAATTGCGATTAATCTGCTCAATTTTCGTTGTGTCTCATTTAACATCCTGCAAAACCACGCCATCAACAAAAAGATAACCCGCAGTACTCGTCACCATGCTGCCAGTAACGTACTAGCAACAAATCAATCAAGGTGCAAGACACCAGTATTAACAGTAATGTATCCTGAATATAAAATAATATCAAGTACAAATAATACCGAAATAATTCGTTTTGAGCTCAAAAAGTTAATACAAGTAGCAAAAAAAGTTATGAAAGGTAACTTTAACTTGACGCAAAAAAAAACTAAAATCTGTCAAGATGTTCAGGTAGTTTTAAAAACATCTACAGTTAATACTCTTTTCAATGATATACGATGTGTAACACAAAGCCGACTAACTTGCCAGAATTCATGACTTTAAAGGACAATAAAGTACAAAAAAATATTTTTTTAATTTTATGTATTTATTTCAAAATTACAAATTTTATTAAAACTGCGCTTCCCTGGCTCTAATACATGCCCTACGTCGCATCTCTTTTCTGATAGTTTGAAAAGCGGCATCGATTCTTTGAATGGTCAAATGAGGAGATCATGGAACATGCTATGGGATTGTCGTATATCATTGAAAAGAGTATTAACTGGAGATGTTTTTAAAACTACCTGAACATCTTGATAGATTTTAGTTTTTTTTTTGCGTCAAGTTAATTTACCTTTCATAACTTCTTTTTTTGCTACTTGTATTAACTTTTTGAGCTCAGAACAAATTATTTCGGTATTATTTGTACTTCATATTGATTTTTTAGATTCAGGATACATTACAGACTAAATACAAATGTAAAAAAAGCGTGAAAAATATGCTGAAAAAATTTAAAGATGTCCAAAGGCATAATTTTTTGAAAATCCTGAAAATAACACAAAATCAATGATATAAAAAAACCTGAGACTTTTACAACACAAGTTTATTAAGAAAATCTTCTATCTTCTATCTGAGCCTATCTATATTTAGCTTACCCCCCACCAAGTTTGGCTTACCCTCTGCCAAACACTCTGTATATATATATTAAGACAAGAAACTATTTTATTGCCTCTGTATGAAAAATTATAAAACATCTTAGTATGCATAACTTAAGTCTGCACGATTTCCATTTTCTCCCTAGATAATTATCTTTTTAAATCTGAAATACCACTGTTGTAAAAAGCAGAAAAATAATTATGTATTTTTATTTTTAAATAACTTATCATTATCCTAAGTGAAAAAAAAACAATCCTAAATAATTTTGAGTGCCATACAGGAATACGTTTTGGCTATATTGGTGCCATATGCATATACGTTTTGGTTGGTCTGGTGCAGCATTTATTTATTATTATTGCAGGTTTATTAAGCCGAATGTGTCTGTTATGTACTATATTTCGGAAAATCATTTTTTCTAATACATGCACAGGAATGCAAGTATTAAATAAACAATACAACAAGACAAAAAATTGCAATTGAAAAGTCTCAGAAACTTTAACTATGTAAGCCTGTATATTGATTACGATATATGATCATATTTCCTCAGATTAATAACATATCGACAGCAGGTATTTTACCCATAGCTATACTTTTAATTGATAGATTTTCGTGATTTTCACTTTAGAGTATTTTTGAAACTTCTTTTAAATTCTACTTAAATTTCCGTTTAATTCCTTCACTAGAATTTTTATTAATGTTTTTGTAGGTAATAATTGACTTTGGTGTTTAGTCTATAAGTGAATATTCCTTAAATAAAAATAAAATTAATTTTTTGTATGAGCAAATCTTTTTAAACCTAGTATTTTGGGTTCATATTTCATGCTAAGATTTTCATTATGAAATTTTTTCCACCTTTATTTTAATTTTTAATGCAAGATTCATTAAATTTAATGAAATATACTTTTTTACATTTACCTCGGCATTTTCCTGTCAGATTTTAATGAAATTTTCACTAAAAATCACTTTATCAACAATATCGATTTTATTTTGGAAAATCGATAACTCTAGTTTTCATGTTCCGATTTTCTTGATTTTTATTTTAAAATACTTCTGGTACTTTTTTTGACTACCACTTAAAATTTCAATAAAATCCCTTTGTTAAATTTTTTTTATTAAAATTTTTGTAGGTAAAAATTTAGAAGCTTTGGCTTTTGGTCTATAATGAAAATCTAACAATTCAACTTCTTTAGTTTTATTTGGAAATATTTCTGAGGCCTTCCTTTAGTATTTAATAACAAATTAATTAATACTCCTTTAATAAAAAATATTGTATTTAATTTGTATAACCAAAAGACCTTCGTAAAGCTACTTTTTTTGGATTCATATTTCATGCTAATATTTTGAGTATAAAATTCTTTTCTACACTTTCATCAATTTTGAATAAAAAATTTATAAAATTTTACTTTTGAAAAACTGGAGTTAATATTTAAAATTAAGTTTGCATGCTTGACTTTTTAAAATTTTTAGTTTATAATACTTTTGCAACTTTTTTTGACTATTATTTTTTCATTAATTTTTCTTTATTAAAGTTTTTTTAGGTCAAAATTCAGAAGGTTTGCGGCTTTGTCCATACCTGAAGATAATTTAATTTAATTTCTTTAGATTTATTTGTAAATACTTTTGAGGTCTTCCTTTAATATTAATTACAAAATTAATTTATATTCCTTCATTAAAAAAAAGTTATTTGATTTGTTGTATAAGGTAATCTTTTTGAACCTTTCTTTTTGGTTATAGATTTCATGCTAAAATTTTCATTAAATTTTTTTTTCATATGTTTATCAATTTTTAATTAAAAATTCGTTAAATTTTATCACATCTACTTTTTTTTCATTTATTTCGGATTTTTTTTGTAATATTTTAATGAAATTTTTATTAAAATCACTAAATTAACAGACTTGATTTTAAAAAATCTATTCATCATGCTATTATGCTTATATCTCTAGTTCTCATTATCCGATTTTCTTGATTTTTACTTTGCAATACTCTTGAAACTTTTTCTGACTCACACTTAAAAATTTTTTTTACGAAGGTTTTTGTAGGTAAAAGTATTTAATTTTTTAAATTTTATTTGTGATTTTTATTTGTGTAACTTCTGAGGCCTCTCCTTAATATTTTATACAATTCTTTTCCAGACTTTTATTAATTTTTAGTGAAAAATTAAATAAATTCTATTAAATACACTTTTTTTAATATTTGCTTCTTGTAAGTTTGTAATTGTTTTTTAGAGACCTATACCTTCAGAATTTAGTAAAAAATTTACTATTACTTTTTCATTAAAAAATGGCATTTATATTTGTGTGTGTTTGGGTCACTTTATGCTAAACTTTTCATTATAAAAAAATTTAAACAATTTTTCATTAATTTAAAAAAATATATCATTAAATTCTTAAAACGTATTAAATTTACTGGAATCTACTAACTGGAATTTACTTAAATCGATTTCTGAATTTTCTTGAATAATTTAAATGAAATTTTTAATAAAACCACTTTCAGTCAATAGATTCTAAATTACATATAAAACCAAGGTAAACATTTGATCCGAAAAATTAATTGAGTCTCAGGTCTATAGCTCAAGTTATTATTCGCCTATTTCCTTTATTTTTAATTTTAAAATACTTTTAGGACTTTTTTTTGACATTTCATTAATATCCCTGTACTAAATATTTTTTAAATAAGCTTTTATAATTTTATATGTATAAATTCAGTCAAACATATGTAAAGTTCTGAGATCCCTAGTTAGTTAGTTTATAGATTTCCGTCATTTTTTAATTTAAAATACTTCTAATATTTTCATTTAAAATTTTGTTAATATCCCTATACTAGAAGATTTTTCATTATTGTCTTTTATGTACAAATCTAAAAACTTTAAATTATTCATTCATTAAATTCCATAAATCAAAATAATTGTTTTTGCTTTTTAAGTCCATAATTGGAGATCTTGTAAGAATTTCTACTTCTGAAAGTTTTTTAGACTTTCCTTTAAATTCTCCTTAAAATCCTTCATCTACAATTTTTCTATGGTTAATAAATGTAAACTTATTCAGACCTAACCATAACTTAAGCCATTATTTTGTACTCATCAAAGAGAAGTATTAACTATTATACCAAATTTTTTATACTATCTAAATAAGCAAGTGGAGTCTTACCAAGCTTGAAAAATCTCATAACATTATTTACAATGTATACATTATTCAGCTAACTCAGTATCTTGAGGGTCAAAAAAAGTATAACTTGAGTGTCGTCAGCATACCAATATATCTCACAGTTAGCAGCCATATTTGGGAGATCAGATATGTATGCTAGAAACAAGAGTGGTCCGAGTATAGAGTCCTAAGGCATTCCTGATATTATACATTTTAGATCAGAATTACCATCAATCAATGAGTACTGCAATACAAGAGATTTGGAAAAAAATTAAGATAGATTATAAAAATAAACCAACTTGGATATGAGTAAGTCATGATCGATGACATCAAATGCTTTGCAGAAGTTATAATTAGGGCAGTAATAACGCAGTAATAGTAGTATGTAGTATTTATTTCAAATAAATATTGGCTTAATTGTATGTAAACTAATATTTCCAACACAGCAGAAAAAGTAATAATAAAGCATCTCAGTGTGCATAACTTAAATGGACATGATCTCCATTTTCTTAAATACTACAGCAATGTTGTGAAAAGCCAACAATTTTTATTCCCTTGTAACTAATCATTATCGTAAGTGATCAAAATAAATCCTAAATACTTTTATTTATGGACTCCATGCAGAAGTACATTTTGCTTTATATTGGTGTCATATGCATGTGCCTTTTGACAAAAAGCTAACTTTAATGTTATTTCGCTCAGAATACACATATATTTAACATTCAATTGTCACTTATTACTAGCTATTTATAATTAGTTTTATTTTCTAATTGCTTCTACAAAATTGTGTTTTTATCTTTATTAATTAAAAATTGAATTTATTTTTTAAATTTTAAGGAGTTAACGTAACTTTGTTTTTTTGCCAAAAAATATTAAAACATCTTAGTGTATACAGATGTTCGATCATCATTTTTCTCTAGAAAACTACTTTATAATAATGCTTTATAATTTGAAATTATAATTCTTGTTCTTTAGTAAATCTTATTACGTCAATTGAATCCAGACAGTAGTGAATAACTAAAATGGTGAAATATTAAAAAGTTTCAATTTTCATTAACGAATATTAATTAAACGGTTTTTTTTTAAATTATGTTTATCCATTATAAAACCGTGACTTAACTAAAATATTCTGTTCGGTTGTATAAAATAATTCCAATGATTAACCCAATTGCAAATGCCATCTGGTCGGTTTAAGGAAATTACTGGATTAAATCACTTTTCAAAAATTAATTACCTTAAAGTTGGATTCAAGCAACCACAATATTCCTCGTTAATTTCCCCGACTTTGATCGTGCATACACGAATTGGATTTCCAAAGACGGGAATCTCAACAAATGCGCCGTTGGCTTTATTAATAATTTACTGGAGAAACGAGGGTATTCCAGGTAAATGACACGCGAAGAGAAATCATAATTGAGGCCGAATATTTATATTTAACGCCAACAGCCGACTAAGCAATCGATTTATCATTTTCAGTTTTCGACTTTTAGTTTTTATATTGTAAAACCTTATGGTAATAAGATACCAGGAAAAGATTTGTTGGATTTATTATGGCTTTAATTCACTATAAGGCGTCTTAAAGGAATCAAATTGAATTTAAAGACTATTAATTAAAACATGTTAAATCACTATAGACAAATAGTGTAAAGCCTACTATCTATATCTCAAGAACCCTTGACTTCAGCTAATTAAGAAAAAAAAAATATAACAAACATGGAAACGAGGAATCGTCCAACAATATTCTTAACTTTGTAAAGTGGTCGTAGGAGGGCGCTGGCAAAATAAAAAAACAAATTTAAAATTTAACTGAAATTAGTATATTAAGATATAAATTTGATAACGCCATTGGAAAGCTTAATAAATTTTCTTAAATTGGATCAATATTGAAGAAACAGGAAATAAAGAAACGTTGTTATATTTAAATCTAATACTCTTCTTAATCAACTTTAATGGATAACTATAATTATAATTATAATTATAATAATAATAATCTATGGATCTTGCCATCAAAAATTTTTTTTTCTATTTAATGAACCAAAACTATTTCAATTTGAGCGAAGAAAAAAATTATTTACGGAAAAACGATTTTATTATAAAATTTTTTCATAAAATACATCCCCCTAAGGGAAAATAAATTTAAAGTTATCATCGAGGATATTTTGAGCCATCGCTCTCTATTGTCCGATTTGAATTTTAAGTTGCTGATACGGAATAGGGACAAAGCGGTCAAGCAATGACAATAAATAAGCTTTTGCCTTTGAAAGTTCAAGAGGAACGAGATATTCAATTTATATCGCTGGTGCGGTGATAAAAGTCTTTAAACTTAATAAATTTATATATTTATTGTCATTTTATACAATTTTTTACTTAACTCTTTTCGACTGAATAAAAATAATTAACTTCTTCTTTTAACAGCCCTTTGCAGACCACTCCTGGACGCATTATTCTATGTAACCACCAAACCGTCCGTTCGGAGTTTGCCGAAGAGTGAACAATATGGAACCGACGAGTCAGACCTATTTATCTGGTGCATATAGATGGTGGGCACAGCATAATACGACATAGAAAATCCCCATGTAAATTTGAAGGGGGTCAAATATAGGCTTTTCCATAATATCCGTTAATTTTAAAGAAGAAGTTGTAATGGAACATTTTAAAGAGCTGGGTAAAACAAGGCCACAGAACAAATTTGGATGATTTGTGTTAAGTAGTTTTGAAATAAAAATGCTTGCCTTACCAAGATTTAAAAAAAATTCTTTGGAACTTTTTTTTCAAGTTAACAAGTAGTATTCACAATTTATATGCGATATCCCATAACTTAAGAGGATGCAACTCAGTATTTGATCGCCTTATTGCATATAAAAAAATCAAATAATTAATAAAATGCTTTATTTGTCATCAAATACAGTTTCGGTTAAATATTTTAGTTAACTATTTTTTCTGCTTCGTGTCCCCTATTGACTGTTCTTTTAAAACACATGCATTTAAAGAATGCGGAGCTTCTTTCATGTGAACTTTTCCACCTTCGGAGGGTCTTCCTAATAATCTTCTTTTTCCAGTAATGGTAGTTTTTCGGCGACTTCGGATGATTATTTTCTTTTTACAAAAACTCGGCAATTGTCCTTTATGTTTAAATGAAGTGTGAAGTCCGCTCAGCAAAGCAGGAGTTGATTTTCCATATTTGTTGGCATTATCGAGGCTGTCACTGCTGGAACAAAATTAATAGGGTCATCAGTTAAATTCTTAAAAATATGATCTGTGTTGCTTCCACCTCGCTTTAAGATCTTCAATTATCTCTGATGTAGTGGAGTCGGATGTATGTTGATCAACGGGTTTGTGAGAATCATCTACATTGTTGTCGCTATTGGTTTCAATGGTTTCAACCCAGTTGGTTTCAGCCCTATTACTTTTATTAGATTTTAAATTTAGTCCCTGCTCATCATGCAAAAGTGGTAAAAACATTTGTCACGTCATCCTGAACGACGTCTGTCAGAGCTATCAGTTTTTATTTTATTATTTCGGTCGGTTTTATATTCTCGGGGCCGGGTTAATAGGTTTTTTGCTTTTTCTGATTTTTATTTAATTTTCATACATTACATAGTCTTTAACCATCTTAAAACTGCCTGATTTTTGTTTGATAATATAAGTCTTTTTTTTGTCTAAAGTTTTTGGTTTTTATTATTGGACCGAACCGCGTATTGTGTACGACGGGTAGTTTTACATTAATACGCACCCAACATTTTGGCGACCGTGACAGGACTGGCAGTTTTACGGGTTGTGTTTAATCTTGTAGTATATACGGACATATTTTGGCTACCCTACTTGATCACCGGGCAATCGGTCCGACGCGTTGACGCCCTGGACTTAGGTGAACGCGGTTTAGGTGATTAACAGTGAGTATACAGTGCAGAGCAATGGATTAGAAAAAGAAAAGTCGTAGAGTACTCCGCACCAGTTTTACCAAGACCGTTAGTGAGTTATAGGGTCTTTTGTCATCACCGGAAGGAAAAGAGCGTTTGATTATGGTCTCTTTAGAATTGGTAAAACAGAAAATTGAGGATCTAAAGAGACTTGATGGGGATATTTATGCTCTTATGTTAGAAAAGGATGACACGGCAGAGACAGACTTACTAGCAGAAATGGAGAGTGCAGATGGATATGTTAAAAGGTATACAGATCTGAGTCTTCAATGTGAGGAATGTTTACAGCCTAGGGTAAAGGCAGATCCAGATAAAGAGGTAAATTCGAAGCCCAGTGTTAGCCACAGCATCAGACAAGGTAGGCGTAAATTTAAATTACCTATTCTCGAGTTGAAAAAATTTGATAAAAATATCAAAGACTGGTTGCCTTTTTGGTCTCAGTTTCAAAAGGTTCACAATGATTTGGAAATAGACGACAACGACAAGGTCGAATATTTAATTCAGGCGACGGTTCAAGGCAGTAGGGCAAGGCAACTAGTCGAAAGTTTTCCCGCTACCGGAAGTAACTATAGTAAAATGGTGGAGTGTCTTCAAGCGCGGTTCGGTCGAGAAGACCTCCAGGTAGAAGTTTATGTGCGCGAGTTACTTAAATTAGTTATAAACAATACCTCGTCTGGCAATAGATTAGACATAACTCGTTTGTATGATAAACTGGAAACTCAGCTACGGGCCTTAGAAACCCTCGGTATTACGTCCGATAAATACGCGGTGATGCTATTTCCGTTGGTCGAGTCTTGCTTACCTCCAGAGCTGTTAAGAATTTGGCAACGGACACCGGATATCGGAGACACTGGTATAAATTTGCAGGTTCCACTGGATAATACAGGTCTTACTACAATCGAAAATCGACTTAAAAGCCTCATGAATTTTCTAAAATTGGAAGTCGATAATGAGCAACATGTTTCTTCAGCAACAGAAGGTTTTAATTTGCGAAGCACTGTTCATAAGGATGTTAAACGGGTAGGTTACCAAACAAATAAAGCAGGCCAGGATTTTGAGCCTAAATCAGGCTTCTGATTCTTGAATTTTGTTAGAGCTAGATCGATGGCATTTTCTATTAAATCCAAGTACATCTCTCCTATTAAATTTCTAGGAAGGAAATGTACTGCAGGACCTATAATAGAATTTTCAAAGATACCATACCATTCATTCAACTTCTGAGAATATTGTGCTTTGTAAAAATCATTGAAGTGGGGAACTGAAAAAAAAATCATTGAAACCAACATATAGGGAATTATAAGTATTTTTAAGTGAGGGATCATTTAACATCCAATCGATCCAAGGATTGCAGATTTTGCGTCATAACTTATCCCTCTCATAAACAAATTTGACTGGTTCTTGTATCTAAAGTTGTTTTCCACCCTGTATTGTTTTTATTGAAAAAAAGCGATTTTTTTAGCGGAAGTCTTTTATTAAATGCAAGCCCTGCATGATCTGATTTTTTTTTAATATCGTAACAATATAATAATTATTTCTAGAATTAAAAATAATGAAGACTCCCCCAGGTCAGCAATAACGCCATATCTCCTAGGGGAGCGCTTCTTAGAAGATATTTAACCCCCTTTTGATTGACGCCTAGGGAACCAATTAAAGCGAATATAGCCTAGTCGCTTGGCTTATTATTTTGCCAGTTCACTTGACGGTGCTCTCATCCGATTAATTTGCAACTTTTATTATGTCAGCAGATCCTTAAGATGTTTCCATGTCAAATAATAAAATAAAAATGGCTGTCGTCTCTCTTCTGTTAATTAGAAGAAAATGTATTAAAGTCTCTTTGATGAATGGTAAGTGAAGTATAGTATATTTATACAGGGTGGGGACTCTAACTGGAATAAATTATCTAGCTTGAAAGAAAGAAGTATTTCAGAAAAACGCAAAAATACGACAACTAATACGTTTTGCGGCTTTTAAAAATAATACCCTACCTAATTTTTTTAAATGGATACTGTTTGTGGTAACTTGTTGAGACGCTCTTTTGAAAGGGAAATTGAAGGTGTACTTTTCTTTTTAAAAAAAATTAACACCCGAATTTAAATTTAAAAAAAACTGTTTAGAGGTGATATGAAAATTGAAAACAAAATATCACTACGTTAAATGCGTATTTTGTTTTTTTTTTTTAAGAAAAAGATCAATCGCTGAGAAATAACCACAAGAGATCAGGTCAGGTCAGGACTAACTTCACAGATTTTTTTAAGTGGAATGAAATCTCTTGTGCCTTCTTGTTTCTAATGCTATTTTAAAATGGAGGTTAATGTCGCATTTTGTTTGTCATTAATTTATTCAAAAATCAAACTTCTTTTAAAGTACTATTAATTACTGTCTAAGTTTTAAAAAATAATGAAAAGTAATAATATGAATAATATAAATTTTTTCACAAAAAAAAATGATTACTTGAGTAAATGTTAAATGAAAACCATTTAGTTCTTGGCAAAGCCCTAAACGAGGGTAAAACTATGTTTGCAAACTTCTTAAAGCAGTTGGCGTAATTAATTAAATTTCGTTTCTGATCCTCTGTTTTTGTTCTTTAATACTTCTAGTTAAAGGTAACCCCAAAGGTAAAAATCTAATGATGTATGGTCAGGTGACCTTGCTGAATATTCGATTGTCCTCCGTCCAATCCATCTATTACGGAAAAAAATATTAAGAAATGGTAGTAGATTAGCAGCATAATGGGAAGATGCACCATCTTGCTGAAACTAGATTCTTTTGTCAAAATTTACATTTTCAATAGGAAATAGTCGTATTAATTTTAATACCAATGTATTTTGTAAAAAATCTCTAATTTATTATCAAAAAATATTGGCCTAATAATTAAATCTCCAATGATTCCAGCCCACGCATTAGTTTATGCTTGATATTTTTGACTCGGATTTTTATAGCAATGACAATTTTGCCAGTTTACCTAAAAAGAAAAGGTTTGCGATAAATATTTGCAAAGACCACCTCATAAGATTTTGGCCTAAACTTTAAAACGGACTCAGCATCTACCTACGTCATCATCATTCAGCCCTCTATGTCTACTGTTAAAAATAAGCCAACCCAATCATTTTTCATTCAAATCGATTTTGTGCTGTTTATATCCAGTTGCTGCGGATCCTCTTAATATCGTCTGACCAATGCAAAGGCGTTCTTCCTCTACTTTGCTTGTCTGTTCTAGGTCTCAATTTGAAAAGCCTCTTTTTCCATCGATCATCCTGCATCCGTGCAATGTGGTCAGCCCAGTTTCACTTAAGCTTCACTATAGCTTCGATTCTTCTGGGTAAATGCACGTTTCTAATGTGGTTCCTCAAGGACACACGAAGCATTGATCTCTCCATCTTCTTCTGTGTAACTCTAAGCTGTTTTTCTTAGCTGTTGCTGTTGTTAGTGTTAGGATTTCTGAGCCTCATGTCATCACTGGTAGTATACTCTTCTTTTTAAATTGACAACCATGTCACTCTTAAAATCGTCCTTAAGTCTTTCAAAATCTGTCCATGAGAAAGTGAGTCTTCTCTTTAGTTTGCATGTCTGGTTATGTCTTGAGATGCTGACCTAATGGTCATTTGAATTTCAGCCCCGCCATCTTTAGCCCACAGCTGGGAGTGAGGTTAGTCATGAATTTTGTTTTTGACATACTGATATTAAGGCCGACTTTTCCACACATCTTATAGGTTCTGCAACATCAGTTGCATTTTTTCTAAATTTTCTGAGATAGCACTATATAATCTGCAAATTGTAAGTCGGGTAAATTCTTGCCATCTATGCTTATATTTCTCTGACTTCAGTTCAATTGTTGGAATGCACTCTCCATGACTGTAATAAACAATTTTGGTTGCATCGTGTCACCTTCCGAACACCATCACGTTCAATTGTTACGAGGTTGGTATTTTCATGTAGTTTTACCATCAATGTGGCATGTTTGTAGATTTTGTGGATGAATTTGGAATATCGGTAGTCGACTCCTGAGGTACATTCCATAATACATTTAGATCAATTGTATCGAAGCCCACGAATGTTATTACTAAAGCTCCATTATAATCGATTGTCTTTTCTATAAGTGTTTTGACGCTTTGGAGGTGGTCTTTCATTCCAAATCCACGACGAAGGTCTGCCTGTCCCACAGGTTAACAAAAATCTAATTTATTTTTCACTCGAGTGATTATAATTCTAGTAAACAGTTTATAATAGTTTTCTAATTCTGCTATATCCTCTTTTGTGAAGCAGGACTACAAGAAAATTATGCCAATTTTTAAGGACGTTACTATTGAATACTTAGATCTATTTTTATTGCGTCTATAACTATGTTGTCTTTCCCTAGCGCTTTAATATTTTTTGTGTTTTTTAATGCTAATTCTACTTCCTCTATGTTAATATCAGGAAGAACTTCTGAACTTCGGTTGACAATGCCTCCCTTCGATGTCAGGATTTCGGGTTCAGCATTTTCTCCGTCAGTTTCATTATATTGACTTTTGTACCGAAGTTTATAGAATTTCTCGACCATATTATACTGTTTTTCTTGTTCGTTATTTAAAACAATCAAATCAAACTAACTGCTATCAGCGATGCGGTTCCTTATATACTCGGCAGAACTTCAGATGGCACTTCAGATGGTTTCTCGGTGTTTATAATATCGTTAAAATATTTCATATTTCCGTTCTATTGGCCGTAAGTTCTCCATCTTTGTTTCTCATTTTGCATATTTCTTCTCTTCCATCCGTAGTTTTCTTTGGAGTACCTTTATGCTTTCGATATTTTCTATAGTTCGTTTAATTTCTTGCACTTTTTTCTTTCTTGTATCTCTTCTTAATGCTTTAGAGATTTTTCTGTTTACGTTCTTTAGCTCTCGATGAAGGGGTAAGGAAAAAATCAACCACAGATATGTGGTTTTTCTTTCACGACTTTTGTTTCTTAAGTGTTTGACCATTATTAACCGAATTCATTATGATTTTGCAAAATTCTGACGCTACTTCCTCTATTTTAATATCAGGAAGCACTTCTGAACTTTGGTTGACAATGCCTCCCTTCGATGTCAGGATTCCGGGTTCAGCATTTTCTCCATCACTTTCATTATATTGAGTTTTGTAAAGGAATTTATAGAATTCCTCGACCATATTGTA
This sequence comes from Anthonomus grandis grandis, assembly GCF_022605725.1. Classification (NCBI taxonomy): domain Eukaryota; kingdom Metazoa; phylum Arthropoda; class Insecta; order Coleoptera; family Curculionidae; genus Anthonomus; species Anthonomus grandis. Next base: position 34,030,111 of record NC_065567.1, read on the forward strand.
CCGTTTTTCTTGTTCGTTAAGTTAACAAACAACGAATTAATGAAAACAATCAAATCAAACTGACTACTATCGGCGATGCGGTTCCTTATATACTCGGCAGAACACTGTTCCGGAAGATTCTTGCTAACCTGCGAGACGTCGTACGTTGTGCCACTTGTGTCATTCCGTAATGACGGAGAATCAGATGGTTTCTCGGTGTTTATAATATCGTTAAAATATTTAATATTTCCGTTCTATTGGCCGTAAGTTCTCCATCTTTGTTTCTCATTTTGCATATTTCTTCACTTCCATCCGTTAGTTTTCTGCTTTTGTTATTTTCTACAGTGCGTTCCACCCTTAATAACATTCTTAAAAAAAAAAAAAAAAAAAAAAAAAAAAAAAAACACGTCAAATTAGATATACAAGGGGACGTTAAATTATGCATTCTGTCAATCACCTCCTCACCTCCAGCTAACCTCACTTTAATATGTCAACCACAGATATGTGGTTTTTTCTTTACTACTTTTGTTTCTTAAGTATTTGAACATTATTAACCGAATTCATTATGATTTTGCAAAATTCTAATTTACGATCAGGATCTAGCAGCTCCGGGACTGGTATAGTCGTTTCTCCTCTTATACGTGGCCAACTAGGGAGGTATTTGCTTTTATTTGTAATTTCTTAATTCAGTTAGATTTTACTATCGCAAAGCTCATAAAAAAAGACCATCTTTGCATTATTAAAGCCTTGGCAACGCCTAAACTCTAGTAGATATTTACTATAGATAAAATTGATTATAAAGCCACTTCAAAAAAAAAACAATTTTCTATAATAATCTTGATTAAAATAAGCCAGTAATAAAATTGAATTTTCGATAAAATGCTTTGCTTCAATTAAAGAATACATGATTTATTTCCTGATAAAACACAATATATTCCCAAGACTGGCAGTCTCTACAGGTTTGTATCTGATTTTTGTTGACCTGAATGTCATAAAACATACATATATCAAGCATGCACGGGTGTAATTTACCTTGCATTAAAAGCACAACAAAGAAAATTGCTTTTTACCGATTCGTAGGTACGTCGGTTGGCAAGCCTCCTCACTGATTAAATCCTTCGGCTCCGCGCTGTGCCCGGCCGAAGGGAACTCCGTCTGATTTGATATATAAAATATTAAACTCTAATTTTGTGTTTATGTGAACAACTCGCGTTTTATTTTTTTAAGAGGACATTGATATCGGTTTAGGACTAATGAGAAAACAAATGATAAAAAGAAAGAAAAAAAAACGTTTATTTGCCGAAAAAAAAGTTACCGATTACAATGTTCGACTTAATTTACTTTAATAAAAGGGGCAATTTAAATATTGCGGCAATATATCGAGCTGAACTTGAATTAAACCGTCAACTGTCTCGTAGCGGCGACGTGGCTACCAATATACTCGGATGACCATAATTCCGGAAAATTACAGCGTTCTGCCGAGTATATAAGGAACCGCATCACCGATAGTAGTCAGCTGTCAGTTCCGTGAAGTAAAGTTTGAAATATTGACGCAAAATTTCAATAGTTGGAAATAAATATAGTAAAAAGGAATATTTCTATAGTAGTCGCGAGTGATTGTATTTTCGTAGTCAAGTTTAAAAATAACTTAGTTAACTATTTTTCATTGTTTTAATTTACTCCTAACGAACAAGAAAAATGGTACAATATGCCCGGGGAATTCTATAAACCCCTTTACAAAAGTGAGGAGAAAATGCTGAACCCGAAATCCTGACATCGAAGGGAGGCATTGTCAACCAAAATCAGAAGTGCTTCCTGATATTAACATAAAGGAAGTAAAATTAGCATTAAAAAACACAAAAAATATTAAAGCGCTAGGAAAAACATAGTTACAGACGCAATAAAAATCGGAGGCTAAAAATAAAAGAGCTTTTTAATCTCTATCTATTCAATAGGAAAGTCCTTGGCAATTTAAATATTGCGGCAATATTTCGAGCTGAACTTCAACCAAACTGCCATTTGCCTCCTAGCGACGACGCGGCTACTAATATACTCGGATGACCATAATTCCGAAAAATTCGCAGACCTTCAACCCGTAACATCGTGCAGTGTGCCTCGTCGTTACATTATAATTTTTTATTTTCTTATCTTAACTATTCTATTGTGCAGGGTGTTTCACTAAGCGTGGATCGCGGCCATATATCGGGAACTGTCAATCTGACATCGTTGGAATATTTTTTGAACTTTATAAAAGTGGCCAAGAGAAAATGCTCGAAATTATTTTTCAGTTCCAAATTTGACCACTAGGGAGCGTTATTAGAAGCTCAATATTTCAATTCTAATTTTCTCCGGAAAATGTCAGCTTAAGGTACTTCCTTTTAACATAATTAGAAAATTTGGCATTTTTTCATCATTTTGGTCAAAGACTCATTGGCTCAATTTTTAATTTTTTTCCTACATACGGTAACAGCTGTTTCAATTTTCACTTGATGAATCCTTTAATTTCGCTCTATTATATCTTATTTTGTTTTGGACCCTGTTTTGTACACAATGTCTTTAATTTGTCCCCATACAAAATATATCATCTTGCAACAGCATTCGCAAGGTATTTAAAAAGTTATGATATGATTCACCATTTAAATGTTTATCAATAATAAATGGCCCAATAAGTTTATTTTTTAAATAAATATTCTCCCGCGACCATGTTATTCAAATTAACATTACCAGAACTAGAAAAACTACCTTTATTAGTCCATAAAATTATAAAAAAAAACCGGCGATTTTGGTAGCACATTTCTCTAAGCCAATAACAATGGTCGAGTTCTTTGTCAAAATCATTTTTTGATAGAAATACATGATATGGTTAATGTCTAAATTCTTTCAAAATTCATAACACCGAAGGATAACTAAAGATTATTAAATGAAGCGCGCTAAAAGAGAAAATCGACTTTAACTGTCTGGAAAAAAATTAAAATGAAGCTTCAAGTACCTGAATATAATTTTTAAAATTTTTTTAAGGCAGTTTGAGAATGCTCACCCACCATAGGCTGTAACTTGCTAAAAAATACTTGACAAAAATTCCTTGTAAACTTTTATTCCTGTAGGAATATTTTTGGAATCCTTTGTGGGATAACAATTTTACCGGTTGGAATATTAAATATATTCCTTTCTTGGCAAAAAATTTAATTTTACAAAAGTGAGTGGAACGTTGGCGCCCAACATGTGAGTATATCGAATATCCCAAGTAGTCTGAAAAAGGAATATTTAATTTATTGAAACTATATCCGATAAACTATCTTTTTCCACCCCCATTTAACATCCGTGAAAAGTCATTGTCAATTTTTGGAATTTACTTTTCAGACTAAATTCTAAAATAATAAATATGTGATAAGTATAGTCCTTCGAAGGACTATACCCTTTCCTGGCAAAAATTTCCATTTGACAAAAATGTGTGGAACTTTGGCGTTCAACATGTGAGAATATGGTCCGTTGCACACCATATTCCCCTAATATCCCAAACAGTATGAGAAAAGAATATTCAATTTTCCGTATTGAAATTCACCAGGTATTGTATATCTTAAGTACCAGTATTACACATTGAAGGAGAGAACTAATAATGAATGTGAAAAACCTTTTAGCTGGTTTATTCGAGTCACTAATCAACCATCGTCAATTTACGTCTTATGTTGAAGTACATTTTGGTAACAGAACTTTGAACCATCAGACTTTACTATGAAACTGACATTTATTTAAAAAATATTTTCACAGGCTAATCTAAAAGATTCATGCCTATTTGCCTAACTAGAGCATTTCTTAAAATTAAGGAAATGGCTACTTTATGCAAAGTGCAGGTGGCCTTTGCGTGGAGTGTGGTGGGTTTTCTCAGGCTCCCATGAGATGTATGCTCTGCAGCAGCATTGGAACTGCTGCTGCATTGAGGCGAAGAACGCTTGTAGTATGGCGTTTGGTTCTGTACCTAGCGGAGGGGGGACGGCAGCTGCGGCTTGTTGCGGAGGTGTGGGTGGTGCGGCAAGGCGGCTGTTGTCCTGGGTGCCCCAGGTAAACGGGCGATCCTGTCTGGCAGTTTTTGCATTCAGGATCTGCTTGGGATTTCTAGGGCATCCCAGGTAGTTGGCTTTATGAGGGCCTCCACAGATGGCACATGTGGCTGGCTGGTCGCGTGGCTTGGTGCACTCGGTGGTGGCGTGGAGTTGGCCACACTTCACGCGCTTGATGGTGAGCCACCGTGCACCTGGCCTGGGCGTGTCCATGGAGCTGGCACCTGTGGCACTGTATTCTCCTGGACTTGTTACTTTGGGCTTCTACCCTTATCTTCACGCCGCGCAGCTCTGTAAGTGAGAAGATCGACTTTTCTTCTCTTGGGAGCTGCGCCAGGACAAGTGATGTGAGCTGCCTGTTCCTGTTGAAGTATCATGCCGCTGAGTGAGGGTGGAAGCCTAGGTTCCTCAGGTTCTCCAAGATGCTATCGGCCAACCAGTGCTTGAAGGGACCTCAAAGGACGATGTATAGCCTTCTCTCCTGTGGTAGGGAGAAGGAGTGGAACGGCACTTTTGAGGATTCCAGATAGTCCTGGGTAACTCTGTAGTCCGTGATGGTCTGAGGGTGGAACTTTATTCCGTCGCGGGTGTTAACAACATGGCCACGTTGTGAAGTCCTTTTGACTTCAGGACGGCGGCGACTTCCTCAAATTTTGTCTTCTCCCTTATGACGATCGGAGGGATCTTGGTCCTGCGGGTTGGTGGAGCTGGCTCGGGTTTGGGCTCAAGAGGAGTGTTCCTGAACCCAGCCCTAGAGATGGAGGTGGTAGTAGCGGGAGCTAGGTCGGGAGGCGCGATGGTTGGTGTGTTCCTCGGGACCGTCTCCGGATCCGAGGTCTTCCTCCTCTTTATCCTGCTAACGACAGGTTGGAACCCGTCGTCTTCGTCCTGGAGTCGCAGTGCAGGAGCTAGGCTCCTGTGCTGAGAGTTCGGCCATCTCGATGGAGTCCACAGGTGTTTCCAGGGCAGCAGGGGGGGCTTCGGCTGCGGGACTGGCCTGTACCGCAGCGGAAGCGGACGGCAAGGCGGACTCCAGAGCCTTTATCCGGCTCTTGAGTGCCTTGGTCGTTGCCTTGTGGAAGATCTGGCGTAGGGCGTTCATCTACTGCTCGTGTTTTCTCTTCACGCTTCTCATCAAGACTTCGTAGAAGTATGTTAACTCGTCCTGGTTTGACGGGTTGGTCTGTAGGACGGCCAAATCCGCTTTCAGTTCGGCCTCGTCTTGTGGTGTTTCCTCTTCTTCGTCCGTGTTACAGAACTCCGAGAAATCCTCGTCGTCCTCCAACAGGAAGGAAGAATTTTCGTCTAGTTTGTGAGCCATGGTAAACTCGATCGTCGGGCAGAGAGACAGCGGGGTCGGTCGCACTTGGTACAGCGAAACTAGTTCAGAGAACACTTCGACGTTAAGTGCAGGTGATCTGCACTCAACGGAGGACGAACTCTGTATGCTCTGACCTATTTTGCTTTACAATCATGGCAATATTAATAAAAATGACGGTGTTCTTGTATACATTAGTCAAAAGTTCAGTTATAAATATGAAATAAAAAAATTGTCAAATATAAATTTTATTGATATTGATCTAACTCAACAAAAAAATGAATCTTTTAAAATTAGTGCTATATACAGACCACCGTCCACAAATGCTGACGTTTTTGATGCAGACTTGCTTCATTATTTATCTGAGTTGCCTAGGTTGGATGTTCACGTTATTTGTGGGGATATTAATATTAATATCCTAAAGGAAAAACAAGATTTAAATCATGTTCAAGAATATCTTAACCTTCTTAATGCAAACTCCTATGTTTCATACGTAAATAATGTTTGCACTTGGGAGAGAAATTTACAGAAATCCTGTCTAGACCACTACTTTGTTAAATCCGGAAATTCTGAAAATATTAAAGCTTATTAGTTAAATTACAAGATAACGGATCATTATCCAACTATCATTGAAATAGGAGATCAGAACAATTTATGTAGAAATTGTCCAAATAAAATCATTAAAGAATACATTAATTATGGAAAATTGATACAAGACTCCTTTTTAATAGACTGGAATTATTTTTACTCTTGTAAGGACTTAGATGAAATGATGAACATTTTTATTAATAACATAACAAAAATCATGCAAAAAAATACAAAAAACGTTAAAATAAACAAAAAAAAATTCCAAGGAAGGGTTGGATTAGTCCAAGCCTACTAAATGCTATTAATAGTAAAAATGTACTATATCAAGAATTAAAAAAATCTCCTAATAATTTAACTCTAAAACAAAATTACAACATGTGTAAAAGAAGTCTTGCAAAATCCATCGCCGCCTCAAAAAAACAATATTTTGAAAAATTACTAAGTAACCAACAAAACACCAAATGCCTATGGGATTCAGTCAATAAAATTTGTAACAAAAACCAAAAAAAATCAGGAAATTGAAAAAATAAAATTATATCTGATAAAAAAAAAATAGCCGACGTATTTAATAAACACTATTGCTCAGTAGGGGAAAACTATGCCAAAAAAATTAAAAAACCTAAAAATTTTATTGACAACGAACATGAAATAGCAAACAATATGTTCCTTAATTTTGTTACTGAACAAGAAATATTAAAGATTATAAAAAAATTAAAGACAAAAAAATCCCCCGGTTTTGATGGTATACGTACTGAAATCTTAAAATTAATAGACAGTCAAATCTCATACCCATTAGCATTTTTAATAAATAAATATATAAAAAAGGGATATTTTCCAAAACCATTAAAAATAGGTATTATTTCTCCTTTGCTAAAATCTGGAAGTAGACTGGATATTATAAACTACAGACCAATTTCGCTGTTAACAAACATAGCAAAAATTTTTGAAAAAGTGCTAAAAAGTAGAATCATGAAATTCTTAAAAAAATACAAATTGATATCCGAGAATCAGTATGGGTTCATGGAGGGTAGATCGACGGAGGATGCAATTGCTGGGCTCACATCACAAATATATAAAAATCTTGATGAAAGCAGCCCGACATTGTGTATCTTTGTTGATCTGGCCAAGGCGTTCGATACAGTTTCGCACTCCTTGCTCTTAGAAAAATCAAAAGATATGGCCTTAGAGGAAAAATATTTGATATCATAAAGAGCTACTTATGTGATAGAATACAATATACAAAAATCGGTGGAGTAATGAGTGAGGCTGGGTCGATAACCTGTGGCGTTCCTCAGGAGACTGTTTTGGGACCACTACTATTTGTTTTGTATATAAATGGCTTACTTAAACTGAACATTAATGGTAAAACTATATCATTTGCTGATGATACTGCTATTTTGTTTAAGGGAGAAACGTGGGAGGAAGCAAAAATTCAAGCAGAAAGGGATTTTTCGCTAGTTAAAAAATGGTTTGATTTTAACTTATTAACTGTAAATCTTGAAAAAACCAAATGCATATTATTCTCTCCCAATGATAAAACAATAAACTGTCAAGGCATAGTAGTGGATAATCAAGCAATACCTGCTACAAAGACTATAAAATATTTGGGAATTATTATAGACAACAACCTCCGATGGGACCATCACATCAAATATGTTGTTCAAAAGATTAGATGTGTCATGCCAAAATTAAACTATTTAAAAAACTTCCTGTCAACGAATCAATTAAAAACTCTATATTTTTCATTAGTGCAGTCACATTTGATCTATGGAATAATTGGTTGGGGAGGAGTGCTAAACTCACATGTTACAGGTTTAGAAATAACTCAAAAATGGGCACTTAAAATTGTATTTAACAAAAGTCGGTTTTTTCCATCGGATACATTATATGGCATAAGTGGTGTCATGGATATTAGACAGCTTTTCTGTTATAGAATGCTCTTAAGATCGTTTAAGAAACCTCAAGAAAGTTTAGTTTCTAACGAAACAAACTATAATTTAAGGTCTTCAAATAAAGTTATTATTCCAAAATGCAAAAAAATGTGCGGACAGAGAAGCTGGCTATACCTAACCCCATGACTATATAATAAAATCCCTGATGATATTAAATGTTCTGAAAGTTTTATTAGTTTTAAAAGAAAAGTGTCAGACTGGTTACTGAGGGTACTATCGTGAGAGGATTTAAACAGTTTTGTGAACCAAAAAGAAAACTAATATTAAATTATATACCCAAAGACTTATATTGAAGTGAAAAAGTGTAAGAAAGTATCACACAAAAAGCAAAATGATTTTTGCTTTTTCGACAATACTTATGAATAAACGTTCATAAGTATTGTCGGTACGGTAAATTTATGGTAAAATATGTATTAATATCGAGATTAATATTGAATTAAAATTGTATTTTACATTTGTTTAATAAACGTCCTATATATATACAATTTTTTTAATAGTACGAAATCTCTGGCCACGCATAAGGCTTTTTTAGTTCAATTTTAAAAAGAAATCCTTATGTTAAGGTACGAAATGGCATAACAACATTCTATTAATTATCATATTTTTTACATTTTTAAATTGCGCTTTAAAAATGTATTCGTGATGCGGGATCTCTAGCCACGAATACGGAGTTCGAAAGTAAATTTTAGGAAAAAACCCTTATGTTGACAATTTACCCATTACAAGAATTTTTAAATTGAACTAAAATAATTCTATCTTATATTTTTCTGATCTGGTACTGCAAGTTGTTTTAAAATTAGGTAGCCGCAAGTAGTGTTTGGATTTTTTTTAACGTCTTTATAACTTTTTATTTATGTTATTTTTAATTACATTTAAAATCCTGTATAATATGTTTAAATAAATATACAAAAATATTTTATAAAACGTTTAGTTAGTATTTCACTCAGCGCATAAAAACCCTTTCAAACAAATTACCTTAAAATTGCAAATAAAATAACTAAATTGCTTTGTTCTTAAAAAACTGTTTAATTAAGTGATTAAAATGAAATACTGCCATTAAAGCTAATCGGTTTAATCTATTTATTTACGTTAAAAATTTAATTTACCATGCTCGATTATTGAGCTTAATCTGCAGTTAAATCTAAATTACTTAACTTACTACTATTGTGTATTACCATATTGGCTGCTATGTTAAAATCAATTATGGGGATTTAAATAAAAGAGGCGAATTTACTTGCTCCATTATTTTTTATGCCTTAATGAAATTGTGATTGCTCAACAAACAGATTAGGCAAAGCGGCTCTTAAAAGCCATATTTTCGTTATTTAACTTATTCCTAATTTAACAAAGTTTTGTGTGGAAAAATCAAATTGTAATTTATCATGTTAAAAACCCCAAAATATATAAAATAATTAACAAAAAAATAATGGATGAAGCTTAGTCAGTTTTTAAACATATTATGCCTAATCTGTTTATATAATTATGGCAATTATTATTAAATAATGAAGAATTATGATAATAAGAAAAATGTGAAATTTTTAGCTTCAGCACCCCTTTTTGGAGAAAGGTAAATTAAGTTAAATTGACTTATTATATTTGTATTAATTGTATCGCACACCCCCTCGATTGAGGCATATTAAGGGACGATATTTGTTTTAAAATATATTTTTTTAAAACGCTTAGAAATACTACTTCAATAAAACTGTATTATGTGTATTCTTCGTAAAATTTTAAAGAGATAAAATAAGGATGGGAGGCGCTTAAGGTGTGTGTTGAAAAATTGAAACTATTAAAACTTGACCTAATAAAAAATGATTCTTTTTAAAGGCTATACTCTACTAAGGTAAAAAAATCGCATAACTAGCAACGAAATTCTTATAGTACACCGGGCCTTTGTCAAATTTCATCGAAAAGTATCTCACAAACTTTATATGAGATGCCATATCCCGAACTTAGGGGAGAGCCTTACTAGAAGACATTCCTCCTACGACTTAACAAAGGATTAAACTTTAACAATCCCCTCTGTAACAAATCTTCACTCGAAGTTACGAAGGGGAATGATGGTTCCCATTAAAAGTTTTAGCAATTACTTTTCTCTTTTTTTTATTTATTTTATGGTAGTTCAACATTTTAAAATTAATTCTTTAAGCTGATTTATATTATGGTCATGATTAAATTATTTTAACCGGTTAACATTATTTTAGAAGCCTAAGAAATATATCGCTACTCATTTTCGTAATTAATAAAGTAAGTTCTTGACACCATGCGCAATAATTTGCGCATAAGCAGACGTAAAGAACGCGTGTGCACTGCTAATTAATATTGCAATAAAATTTCAAACAAATATTTTGGTGAGCAATTGAATTTCTGCTACAATTTTACGTTACGTAATGAACATGTCTGAATGCAGCCTAAAATAAACGTCAATATCAATAAAATCTACTGATTTTGTATGTTCTTAGCTCGATTAAGGGTGCGTTTACAATTATTTTTACTTTGAACGTAAAATAAAAATCGGTGGAATGACTTATTTAAAGCAACTAACTATATTTTTAAAAACTGCTGTGAATATCAATTATTTTACCATTGTAACTATTTGCCCTATAACAGTTTTTAATTTTATTTCTTTAATACATTTTCTCCGTTTACCTAATCAATAAGAAAAACTTTATAAGTGCAATAATTTCAGGGAAACCCCTTAACCGGAACGCTTATTATTTTAAAAGCATTGCACGACTTTGTATCTAAAGAAAACGTAGCACTTACGAAGCACGGTGAAAGGTGGAAAAGAAAGGAATCAAAAAGAAGGGGGCGAGTTAAAAAGGAAAAGTCAAGGGGTAGTTTCATCAATCAGATTCCCGTGACTTAAGATATGCGCTGCAAAACAGAATGTCGGAGCTAAGGGTCTTCCTTTTTCAACTGACTGCAACAGGCTGGATATATTCGAGTGAAATGGAAAATTGATTCTAATATTCACAAAGTTATATGGAAATTGGAAAACGATTGTAAGATTATGCAGCTGAGTACTGACTTTTCCTTTTATTCAATTTATGGAGAAACTATTTAGTCGCAAACGTAGAAAGTAAAAATATTAAAAATTTAAGTTTATTTTGACGCAAAAAAGGGGAATAAAAGATGCAAAGGCGACGTTGCATAAAGTATTTACGTAAATTTATTCCTTAGTAACGTCAGCCTGAAATCGATAAAAATTATGACTAGAACATATCAGTTATTAATTAAAAATCATATAGTTAAATAGGTATGAGTTTGTCACTACAATATAGGGTTTATACTGTCTATATATGGGGCTATTCTTAAATCTATATATATAAAAGAGTTTGTCCTGACTGACTGACTCATCCTCGCAGAGCCCAAACTACAATAGCTAGAAACGTGAAATTTTGCCAACGGGTTCCTTTTATAATGTAGGCACCGGATAAGAACGGATTTTTCGAAATTCCACCGATAAGGGGTAAAAAATGGGAAAATTGTTACCCGTGACCTCGAGAACTAACGGGGCATGGCTTCGGAGTTTGAACGGAGACTGCCCGCACCAACGAGTCGCAGGTATCAACTTAAGAAAAAAAAATTAACTGCAACAATGTTTTTTTATAATGTAGGCCCCGGATACGAACGAACTTTTTGAAATTCCACCGATAAGGGGTGTTAGCATAGCGGCATAAAACTGATTAATAAATGCGATTGAAAAAGTGCCTCTGTATTATTTATATTTTGGTAGACATAACAACAAGGCGGGTCCATGCGAGACTGATACCCGAGAGGTGACTCGACTCAGTCTTACCGCTCGCTCTGCATCTAACGAATCATTTTTAAGATTATTTGTGTCTTGGTTTTATAATAATTATATTATATTAATCGCGCCCCTTGGCCTCAAGAAAAACGGCGTGGCAATTGTGGGTTGCCTGTACTATTAATGAGGAGAGGCTTCGGATTTTATTTTTGTGTATTGTGGGTTGCATTTACTATTATTGGAGGTCACTCACTACCTTTATTTATAAGAATGAGGGATTTGGTACATATGTTGACCACAGATTATAAAATTGGAAATAGAACCGAAGATTACACTAAATTGCCAAGGAGTAACACAAACCCTAATTTTTTGAGATATTTAAATCATTTAGTACTAAAAACTTTTAATATTTTACCAGTAGAAATTAGAAATAAAAAAAGATTAAAAATATATAAAAGAAACAGTTCATCATATATTTATCAAAATGAGCACTTGTTAAACTGTTTTGAAGGATACTGCAGAAGCTTACATGATTTTTTGTAGTTGTAGTTTTGTAATTGTAAGAATGACATTTGTTTGTTAATTGATATGGTTACAAAAATTATTTTATTATTGTTACTTTTTGCAGTTCAGTCATCTAGATGCTGCGTTGCAATTATTATATTTTTGATAATAACTATAATTTACGACTAAATTCTTAGTTAAGAAAAACTGAAAACTTGTAAAAATCATTTCATAACGTTCACATTATTTTAATAACCTAAAATTTTTTGTTAAAAAAAAACATTTTGTTTAGACTGATACTCTAGATTTTAGGCCTGATGATGCTTCAGCTAGAGCGAAATACGTGTAGCCATTTATTATATGTTGTGAGACCGTGACTGTGTGTTTTCTTGATTCATTTTTTTGACTCTTGCTTTTTGTCAAAATTAATTTTTAAATTCTAAAATAAAAACTTAAAAAATATTAAAATACTTAATTTTTAAATAAATTCAATAAAAAAATAATTAAAACATTATAAAAGACTGCGACAAAGAATGCGACAGATACTCAATATGATAAAATTAATCATAATTAAAAAATAAACAATATTTTCTTGATTAACAGGTAGTTGTTAGTGAATATAATAGTGACGTTTATGCAAATCGTATAAGAACATCTAATATCTGATACTGCATGTCATTGTTTCCATCAGGAGCACCCTATGCATGTTTATTAATCAAAGAAGAAAACGCAGCAAGCAGTATTGCACCTAATGGAACTAGCACTAAAATAAGAAAACTTATCAGAATATTTATTTGTAGACGCTTGCAACCTTGCGTTATTAGTCAAATATTCCAGATTTAGTATTTTGATAAACTAGGTGGTCATTTGAAAATACACTAAGGTCTATTATGGATAATTTGAAATGTATCTTTTAATTTATAGAGTACGTTATTTTCATGGTCTTTGATCGGCATTATACTCCAACAATTTTAATAGTATAATGAAACTGGAAAATTTTAACTTTTGTAATAAAGATGGAAAATAGATCAACGTGGTACTGGAAGGGTGAACTCATCTAATTAAACCATTAGCACTATCTATTATTTTTACGATCCTGTGACTAAGCAGTATATAATTCAATTGTAATCAAATAGTCACAATATGTGAATAGACTGATAAGAACGAGTTGAAAGTTTAGAAACTCTTGGTGCGCATGATTGGTTCTAACATATGAGCTGCTTCAATGTTATAGTAGTGGAAGCGGTACACATGAATAACTACAAAGAAACCGCAAATTGTGATACAAGCAAGGCGTTTGGTACACATATACTATAGACTCAAATAATAATTTTTACCCGAAGTACCTATAAATACATCCCTTAGGGGAGGAGTGGAAGCACCATTCTGACCCCCCTCCAAAATTCAGATTCATCAAATGTCAGTAAACCAGCTTTCATTCTGTTTCAAAACATTGTGAATTACGATCAGGTGTTAAAAAAAGGTAATAGTAATCTTTAAAAGCAGTCAAAACAATTATTAACCCCTAAAAGGGGATGGCTACCCCCTGATTTTTTAAAACTTTAGCGCAAAAGGTAAATGTTTAAGTTAGTACATTTTCATAAATTCATTCGCGATCAATATTCTAGGACAGTTCTTTTTTAAACAATTTTTATGCCCTAAAATATTATTTTTAACGTATTTTCCCTAAATTTAATTATTTGCAGGAACCAAGAGCACGCCACTGCATTACACGTCTAGTTGCGACGGATAGCAAGTAGCAAAGTCGAAAACGCCTATTTATTTTAAACGTGTTCAGTCAGTTGTCGGTTGTGTGTTTTGTTGATTTCGTGGTTTATTAATATGGGGTGTTGATTTTTACTGTTTAAGTTAGTTTGTTAAATATTATAATAATGCCAAAAAACAACTTAGTGTTGGCGGTACCGGAACCAAATACTTCTCAGATAGTAGACTGGGAAGTTTGCTGTTTATGCCAAGGTGGGAGAGGCGTGTTTGTTTGTCCTGCAAATAATGTTATAGAAACTCAAAAAAATAAGGGGTGTATCTCTTTAGCAGCTAATTTAGAACTTTTGAAGCCCTACGGATATAGACTAGAACCGGGTTTAGTGGTGGACAAATTAGATGGGGGTAGCAGTGTTTTAGAAACATTTAAAGGAAAACGCGCGAAATGGCACAAGTCGTGCTCTTTACGATATCTAAATTCCAAGTTTAACGTCTTGTTGGAAAAACAGAAAAACAAAGATGTAATGGCTACCACCGAAGAACAGTTAGATGCTAAACCCGTTGAAAGAAGCACTAGATCGTCTGTCCCTTTTATAAATGTGAAGGAATTATTTTGTATATTTTGCAAGTGCCCTGAGAAGTGGAATGATCCTCTTCGTCAATGTGCTACAGACGACGTTTTTAGTAACATTCGTAGATGAGCCGAGACTTTGTGTGACAATGATCTATTAGCATTGCTGGCCGAAGGCGACTTGTCTGCGCAAGAAGGGAATTACCATCCAAAATGCCTTGCACGTATGTACAATAAAACGAGAAAGAAGGCATGCGAATGTGCAGCAGATGAAAATAAAATCATGTGTAAAGGAATGGTCTTTGCCGACGTTGTCATATATATTAACAAAAAGCTTAATAGTAGCTCCAATTTTGTTTTTGCAATGAGCGACCTAATGCGAATGTACAAGCAACGTCTAGGCACATTGCTTGGTGTTTCCGAGCAAAAAATTAGAAAGGAGCATGAGACCAGATTTAGGCAGAAAATACTTCTACACTTTCCTAATTTAAGTGCCAAAAAATGTGTTCGTGAGTACACATTAATTTATTTTTTTTTATGGTAAACACAAGCACAAGAGGAAAGTCCTATGTCACTCTTGGAGTGGTGCTTGCGCGAAGATGTTTGTGGGCATTTATCTTGAATCGCTGTAGGTTGTATGCGTCAGGAAATATGTGAGCTGGAAGCCCGTTCCACAAAGAAGATGTTCTCCAGATGAATGAGTCCCGATACAGCGACGTCCTTGGGGTAGGCAGGTGGACTCGATGTTGATGAGCCGCAACTGCTAGACGCGTCCTTCTTGCCGGAACAGCCCTGGGTGGAATCAGGCCTGCTAGCTCAGAGGAGCACTTACCGTGATAATAACGGTAGAATAAACAGAGATCAGCCACCTTTCTCCTGTGCTCCAGACTATCCAGACTCTTTGTCAGTTCTGGTTTGTCGATAAGACGAATAGCTCTATTCTATATAGAATCTAGCAGCTTTAAACTATGCTTGGGTGCAGAGCTCCAGACATGCGAGCAATACTCGAGGGAAGGGCGTATTTGAGCCTTATAAAAAGTCAGTAGCTGTTCTGGTGTATACAGTTTTTTCGTTTTGAAAAGCACTCCGAGTTTTTTCGAAGCTGTCCTGGCGATCTCGGCAACGTGGTCATGCCAGGACACACTGTTGGTGACTTCGACTCCTAGAAGATGTAAAGATGATTTCATTGGCAATGTTTTCCCTGCCATAACCAGCTCCGGGCCATCAACGTTAGTCTTCATCGTAAATACTGCAGCTTGCGTTTTTTTGGCGTTAAAATTGACCAGATTGTTACCGCCCCACTCCAAGATTGCTCTAATATCATTGTTGGTTGAAGCTACTTGTTGCTGCCTAAGATTCTGAGAAGTTGCGGCTGTCGTTGGTTTGGTGGACTTAAATGTGGAAATAAGTGTGCTATCGTCCGCAAAGCTGTAGATTGGATTGACAGTGGTTCCTAGCAAATCGTTGATATATATCAAGAAAAGGGTGGGGGATAGAATGCATCCTTGAGGGACTCCAGCGTTAATGTTAAATTTGTCGGAGAGGTGTCCATCGACAGCTACTTGGATTGTTCGTTGTTCAAGAAAACTTTTAATCCAATTCAATAATGAGTTTTGTATGCCGATTGAGGAGAGCTTGGTTAGTAGTCCCTCATGCCACACTCTGTCAAATGCCTTGGAAATGTCAAGAGCGACTGAGCGGGACTCGCCGTGCTTCTCCATGGCCTCCGTCCACAAGTGTGTGACGTAAGCCAGAAGATCGCCGATGGATCTAAGCTTTCGAAAGCCGTATTGATAATCGCTGATTAGTCCAGATGATTCCAGATATCTTAACAGTTTTTGGTTGACTGCTTTCTCCATAATCTTCGATATTACTGGAACTAGTGCAATCGGGCGGTAATTGGACGGCATCGTCTTCTTACCCTTTTTGGGTACAGCTTGCACTTGAGCAGTTTTCCAGCTTGTTGGAAATGAGCCCTGTTTGTACGATGCCGTGAACAGTCTACATAAGGGAGGAGTCAATTCGTCTGCACAACGTTTTAGTACTAGGGCTGGAATTCCGTCGGGTCCAGAAGCTTTGTTTGTGTCTACGCTTTTAAGAATTTTATTTATAATTCGTTAGGGAAACGAAATTTCTCCCATCGATGAATTCACCCTTGGCAAATATGGCGGTGTTTTGCCTTGCGAGTGCAGAGTAGAATTGGACGCGAAGAGTTTACCCAGTAAGTTGGCTTTTTCCTTTGCTGTTACCGCGATAGAACCATCATCTGCTGTTAGGGGTGGCAAGGCCGATTTAGCAAATCCTTGACTAACGGCTTTCGATACCGACCAGAAAGATCTTGTTCCATTTGGGCAGTTTAGCAATTTGTTTTTGATCCTGTTATTGTGACTCTCTTTGCATTCATCAATAATTCGCTTGCAGCTATTTCTGGAGGTTAAAAAGTTCCTCCAATTTTCGGTGGAAGGATGTTGACGCCATTTGCGATATGCTGCGTTTTTAGTGTTTACTGCCTTTTTGCAATTCAGGTTGAACCATTGCTTGTTGTTTGATCTGCATTTAGTAGAAAAAGGGATATAAGCTTCCATTCCTGCCAAGATCGTCTCTGTAATTTGGTTTGCACATTCTGAGATGTTATTAGTTCTAAAGCAGACTTCTTTCCAAGGGAATGAGCGATAAAATTCCCGAAGATGGTTCCACTCTGCTGATTTATAGTGCCATACCTTCCGCGGCATCGGAGGATCCTGCGTTTTAACATCCAACTGGCTCTAAGAGACTGGTATCAATTTGTGGTCCGATGTTCCTAGGGGGGCCTGTACTGATACAGTGTACGAGTCAGGGTCTGAAGCCAAGACTAGATCTAGGAGACTCGCGAACTCGCCGTCTCGATCGGGGATTCTGGTAGGTTCCTCCACAAGCTGCGTAAGCCCGCATATGGTGGCAAATAGCTCAGCTTCTCGTCCTTCATCGTCGTTCTTGTTGCAGAAGCGCAGCCAGTTGATATTGTGAACGTTAAATTCACCCATGACGATGATTTCTGCGCTTGGGTAGTCAATTTGGAGTTGGTTAATGCAATCAACCAGGTTCAAAAAGAGCCGCCTATATTGGGTGTCGCTTGGTGGTCTGTAGATACAGCAGATAAATTTCGTGGCTCCACTGGCTATTATTTTGAACCACATAACGTCGAAGTCCGTAGGTTCGAGCGTTTCCTCCCGCTGGCAACTCAAATCGCTCTTGACAAATACTGCCAATCCAAAGTTTAGTCGAAATCGTATCCAGGATAAATGAGGTGAACATTTGTTGTTAAAGGTTTCACCTTTGTTTCTGCCAATGCCAGAATGTGAGGCTTATTTGATTGCAGGTGTTGGTGTACTGCATTAATATTGGTGTTTAGGCCTCTGATGTTGCAGAAATTGATTTTTAGGCTTTTAAATCCGTCTGATGGACCCCCGCGACCAGCCTCCGCCCGGAGATCCGAATGGGAGGCTAGTTTACCTCCGGAAAGTTTTGGTCGTGAGGGCGCCATCATGCATTAATTTTATTACTCCATTTCTCCTTTGGAAACCGGACACATCGACATGGCGGCGAAACGTGAGTTCCATGGAACCACTTCACGCCGCCTAAGTCCTATGTGGTGGAATTAAACCGGGCGATGCAAGAGGACAACATCTACCACCAAAGAGGTTGCTCTTTTAGTCGCCTTTTACGACAGGCAGAGCATACCGGAGGGCTATTCTACCCCGGCCCTCCCCGGGAATGTTAATGACGACTAATGCTAATTTGTATTCGAAAACGCGTAGGTTACGCGTAGCGAAGTACCAAGTTGGAGGGATATGGGGACGTGCACTGGAAGGCTATATATCTAGCCGACCACCCCCAGAACAATAGGGGTGGAAGAGGCGGAAAGATGGTTCCCTTGAGCCGGTTTGGTCGCAGCTAGACTGGATATGGGCATCAGTTAAAGAGCTGGATAGGTGTGGTTGTTGGTCTGGCTGTGACACAAATAGATGCTGCTGTAAAAAATATGCAATCCCGTGCACACCCGCCTGCAAAGTTTGCCACTGAGACTGCATTAATAAAACGTGTGTTTGTCAATTATTTTATCCTAATTATTTTATTCTAATACTCCTTTTTTATTTTTATAAAGGGAAGCAATGAAGATGAAAATCTCTGAATAGAAAATCAATTAAATTAGTTGAGGACGCAAGAAGGGGCGCATTTTAGGGGTGCCTGCCTGCCTTCGTAGCACCCTCTAAGACCATATCTTATTTTAGTTGTGCCATAACTAAGATAAAATACCTATTATAACTAACATTTTTATAACTAATACGTTTGTCTCTAAAAAAAAAATTAGTTGGGAAACTTCCCTTTTAGAGGTTAAAACCTATTTTTTACTCCCTTTAGGACTACTAAAACCACTGTCAGTGTCTATTTACCAACCACAAGACTTTCTAACAGGATAAATGCACGCTTACCTACGATTTGTAAAGAAATTTATTTAAATTTTCAGTAAGGGATAGTTATTCTCCCCATTCCTCCCCTAAGGGAAATTTTCGAAGGAACTTCGGGCCAGAGTGATTATTTGGGTCTATAATATACATGTAACAAACGTCTTGCTTGTATCACAATTTGCGGTTTTTTTCTAGCTACCGCTTCCACTAAGGTGATGTATGGATATATGGTTGATTTGATTAGCATTATAGATTCTATAATTACTGATGTTATTTTTTAGTATGATAATTACTTCATAATCTTAGCAAAACTACTGGGAATTAATTCCCGGAGTTAGTATTGGGATTTTAACTGTAACTTAACTACGTTTATTTGATAATTCTAAAGCTAAGGAAACTTCAACATTTGATCAATCATATTCTTTTCATAAGAAATGAAGAATCTCACAAGTAACTTATTTGGTGATCTACCAGAGCCATTTTGGTGGTCGAGTGTTTCTTGGTTTCTGAGATTCTTGTTTTTAAGTATCTACCTGCTTGTTCGTCGTAGACAATCCCCCAATCTGTCCATAGAATTCTATACACTAAACCGCTTTTTATTTTATAGAAAAGTTAGTAGGGGAAGTCTTTTCTCCACAAATAAAATGCTAATCCTCTAATTTTAGGAGTGATGCATTTCGGCAAGTGTTCTTGCCATCATCAGACTCTAAAATATATTACAAACAGTTCAAAAACATATACGAACATTTATTTCTTGACAGGTGACATAAAAAAGTACAGATAAAATTGTCAAATTGTAAAATACTTACTGAGTTACTTAACACATACACAAATTCTAAACAATAACAAACAATACTTGAATGGTACATTGCACGACACCTAGTGAACAGTTAAAATTATAACAAAATTGAACAATATGAGATTAGCGGATTTCTACTGAGTACTGGTAGCGAGTTAGAGAGAACCATCGGACTGTAGTATTATAGGGTGTGAATAAATAAACAAATAAATGTGTGTTAATAAGTCAGATCAAATCAAATGTCAGTGTTACTGTTAGGACCCAAGGAATTAAAGGAAGTGTTGCTTTCAAATTGAGTTTGCTCATTAATGCAAGTGTAAACCGGTGATTTGATGGCTAACCCCTACTTACTTTTCAATATTATATTGACTCCACTTCAGAATGGACTTTTTCTTTACTTTTTATTTTGCTGTGTGTTAAAAAAAAGAGCTATAAACAATTCTATGAATTTTGTGCAGGAAAAGCCACATATATTTTGGATATATGGAGTTTCGACCGAGTTATTGCTGGTATATTTGGCTGTATTTTTTTATAGAGGCAAATTACTACATTTACAGTATTGACAAGTACATTAGACTGTGTGGCGCAATAATTTATCAACACCCTCACTAGGTCTTGAGATTCTATGAGTAAAAGTTCAATATGCGCAACGTTTAAAAGAATTTACAAACAAGAATAGGAAAAATTATACTAAAGAAGTATATAAGGCCTAAATGATAAAAATCAGTTAATTTATATTAAATTTATGTATAAGTTTGCCATCTGTTCGATGGCAAAGCCGACTTCGGCAGCCAGCAGCGAGACTACTGCATATTTTATGAACCTAAGTGCTCCCTGGGGTATTGATTTCAGCTAATAGCAGTTTTAACTACTGCAAAGAAGAATCGAAGTCAATTAATTATTAATTTACGATATACTTACGTGCCTGTTCGTAAAAATTAAGGCCAAAACTTAACATAACTGGAGTCTTGAAGAAAAAAAAATATTTTTTTTTCGTTTTGAAATGTTATAGGAGGATAATGCTTTTTTTTACTTTTCCCGTTTCCAAACTATGTTGTTTATAAATTTCTTGTGAAATTTTCTTCAATATAGACAACACGTTTTACTTATGAATAAAAGGGAGAGGTTTTTTTTGCTGCTTGGCAACGTTGCATATTATACAATCCAGTAGCGTCGGACCGTAACACAATTTGATAAAAAAGTAAGCAATTTTTTTATTAGGGAGGTTAAAAACCAATAAAAGCAATTTAACTATTACGTATATTTTATTTTTTTTATTAACCAAAAATAGCTTTAAATGCATGGAACATTTTTTTTTTCTGAGAGACATTTAAAGTGCCTGAAAAAAAATTAAAATTACTGTATTAAATCGGTAAAAAATATAAACAATTTACGAAAGACATAAAAATTCCGGTAAATTTAATAAAGATAGATAAACAAAACTATTTCAAAAACCTGAAAATAGGAAGACTTGAGAAACCAAAATTGCCGCAAATGTCTGAAATACATAGGAAATGACCATTCTGGAGAACATAAAAAACGGCAAATTTTCCCACTAACCAAGACACTTTATTTTACTCTGGACACGTGTTTCGCTCACCATGTTAGCATCATCGGGAGAAGATTACTTAAAGATTTAAACATTGGAACGCAGCTTTTTCGAACAAATTTTATACTTTATACAGGGTGATTCAGAACATCAAACTTCTAGGGATTAACCCTTAACTACTATCCGCCGGGTCAAACTGACCCAAGGCATATTCGTTTTTTGCGCCATCTAGTGTTTTATAGGGAGGGAAGTGCGGCGAACGGAGTATTCTCATTCTGTCGACCGTTAATACGAATAGTAAAGTTTGAAGTGTCTTAGCGGTTGCGTTGGTATTTTTTTTCGGTCTAGTGGGTCAAATTGATCCGGAAATAGTAATACAGTAAGTATTTCGTTATACGATTTGATCGATATTTTATTGATTTTTTGACATTTATGTGGATAAACACTTCATAATATACATATACTTTGTTTTGTTTTTAAATTATGACACAAAGAGGACTGTCTGATGCCGAGTTATTCGAGATAGTTGCAGATAATACTTTTTGGAAAGATCTGGAGTCTATAAATAAGCCTGAAGAAAATAGTACTTCAAATGAACCATCAACCAGCGGCACAAACGTTATTGACGATAGACAGATTGCATGTAACCTGATTTTGGACAACGGAGACGAAAGCCGATAAGGACGAATGTGATTCTGAAGAATTCAGTGAACATGACAGCGATAGCGAAAATGAGTGGCAGCCAGGTGATGAACCATTGGGTCAGTCAGAGTTATCATCGGAAAGTGAATATGAAGACGAAGGACAAACAGTAGAGAAAACAAAATTTTGGTATGGAAAAGATAAAACTAAGTGGTGTCAGGTGCCCTTGCCTAGGGGAAAAACGAAAAGTACTAATATTATACAAATACTTCCTGGTTTGAAAGGATCAGCTCGCCAGAACCCTCCCTCATCGGAGTTGGAATCTTGGAGACTTCTCATCACACACTCTATTCTTGAAAAGATTGTTGAACATACCAATGCAAAAATTAGAGCTATGGAAGGTCAGTACACAACTTTCAAGAAGCGAAAAAATAGCAGATCATTATTTCGACCAGTTTTTATTCAAGAGACCGATATAATTGAAATAGAGGCGTTTTTAGGCCTTTTATATTTGCTGGGTTCTTTTAAATCCAGACACGAAGATCTACGATCTCTTTGTAGAGATATATTTCCTTGTACGATGTCTCTTGCACGTTTTTCTTCCCTATTATGTTGCCTAAGATTCGACGATATGGTTACCAGGCGGGAGAGAATGAAAGTCGACAAACTGGCTGCAATATTTGAAATTTATAATAAATTTTTTGAAAACTCAATGATGTGTTACACGCCCTCTGAATTCTTAACCGTAGATGATATATTAGTTCCTTTTAGAGGGCGCTGCGGTTTTAGAATGTACATGCCTGCTAAGCCGGCGAAATACGGCATCAAGATTCAAATTTTAGCAGATTCCAAATCACATTATATGATTAATTCTGAAATCTACACCGGAAAACGCAGTGATCAGTCTAACTTGTCTATACCGACAGAAACAGTACTTCGTTTAGTTGGTCCTGTGGTTGGGACCAATAGAAACATAACGGGAGATAATTGGTACACATTAATGGAATTAACTGATGAACTTCTCAATCGTAAGCTTAAATATGTTGGCACAGTCAAGAAGAATAAAAGATTTGTTCCACCCGAATTCTTACCTTGCAAAAAACGTGAAGTAGAGGACCTCCATTTTCGGGTTTACCTCTACTCACACTATTGTGTCTCACGTTCCCAAAAAAAAACAAATCCGTAATATTGTTGTCGACAATGCACAACGATAATGTTGTAGACGACTCATCAAAAAAGCTGGATATAGTGTTATTTTACAACGATACAAAAGCCGGTGTTGACGCACTAGACCACAAATGTGCAACATATTCTCGCAGGACACGCCGATGGCCAATGGTTATTTTTCACATGATTTTGATTGTTTCTGCAATCAACAGCAGAGTTATCTATCAATTTGCTGCCGAAGGAAAAGAAATTTGTGTATTAAATTTTCTAAAAAATCTTGGTCGTCAACTATGCGAACCCTATATGAGATCGAGAGTTTACAACAACAAAATACCACGTAGGTTGAGAGAACTGACTGCAGATATACTTGGGGTTATTATAGAAACGCATTGTGCTCCTCAGCAGGCTCAGGGTGCATCCAAGAGAAAGAGATGTGCTTTCTGCCCACCGAAAAAGGACCGCAAAACGAACACCTTCTGCGATTCCTGCAAAATACCAGTTTGCCAGCGATGTTCAAAAGAAATCTGCCCAAAGTGTGTTTAGGATATTTTGACCAACCAAATTTGTTTACTAATGTTTATTTCATCATTTTTTATGAATAAATTAGTTTATTTTGATCAAACAGTTTTTTATTTTCAAAATAAAAAAGTGGGTCATATTGACCCGCGGGTAGCTGTAATGTTTTACTATAGGGAGGATAGTAGTTAAGGGTTAATCAGTGTAACACTAGAAAACATTTGAGTATATGGACCCATGTCCGGAAAAGTGTCACTACGATACTACGGCCCTAAGACGCGTTTAAATTTAGAAAGACGTATAATTGCTTATATAGGATTTAATGCATTTAATTTTTGCCTTTTGTACATGATATCATCACACAATAATTATTCAAAATGTCTTCCTCCAACCTGAATACACCGCTTTAAAGGTCGCACATGATTTCGGCGGACTTGACTCAAAGTTTTATACTCGTTTTGAATGATTTCAAATGCTGCTACAATTTGTCCATTGAAGCCTTGTTCTGTTTCTATTGGAGTTTCGTAGACCAAACTTTACATTTCCCCACAAGAAAAATCTAGCGAAGTTAAATCGGGTGACCTAGAAGGCCAAAAAACGGCTCCAACTCTGGCAACCATGCCCAAACCCTTGAGCCAAATCCTCACGTACTTGTACAGAAAATAATCAGCAATGATTGCCCATACGTTGACAGATCAACGTTGCTGATGTTGAAAATCAGCGGATATAAATTTTTTAAACACTGACATTGACATTTTGAACAATTGTTGTGATGATATCATATAAAAAAGGTAAAAATGAAATGCATTAAATTCTATTTAGGCAATTCATCGTCCTTATGGCCGTAGGACCGTAGTGACACTTTTCCGGACATGGGTCCATATATACAGTGCGAACGTAAAGGTTGGAATAAATTCACTTAAAATTCAGGGGTATGTTAAAAAAAAAACGCTCGGACATGTCGATTTTTATTTTTAACTGCGGGTTTTCTTACTATAATTTTATGTATACAGGGTGGCTCAAAAATAAGTTACGGTCATCAACGTAATTTTTTTAAATGTAAACACCTATTTTTTATTTTAGGTTTAGGTTCTACATCAAATTCTAAGTACATTTCATGTACCATATCCTATACCTAAACTCGACCGTTGACGATTGAACACAATAAAAGGCTATTTTTGGAAGAGTTATTTATATCAAGCAACCTATCAGTTTGTATTGTTATTTACATTTGTGGTTGGTGTTTTTGATTGTTAACTTGTCACAATTTGTTGACATCAAATAATTTTGAGTGAATTTAGTTTGATTTAGATGCCTAAGCAAAGTTTTGCTTGTGTTAAGTTTATCAAAAGATAAAATTAAAATTTCAAAAAATGGTACGTCTTAGTGAGATTTTGATGATGATTGGTTATGGAAACAGGATGCGCACTCAGATGGAAGTCTGTGAAATTTATCATGCCAAGTATCCTGATAGGCCACGTATATCTCAAAGTACTGTCAGTAAAATATAACAGAAATATCGGGATTTGGGTCATGTCAGGGATAATTATACGAAAGGTCGGTCAAGTATATCAGAAGAGAAGCAACTAAATGTTTTGCTGGCAGTTGAAGAAGATTGCCATAAAACGACTCGCAATATTGCGTTAGAAAATCAGATATCCCAGACATCCGTCGTTAAGTATTTAGGTATAAATAAATGGCACCCTTACAAAGTTTAATTGGTTCATGAACTAAATGAAGATGACCCAGATAGGCGTTTAGAATTTTGTGAGAGACTTATGGACTTGTGCCATGCTAATCCACAATTTTCAAAAAAAATTGTATTTTCTGATGAGGCAACGTTTTGTCTTCATGATAGTGTAAACCGGCAAAACTGCCGATATTGGGCTACTGAAAATCTGCACTGGATGATGGAGTGCCACAGCCAAGTCCCTCAAAAAGTAAATGTTTGGGCGAGGGTGATTGAAAACAGGGTTATAGGGCCCTTTTTCTTTGAAGGATACTTGAATGATGAGAGGTATTTAGAGTTTTTAGAAAATGACTTGGTTCCATGCCTTGCCACTTTATACCCCGATCCAGAAGACCCGGATATATTAGATAATTCCTTATGGTATCAGCAAGATGGAGCTCCAGCCCATTACACTCGTCCCGTGCGCCAGTACCTGGATACCGTTTTCCCTGGACGTTGGATTGGTCGGAGGGGTGCAATTGAATGGCCGGCCAGATCGCCGGATCTGACTCCTTTAGATTTTTTTTTTGTGGGGGTATCTTAAGTCCAAAGTTTATGTTAATCGGCCAAACAACATTGAAGACTTAAAAATTAGAATAACGGAAGAAATAAGATTGATAGAACCTTCTGTTATCGATAACGTTTTACAAGAATTTCAGCATCGACTGGGATATTGCCAAGAGGTTCGTGGCAGCCATTTTCAACACTTAATAAATTAATTAAAATATTTTTATGTATTCTTGCTTGATATAAATAACTCTTAACTCACCAAAAATAGCCTTTTATTGTGTTCAATCGTCAACGGTCGAGTTTAGGTATAGGACATGGTACATGAAATGTACTTAGAATTTGATGTAGAACCTAAATCTAAAATAAAAAATAGGTGTTTACATTTAAAAAAATTACGTTGATGACCGTAATTTATTTTTGGGCCACCCTGTATACATAAAATTATAGTAAGGAAACCCGCAGTTAAAAATAAAAATTGACATGTCCGAGCGTTTTTTTTTGAACATACCCCTGAAGTTTAAATGAATTTATTCCAACCTTTACGTTTTAGGTATATACCTAATTCAGGGTTTTTTCCAAATAATTTTTCACTGCGTCGAATAAAATGAGATGTTACTTTCAACTCATAAAACAACTCCAAAAATGTAAAATGCCTTTGAAGAAAAATGTGTATCACCCGCAACATGCATAGATTATACCAAAAAAAGCCAAATATGACAAAAATATGGTCATCTTATTCTATCATTGGGCAACGTCGACTGATCACTAATCAGCTTTGACAGAAATTCAAATATTCGTCGTAAGCCAGTTTTTCTGAAAAAATGTAATTTGATGGTACCAACGTACTTAAAAGTTCTAATTAATTTTGTCAAAAATAAAATATAAAATTTAGTCTAAATGACTATTTTTCACCGGGTTACATACTGTTTTGTTAAAAAACAATCAACTAGCTACCGACTTTCGCATTTAAACTTCTAAATGGGACGCGTTAATAATTAATGGACATTTTTGATACTTATTTTGGATACAGTTATTCTTGGCTAACTCAAACGGAACATTCCAATAGGTCTAATTGAGTTGCAGCGACGTGCCGATTCCTTTTCAAATTTATTTTTATCTGACCTTTACTTTCTGGTATTTTGTGTCAATTTAGTTACTGGCCGAATCGATATAGTAAGCGAATGCTTATACAGTAACTGATTAAATTTATAATCCGTGTTTTTCACTACTCATTTATCGAAATAGAACTTATAAATAATTTAATTTTATCAATGAAAATCATGTTATAACTAAAATTTTTCAATAGACTATTGTGGTCTTTTAATACATTTTGTTATAAACCTTTATTGGATTATTCTGGAAATTATAGGACCTTGGCCACTGCGCATTAATTGTTTTCATTTTTTCATTTGCTTGCAAAATATGCTTGATCTTTATTGGGTCTAATAATCATCTATGAAAGTTTGACAGCCAAAAAATTAGTTAGAAAGGAAAATATGTGTTTTACTCGTTTGTTTTAAAGACATATTTAAATTACGTTGTCCAATAAAGATCTAAATAATGTTAATGCTTTTGCTTCATCATAATTAGAACTTTGCGAGAATCTTAGGCATTTTGAAAATGTTGCATTAAGATTTCACCTAAATGCCGTCGAAGATAATTTTCTCACTTTTCAAATAGTTTTAAAAAAACCCTGAAATATGTGTCTAATGAATTTATTAGAAAAAGGTGTATTCCGAATATTTGGTCTCTAAGAATTAAAAAAAAAAAAAAATCACAACCTCCAAGGCAGATTTTTTTAATTTTTGAAAAATATTTGAAAGAAACGCTAATATAGGTGTCTAATGCATTTATTTACAGAAGCTGCGTTCCAATTTTCACATCTCTAATTTTTATAGTTTTAGAGATATGAGCGTTTTGTCTCTAAGAATTTTACTCTTTTTGAAAAAAAAATCTCAATTTCTAAGAGTGGTTTTTTAATTTTTAAACATTTTTGGAAGAAATTTGTATTTTCCTTAATTTTTAATTTTTGGAAAAATTGTTTAAAAGTTTGTTGCAATAATTTTTCATGTAGAATCGCCCACCGAAATCCTGACGCGTAATTTCCGGACACCCTGTGTGTGGTTTTTGGAAAATTTATTGACAAAATAGATACTGCATTAAAATTAATTTTTAACTCTTAATCTCTAATTGTAGAACATGCTGCATGCCAACTTAACCCGCACAAACTGGATTGGACAACTTAGAATTTACAATAAAAATTTCAATAATGATCAAATCAGGCGGTCATAATTATATTTCAATTCGACCCTTTTCGATAATCTCAATCATCAACATGCCGACATATTGCCCGTAATTTCTGAGCAAGCAAAATAAAAATTAACATTCTGTGTTACATTATTGTAATATCAACAAAATGTATTCAGTTTTCGATGGTAATAAAAAAACTGTGCGCTGCCTTTATAATATGAATAAAAAGAACTTACAGTTTAAGTACCGTTTACAATTTATTTGCTTATTTTTAAACTATGTATTTAAATAGTTTTTGTAAGAAAAATCAAGCGACAAACTATGTTGCCAAACTATGAACAGACTATGTTTTAGATTCCGCCTAAAATTCCAAAGTAAACGCCATGTATAAAAATTTTAGGCGGTAGCCAAATCTTAAAATCTAAGAAGGATCTTAAGAAATTAATACCTTTAAGGTAGTCAGTTACAGGAAAAGTTGCATTTAGTACACCTACTTCTGACACAGTGTATGGGATTGTACTAATAAACATTTTCTTCCATCTTTTAGAGGTCTAAAAATCGTGTGTTATTTCAAATTTTCTGTCAAAAATGTCCTGCCAAAATTACATTTCGTCTGAAGTCCAAAAAAGAAAGATTCTAAAAAGAAGAGTATTATTATAACTGAAATTAAAATTTGTAGTCATCGATTAATTATAATGTAGTTTATGATAACGCGGTAAGTCGTAATAGCTAGATCCTTAAACTAAAAAATGTAACAAGTAGACCTATTTAAAATAAAAAAGAGATTAGAGAGAGCAAAAGAGAAAGAGGAAAGTAAAACTTGTTTTGCAAAAAAGTTTGCTTATTTTAATCCACTTATTCTTTTGTAGACTTAAATAATGTTAAGCTTACAAGAGACTTTTTAGGAACGCCACCTTATTAGCTTTGTCAGTTTTAATTAAAAATCTTGAAAGTTCTGCTAAAACATGTTGCTAATTACAAACAAACGACTAACAGACTTATTAAAGAATAAGGCTAATTATTTAATAAAGAATATTTATACTATTTTATATAACAACTCGCATTCTTTATCCATCTTTAAATTAAATATATTTTTCTTATATGAAGAATTATAAATACGCTGACAAAATAATATTTATAATAAAATTACTGAGGATAAGAGTTACTTTATATCAAATAATTTCTCAAATATTTTCGATCAAACTTACTCCGTGGGCTACTGTGCGCAATTGTGAACATACTGTGGTATTACTGTCCAGATGATAAACATCAAAATTCAGCATTTTCTAATTTTTTTTGGCTATAAGAAATGTAACCTTAAAAACCAGTAAACCCACCAGTGATTGGCCACTCACCAGATTCACAAGGTATTTCCAAGTAATACAGATATTACTAGTGTAATGCTGCTGATAGAGAAAATAAACATCTCAAACTACAAAACTGAAATAAAATAAAGCCAAAATAAAACATGATATAACATTTTAACGAGATATATTTTTCATTTATTTTTTATTTCATTTAATTTTAAGTAAATATTATAGAGTTGGAATTATGTAGATTGTGTTTCTTTATACACAAATTGTGAAAAGTACGACAACATGATTGACATTTAATTCCACAATTCTGAGACGTAATATTAAATGTGCAGAAAAAGCATATACCAGTGCCTATTTTTTTATTATCAAATTCTAAATCAGAATTTGTTTTCTGGAATAGCCACCGTTTAACTTTCTTGATGGCTATTTGAGTCATATCTTCTTGGATAAAGTCATCATCGCATTCCTTACTATTGGGTGTTGCAAATGAGTGAACGTTTTCTTTTAATGATTCTTTATGTTCTGCTAACTGATTCCCATCTGAAATTGGATTTAGCTCTATTTGCCATAAAAAAAAATTCTGTAATTTATTGCTATATTTATTATACCTATAATATAATAATATATGTAGTTAGTTATTTAGTTAGTTACTACCGTTTTCTATATTTGCTCTTTCTTCTGATGTTTTCGAAGCCGTATCATCAAAATGGTTAATGCCTGCTAACTGTCTAAATTCTGGAATGGAAATTTGATGTTTTCTATTGCCACCTTCAAGGTTTTTTGATAATTTGTTTGCTGTTTTTAGTGTTAGTCCTACCTACCGTTTACTGTATTTTTTCCTACTTCTTTTGAATTTGTCAAAGCCCCATTTTCCAACCAGCCTTTGTTAGCTTCTGCTAACTTATTTCCGTCTGAAATTGAAATTTGTTCTATTCTATCGTCACCTTGATTGCGACCTACAAAAGACTTCTTTGTTACTTTGTTCGCGCTAACTAACAATATACCCACCGTTCGCTATATTTTCTACTTCTTCAAGTGGCTTTTTTAATAAGTTCTGGACTATCAGTTTTTTTTTTGATTTTGAAGCTATGGGTTTTTCCGTGTTCGTATTTTTTCTCTTTATTACTTTTGTCACTGTTTTTTTCGTATTTTGTTTTTCAAGCCTTAATCTCTTTTTTTCTTCTTTCTCTAATTGTTTTTTTATTTTAATTTCTTCTTCTGCCTCTTTATTTTTTCGCCATTGGGTTGAAGTGATTGCAAAAGAAACTCTCTCCGTCTGTTTTTTACCTTTTCTAGTAGGTGTTTTCGCATACCACAGAACCTCTCTTAAAGATTGTGCTCGCTATTATTATCGCTATCATTGTTATCGATAGGTTCGTTGTCTTTGGTAGTTGTAGAAGTATTAAGATCTACTTCTTTATTGTTAACACCCAGGAAGTCATCTTCATTAGGTTTTTCTTGCGCCTCAAACATATTTTCAGGTAAGGTTTCTACATTGCTGAGAAGAGATGTTAGCTGTAAATTATCATCAATGTTACTTTCATTTAATAAAAGGTCGTAAACCTCAACATTTTGAATTTCAACCGCGGGGGAACTTGCAATATTTTCATTAGGGTTGGGATTTAAAAAACCTTGTGAGCAATCTTGATTGCAAGGCTGAACTTTATTGGCTTCTGAAGAAAATTTCTTCCATATTTTATAAATAATTATTTCGTTATTTTCAGAATCCATAAGCTTTTGTACGTTTAAAGTTTTAAACTTATTGATTTGATTTTCTCCAACAATAGCTACAAAGTCAGCATAACTTAAAACCGCATCTTTATTTATTTCTTTTTCAATAAGTTTTCTTTCATTTTTACCACCTAAACACTTTGAAAAGTCTATAGCGTCTGGGTTCCATGGGTGTAATCCAGTTACACGAAATTCATTTTTAATTGTTTCTGACTTAGAAACTTTTTCAACAACAATTTTTAATACTGGAGCAAAGTGTTCTTTTGTTAAGGTTTCTAGAGGATGACTTCGCCTCCACTCTATAACCGCCTTTTTTCAGCCGTTTTTCATCGGTTTAAAGGCAGCAACGTCCGCTGGTTGTAGAATCCTTGTTGCGTTAGGGTACAAACAAATTAAAATGATCTCAAGTTCTACACACAAACAGCTAAGTTTATAAGTAAGATGAGTACTGTGGCCATCGAGGAACAAGATTACTGGAAATGTGGTTCCCATTTTCTGCAGGTTTGGATGAAACACGTTTTTTATGTAGGATGTAAAGGTACATCCTACATAAAAAACGTATGGAAAGGCCAATACCCCATCCATCTGGAACTGATTTTCCGACATTCTGAGGTAATTTTTTGTAAGGGTGCCGTATGATACTATCATAGGCGGAGTTACATTACCTGATGCGGCAAAAGCAAACATTACCGTTAAAGTCGACTTAGACGGAGCATGTTCAATCTCGTATACATTTTTGGCACCTTTCGGAGCTAGAACTTTGCTGTTTTTGGGACAAAGATTAAAATATGTTTCGTCGGCATTTAAAACACGATCCGGATTTTCCAAAATTGACTACAGCAGTTACTGCTTCGCCAGTCCTCTCAGAAATTTGTGGGTTTCTACGAAGAAAAGCTTTGTACCAAACATCTCCAGGGCGATTATTTACAAATGGATTATCTCGTGGGTTTTTATCCAAAAATTCTTTAACAGATTCTTGAACATCTTCTTTTCGGCGAGGAAACCCACGTTTATGATTTTCAATAATCCAATTAACCAACATTTTTTATTCGTCTGAATTGAGTATGGGGCTAGGAACTAAAGTTATTTTTACAAATTTGTTGCTTCTTCGAAATTGTAACGTAGCTCTTGGAATATTAAAGCGCCTTGCTGCTTCGCGCACTGGCAACCCAGCATTAATTGCTTCTAAAGTTTTGTTAATAGTTTCTTCATTATATTTTTTATTATATTTTCCACCAGAAACAATTTTCGGCATTTTTCCTGTACTCAATAACACATATTCACTTATTGGCCACTCATACAAATCAGTGATTGGCCCCCGGCCAACCACTAGTTATAATAGTTTTTAATAAAAAATAAGTATAAAAAATCCTTTTAACACCACGGCAAAATATAAAAACACTTAAAGGTATTTAAATATAAGCCTTAGGGATGATCACTAGTTATTGGCCCTCCGGCCAATCATTGCTTTCTACCGCCAAAACAATATGCAGTTATTGGCCCCCCCCTAGTATTTCCCTAAAATGCAATTTTTAAAGCATAAAACATTAAAAACCTATTAAAAGAAACACAAACTTATAAGATACATACCTTTTATAACATCCGCTTCAAAATACTATTGGTAAACACAGGTATTTCTGCACACACGTTCTTAGGCAATCATAAACAAATCAACAGTTTGACGCGTGAACATGACAACTCCAGCATTCAACTGAAACTATTAAAAAAACGACAGAGCATAGAAAAGAAGGATGGCCACAAAAAAGCAACCAAGGTTGCCAAATTACTTAACAAGAATTAGAAAGAAGATATAACGCTTATAATTTTTATTAACAGAATGTTAATGTTAGTGGCCAATCACTAAAACATAATTACTGAATGGCCAATCACTGGTGGGTTTATCCAATATGGTAATATTTACGCAGCCATCAAAGTTAGCTTTTTATATTTTTTTGCGTATAGGTAATTATATAACCAATAAATAGATTAACACAGGTAACTCAATTCTCTTACAGTTTACTTTAAGTGCAATAACGCCATTCTACTTTAGGTTATTTAATAATTTTTACATTATTTACTTTTTACGATAAAATAACAATATAGTTGCTAAAAATTCCGTGTTAATTATTCGTCGTTTGTAAAAAAAAACAAGAATTATGTCTAAATAGCCATTGCTTTACGGAAGTTCTTTAGTCTTGTCTAAAAGGCCAGTCTGCCAAGGAAAACATCAGTCTGCACGCACGCCGGCACTTTATTCAAAGAAGAGGAAATGTCGTAAGTATTATTTATGCCGTTTTTGCAAATCAACGTAGTTTATGTCCTTTTCTTTGCGAAGGAGAGGGATAAGGCATTTAAAGCTAATTTCAGTAAGTTGTCGGTTTATTTATGTAAGCAGAGTTTGCATGTTAAGCACATAAAAACTTTAAAATAATAAATGATATAATTAATATAGGAATTATGCAAAATAGTTTTTATTTTTTGTAAGAAGTTGCAACTATATGGAGAGTAAACAACAATTACAACTAAGACGATTATTCCAAAAAAGCTTAGCATTAGCGAACTTCGCATGAGGTGACAAAATCCCAAATTTAAACAACTGCGCATATTAAATATACGTGGGAGAGAGAGAGAGAGTTTTTTAGTAATACATATACATATACGAACTTTTATAGATTTTCTTCTTAAATATCCAGAAACTCTTACCAGTATCTTATGAGCCTAATTGAGCTACTTACTAGTAAGGATTCTGGAAGAGGAAGTCGTGTATAATATTCCAAATATATTTAGAAAATAAATTGTGTCAGCAAATTTAATATTTCTAAAACATTTACTGAATATTTAAAATATGTTCAAGTGATATTCAAAGATTTTTTACGACTTATGTCTAACTTTTAAATGCAAATTGTTACATGTTCCACTATCAAATTTTTTAAATTAATAAATGAGATTATTATGTCCATTAAATGCATCTGACACCCTTGAAACATTGATGATGGTAATAAAGTTATGCTTTTCGTATGTTAGTCGTAAATCTTGGTAACCAGAAATATAGAAAACCATACTTTCAAGATGATTCAAGCTGTAATAGGGAAATAATATGCCAAAGAGACAGAAAAACTAAAAAGAAAAGGTATTTTTTCCTTTTCTAGTCAATTAAACCCATAAATCTTAGATACTCTCAAGATACCACGGACAGCCAAAGTCCGAAACGAAGAAATTTTAAGACTAATCAACAAAGGTTGTGAATTCTTCGACACTATTAAAAATAGAAACACAGCTTACTTTAGTCAAATTATTTACAATGAAAAATACAACTTCTTACAATTAATTATCGAACCAGAGGTCGAAGGCAGAAGAGGAAATGGGAGAAAGAAGATATCATAGCTTCCAAATATAAGACAATGAACATACGGTTAGAGACAGAGTGGTAATGGAGAATATGGTAAACAACATCCAATAATGGGTTGCAGATTAAGAAGAAGAAGATACCTAAATAATAAAGTGGAACTATGTAATATTCTTCCCGGTTTTAATGATTTTCATACACAATTAATGATGAACATGACGATTTTAATGAACTAATTAATATTCCAGGAAAATTTTAATGAAGCATATATATATATATATATATATATATATATATATATATATATGCTGTTGTAGTCTTCCATATTTCATGAAAATTTTCCTGAAATATTAATTAGTTCATTAAAATAGTCATGTTCATCATTAATTGTGTATGAAAATATGAATATATATATATGAAATTTTAAAAAATTTCTTTTTAAATATCCAAAAATTTTCTCACGATCCTAATTAAGCTATTTACCATTGCAAGAATTCTGGAAGAGGAAGTGGTGTGTAATATTCTAGTAGCATTTAGGAAATAATTTGTGCTAGCAAATTAAATATTTCTGAAACATTTACTGAATATGTCTCAGTGATATTCAGAGACGTTTTAGGATTTATGTCTAACTTTCAAATGCCAATATCACTTGGTATCAATTTTTTGTCATTAATAAATCAGATTATTAAGAAATTTAAATTTACCTGAGACCCATAAACCATTGATGTAATTCAATAAAGTGGAAATATTTAATATTCTTCCTAGTTTCATTATATCTCATATTAGATTTACCATCATTAGCGACCATGACGATCTTAATAAAATAATTCATATTACAAGAAAATCTTAATGCTGGTGATATTTTCCCTGAATTATTGACTCCAATAGCTTACCTAATCCAATGGCACTTGCTATCCCTTTCCACACACATATATAAACTCTCATAGATTTTCTTCATAATATCCAGAAACTCTTACTACTTATCTCATAGTCCTGATTAAGCTACTTATCATGGTAAGGATTCTGGAAGAAAAAGTGGTGTACAATATTCGAGAAGCATGATATTAACTCTTACGTTGATATCAATCATTTCCATGATTTCTATGATAACATGATGCTTTTATGTAAATTATAATTTCTTACTTAAAAATTTCCTTGTCTCCGTTTACTAGTATCAAAAATAATTGTATAAAACATCTAATATTGGCAATAATTTTCTCAATAAATGTTGTAGTACCTTGCGCAAGTATATCTTAGGAATAGCTGATGAATATTTGAATATTTCACAGCTTAATGAGGGAATGATTTTCATTGATTGTTTGGTATTAATACTCTATAAATTATATATATAACTATATATAAATTAAAAACCAGTTGTAATATTGCATGCATTGATATTCCTTGGAAAAAATTAGAATTTATACGATAATTCAATAAATAAGAAAAGCCATTTATATAATAACTTACCGGACTAACATTCAGACTTTCGACACTTATTTGCAGGTCAGGATTTAAAATCTTTGTCGGTGTTTACTTTGGTTTAAGGCGATTTATTTTAACATTTTTATTTCGTTTGTGTAATACTGTCATAATACAAAAATGTGGTGATTGTTTAACTTTTTCTATATACAATAGTTATTAATGTAACAAGTTTAGGCACTATAAGTTTATAAGTTATGTTATAAGTTTAAAAGCTATTAAAAAGCTAAATGTGTAAAAAAACAAATCAAGTTTGTGTTTAATAGGGCTACTTTGATTTGTTTATTATTTTATTCGGAAGCTATGTGTGGATTTCTGCGTGTCGATTTATAGAGTGTTAATAAAAGATGTCAAAATAAACAACCTTTAACCATGGAATCCCTGGTCAATTTGAAACCGAAATGTTAATATGAATATGGGTCCCTAACGGCTCTATTTATAAGCACGCGCACTATCACAAGAAATACAAGTCAATACCAAACGAATATTATATTGCGTCTTTTACAAGTTGCTGAGGGTCAATATAAAAGTAGACTAAAATAGTAATATCTTGTATTTTTGAAGAGAAATGGCAATAAAAAATATTGATTAGTTTTTTTAGAATAAATGTTTTAAGTGGCCGCCTTTAACTTCAATACCGGCCTCTAGACCCTTTAACTGACGAACTCTTTTGAAAATTCTGACTCTTCCACGTTTTGAATAGGAGTTTTCTATATTAATGATTTCAAATGTCCACAGAAAAAGAAATCAAGAGTATTAATGTCGGGTGATCTAGGCGGCCATGGCTGTAGCCCTCCTCTTCCAATACATCCAGATTTGTATAATTAGTATCCAGGAATTCTTGCGCATCATGCATGTATTACATACGATCTCTAAAGAGGAATATCTTCTATTTATCCAGGTAGCTTAAATTAAAAAAAATCATTGTTACTCTTTGCCGCTTGGGTTTGGGGGGAGGAAATGAGGATCAGTCAAGTGGTCATTAATAATTCCAACCCAAATATTTATCGAAATCTCGTGTTGGGTATTTTTTAATTATTTTTTTTTTGACATTTGCATGGTTTTGCGTTGTCGCATGCAGCCACTACAATTAACGTATTTTTAATATATATTTAATATATAGCCCTAGAATGAGCAGACAAGAAAATAAATATTTGACAGCGGGCAAATTATTTAAAAAAATAAATTAATTCAATTCTTTTGACGTATGTCAGAAGTATTTAGATAAGTACAATGCTTAAATATTAAAAGTATTATAATTCAAAGAAATCGGTGTCATGCTATTTTTTCAAAAAATGCTAGATATGATGAGAATCTATGTCGTGAAGGTTTTAAAAGCCACTGTAAATCATGGGATAATTATCACATAAATAAAATACGTTCTATTGTTTTACAATTACTTAGAACAACCTCATTATTTAGTTTAGTGTTAATTTGCTCTAACTTGAAAACTTTTCATGTTCATAAATATTTTTTCTTTAAATTGACAAAGGATTTGATAGTTAAAATTAATCTAAATACTTTATTAACACTCTATATTTATTGAATTTTTGTAAAAATTTCTATATTATTCTAAAATATTTCAACCTTATTTTTTTAAATTCATTTCGCAGATTAGAAGTATTTAAATTTGCTTAATACATTACACTATAAGACCATATGAGCCCGTACTATTGCGGCTTTAAATCAAAGAAAATATATTATCATTGACCTATAAAACTTATTCATAAGCGTAAAGAAAAAAGAACTTTAATTAAGTTCGTAAAGTAATTTTACGTCCACTCTATAACTGCATGATGCGCCCTTACCCACGGGAGCATTAATTTGTCATTAGAGCCTTAGAGGTAGTCATGACCAGAAGCGCATTTCAGTACAAAAACTTCCACACCCTCTTCGGCATTACTAAGCTTAAAACCTCATTTACTCAAGCATTTTAATCAAAAACTTTGTGAAGCATCCATTAGATTAATGAAGTGTTAAGTTCTACTGGAGACTTAGTCGTTATACACACATCGACTAACCGAAAATAACATTTTATCGAGCAGGCCATGCGTGAAGCTTTCAAAGCTCACCTGGCACTCGTTAGTTCGTCATTTGAACGTCATTTTCTATCAAGCGTGAGCGAGTAGCGTCCACTTTTTGTATGGGTTTGTGGGTCTGCGTAACGTGTGCCAGAAAAGGATAATCGATATTGCAAACGGAGCGTGTACTTAATTAAAAATAAACAGTGATCAAGAAAAGAAAAACACTGCTGGGGTGTATTGACATCCTTGGATATTCATTCCGGGATAACCGTTTAGACACCGCCTGGATACAAAGCCGATTAGCGTGAAATTAAATGTCTTTTATCTGACAAGATGTTTTAATTTAATCTACTTTGAAAAACGAGTAAAAATTTGAATAAACACGTCTAAACTAGAAAGATGGTATTTTACTCGGCTTTTTATGTTTTTTTAATTATTTAATTTTTCTTTTCCATTTATAGCATAAAACCATTAGAGGTAAGTCGTATTTGTATGATTCGTAGTCACTAGCATGTCATCTCATACGAATCCTAAAAATTTAAGTTGAAAGTTTGAGTCGGCGATCGCAATTCGTATTAAGCCTTCGTATTTCCTATTGCGAGTAAAGAAGTAAGGTAACAAAAATTATTATTATAAATAGTTTCGCTCACACATAATTATGAATAAAATTTGTGAAATACTCTAGAAAAGCACCTTATGGAGAGTCTTCGGGGAATACCTGTACTTTTCAAATTGAATAAGGGTATAACAAGAAATCAACCAACCTGTACATTCAATCAGCAAGTCGCATTCAAAACCTAAGTTGACCCGATCCGTATATGATTCATTACGTTTTTCCATTTCAGCATAATTTTAGAATGAACTGTTCTTCAAATTAACGGCTTTTGATCTATACAAAGCGGCCTATCGAAAACTCTTTAGCTAATATATAATTAACATATAATCAGCCAATGTTCGCCAAACAATTTAATGACAAATATTTCTAGTACTAAGTATGATATTCTCTAAACTCTACTAGATTGCAAAAACTGGCTATCAGTGAGGACTTTTACAGTGTGTATGGAGTTAAGACCTGGGTTGACCAGACCGGTATATTTTATTTCAGATTCCTGAAATTTTGATGTTCAAATCAAAGTTTTTTATCTATATGAATATTATATCAATTTATGTGAAAATAAAAAAACTCTTGGCATTATATTTACACATAAATTCTATTCTATATTTACTTGTAATTTGGGTGGTGAAGAGGCCAGAGTATATGAAGAAACAGATAACTTCTAGTTAACAAAACCAATGTTCTTCGCCAACTACACTATACAACAACTGATTACAAGTAAAATCCTTACTTGTGCCTGTATTGCACTCAAGACCTGAGTTGGCCAGATCGGTATATTTACTTTGCATAGAATATACGGTTGTTCGATTTTTTTTGTAAAAGGTCAAAACAGTTCTACTGAGCTTTTCCTAAACCAGATCCGTAGGTTTCACATTCATGATTTTCATCTTCTTCCGGACCCTCTCTTACTTAATATTATGGTCTGTATTATGGTGTGCAGTAGGGAGTATCGATCTTTATTTCTCAAGAGGTGTCCCAGGTATGTTCTTTTTTTTAACGGTGTAAGTACCTGGTAATTCTGCTTAACAGTCACATCTTAAATGCTTACAAATTTTTATACGGTCCTCATAACTGCGTCTCTTTCAGAGATCAGAATTTCGAAATCATAATATTTAGTTCGGAGCATTGCCATAGATGATTTCGACTAGAATTATCCCGTAGGATCTTTAATGTAGCAATCGTCTTCTGCGATTTATATCCTTATGCCGTTGATTTATTTATGCCTAGGTGTATGTTCACCTTAAGTAATTAACAATACATTTATGTTGCTCCCTAAAAAAATTAAAATTTTGATAGTTTTACCTTAGAAAAAATTGTGTTTGCTGGCGCAGCTGATTAGAGGAGATAATTACGTACGTAATAACTTATTCTACCCACCAATAACAACAAAAGTAGCTCATCTTTGAATACTAAACTTATTTGTCTACATCTAAACGCTGCATAAAAAACGCTGCTATCGCACATTTCACGGCATTCATCTCACGCGGTTTTGATAACGCAGTTAAAGGAGTCCATACACCGAGAGACTTTGCATAGGCGCTTAAAAGCGGATTTTATCATGGTTAATCCCAAAGTATGTAAGAAATGCGATCAAAACATAGCTAAATCGAATTTAAAATTAGTATGTGGGGACTGTAGAGGCCTTTACCATCTTAAATGCGGAAGAGTTGATGAAGCTGATGCAAAATTAATGATAGAAAACAAAACATCATGGCGATGTCCATTATGTGAGAACGATGTTGAAATCGATACTTTACGTAAAACACAACAGCGAAGATCGCTACTTATGTCCAAACCATCTGGATGCGTCGGAGACCTGGAGCTTAAGGAGATGATAAAAGGCTTACAAAATGAAATGCGGGAGGTTAGGAAATCAGTAGATTTTCTCAGTGAAAAGTATGAGGAAGAAAAACTAAGGAGTAAGGCTTTAGCAGATATGGTGAACAATCTCTCCAAAGACAACCATGTTTTGAGGGAAGAAATTGAAAAACTTAAAACTGTGCGTAACGTCGAGGAAACTAGGAAGCTAGATAGAAATATCTGCATTGCAGGCCTAATAAATGACGATGAGGATAAGAAAAATACAGGGGACAAACTGGGTACTCTTTTTGACTTTTTGGAGGTTCCGGAATCAGAAGTTGAAGTATTTGAAAATATTGATACCAAAGCAGGAGTAAAGACTATTATCTCCCTAAAAAATAAGGAGACCAAACATAGCATCTTAAAATCCAGAGGAAGAAAAGGAAAACTTAATCTAAGTACCGTAGGTCTTGTTAATAAGAATACACCCATTTTTATCAATGAGGAGATGACCAAAGAAAACTACAGACTTTTTAAGAAAGCAAAGCAGCTCAAAGGCCTGGGGTATCGATATGTATGGCATCGTGATGGCAGAACTTTGGTAAGGAAAAATGAAAATGATAAGCCAATCCATATAAGGAATGAGGCTATGTTAGAGGAACTTTTTAGCTAATTATTTTATTTATTGTACTTTTGGATTCCTTTTATATTTTTATTTTATTTGTTTTTTAAATTGCTTATTTCTTTAGTGTTTTGGTTTGTGTATTTTTATATTTTTAAATGGCTAAAAACAGTTTTAACAATTTAAAGGTAGGCCACGTTAATATACGTTCCTTGCTACCTAGTGTTGTTGAAGTAAAGTTAATCCTTTCTACTCTAAACCTAGATATACTAGGAGTAACGGAAAGTTGGCTTTCAGAAAATATTTTAGATAAAGAGATCGAAATAGTAGGATATAACTTTTTGCGACTGGACAGGAAAACTAGAGGTGGGGGAGTTGGCGTTTACGTGAGGTCAAGTTTAAGGGTCCATAAGGTGGAATTGGTGGAACAAGTAGAAATTTTTGAGCAACAATGGTTTATTTTACAAATAAACAAACTTAAATTAGAATTTGGGGTTTTTTATCGTCCGCCTCAGTTTAATGTCCTTAGGGCGTTAGAGCATTTAGACACCTCGATTTCAAACATTCTTCCCATGGTAGATGAAACAATAATAATGGGTGATCTCAACATTAAACTTCTAGAATATAAATCTGTTAATGAGCAATTTGATTTTCTCTTGGACTCGTTTAATTTTAAGCAAGTAATGAATCCCACTAGGTTTTTAAGGGAAAAAGCTAGCTTAATTGATGTCATAATTCTGTCAAATGAAAATCTACTAATAGGTAATGTTGAACATAGAGATATGCATGAGCACTCTGACCATCAACTTATTTATTGCACTCTTGCAATTAATGCTCCAAAGATTTCCCCAAAGTTTGTTACGTTTAGAAATTTTAAGAGCTTCGACAGGGCAGCTTTTGATCTTGATCTTAACGCCGCAAATTGGGGTAAGGTGTTTAGTTTTGCGGAAATAGATGATAAGGTCCAGTGTTACACATATTCTTACACAACTTTTTAATAAGCATGCACCTTTCACCACGGTTAGGGTAACAAAGCCGAAAGCACCTTGGTTTACAGATACTCTAAAGGAAATGAAAAAATACAGAAATTCTCTACTTTCAAAATATAAAAAAAACAAACATCCTGGCGATTGGGAATCCTATGAAAATGTGCGTAACATGTTTACAACCGCAGTCAGAAACGAAAAAAGGGAATATATAAATTTTCTGCATAGAGACAAGAATAAAAAAGCCCTCTGGAACGGTTTGGCCAATCTTAATATCTATAGTAATACAAAAGGCACTTCTACATCAAATCTACCAGATAGCCTAAAAGATCCGGAAGCAATTAACCAGTTTTTTGTTGAGTCGGTACGTCAGGTATCCACGCCAGTTTCAGCGGAGACCATTCGGGAATACCTGGGTAGAAGAGCCACGGATCAAAGGTTCGATCTGGAGCTGGTGGATACTGGAAGAGTATATGAAGCTATTTCGCAGATAAAATCAAATGCCAGTGGCATTGATAAAATATCATTAGAAATGGTTAAGATGTGCTGTTCTCGTGTCATTCCGGTGCTAACTCATATTTTTAATACTTGCATCGAGATAGGTAAATTTCCCTCTTTGTGGAAAAAGGCAATAGTGTTGCCGCTACCTAAGGTCTCTAACCCGGATGGCTTTTCTGACTTACGACCAATAAGCCTACTTTCTGTATTGTCCAAGATTTTTGAGAAACTCATATACAACCAGATGATTGAATATATCGTGAAAAATAATTTGCTCTCGGAAACGCAATCGGGGTTTCGCCGTGGCTTTAATACTGCTTCAGCCCTTCTTGGAGTCTTGGATGATATTATTGATGCTTGGGACAAGGGTGAGACGGCAGCTTTGGTTCTGTTAGATTTCAGCAAGGCATTCGATACTCTACATCATAACTTACTTTTAGCGAAGCTCTCCTATTACGGATTCTTACCGAAAGCTGTGCGTTTTTGCAGTAATTATCTTACAAATAGATCCCAGATAACAAGAGTGGAAGACTCGTTCTCTGAGCCAGCCGATTTAAAAAGAGGTGTTCCCCGGGGATCCATTCTGGGCCCTTTGCTGTTTATACTTTATATAAATGACCTAAAAAATAAAATTCGCGACTGTCGTATGGCTCAATACTGTGATGATACACAAATTTATAAACAGTTTACTAAGAATGACGTTGATGAATCTATGCAATCATTGGGTCAGTGCTTAGATACAATTCACCATTATTCAAAAAAAAATGGTTTAAAATTAAACCCAAAAAAATCGGCTGTAATTTACATTGGCCCCTTGGCATCATGGTCTCGTATGAACTGTGATCTTGTGATAGATAGTGAAAAAATTCTGAATTTAAAAGAACACAAAAACTTAGGTGTAACTTTTGATACAAATTTGAGGTTTAAAACACAAGTATCTAAAGTAGTTCAAAGAGCATATATGTCCCTGAGAAATTTGTATAAAAGTAAGGATCTATTAAGTATTACACTAAAAAGGCAGCTTTGTGAAGCTCTAATTTTATCACATTGTAATTACTCTAATTTTGTTTATGGACCATGTCTTGATGCTTCTGGTAGGTACAAACTGCAAAAAATACAGAACTCTTGCATTCGCTTTGTTTATGGGTTGAGAGGAAGGGATCATGTAACTTGCAAGCTAAAAGAATTGAAGTGGCTTAATGTGCAAAATAGAGAAAAACTTCATTACTGCAGTTTCCTATTCAAACTTTTAAAAAACAATAGTCCCTCCTACTTACGAAATAAACTTAAAACAGGAACTACCAGACATAATCGAACAACACGCACGGTTTTAAAATTTGATATCCCCCGACATAGCACTGCGATTTTTCAAAGATCATTTTCTTTCTGTGCTTCAAAGCTAATAAATAAATATATTATTAGTCACTGTACTGATAAGTCTTTCCAATCCTTTAAAAACAACCTAAAAAAGATATTGATTGAAAGCCAACAATAAATATCGAGAAAAATAGCAATAATATAAAGTAATAACTTAGAATTAAACAGTCAACTGGATAATTTTATTTCAACTTTTTTTGGGATTGTTTTTTTTTTGAATTTTGTTTCTATTGTTTTATTTAATTTTTTTAATAAGTATTTGTATTGTTAAATCGGTCATTCATATATATAGTATTATGATGTCAAGTAGTCGTTAAGCTGTAAAATTTGTATTTTTCTTTGTAAGTTATAGTTAATTTTTTTTTTGTCTTCTGTATATTTCAACATTTTATATTAGTAACTACTTAATAATTATGTGTTTTTGTGATAGTAATAATATTATTGTAATATTTATGTGTACTCGGTTAAGTTAACAGCATGCTGCCCTTCGCCGAGTATAAAATAAAGGCCTTTTTATTTATTTTATTTATTATTTATTTTCCAATTTTGTTTAGAACTTATACACAAATTATTCAACTACCCAATGACCAATGTATCTAATAGTCTTAACCATTTTTCGATGAAGGATAACCATATTATTCTTATT
The DNA here is from genome assembly GCF_022605725.1 of Anthonomus grandis grandis. Classification (NCBI taxonomy): domain Eukaryota; kingdom Metazoa; phylum Arthropoda; class Insecta; order Coleoptera; family Curculionidae; genus Anthonomus; species Anthonomus grandis. The sequence continues at coordinate 34,074,605 of NC_065567.1, forward strand.
TCTAATATTGGCCTCTTGATCCAAATTGCACTCTCCCTTACGCTACCCGATGTCACAATTGTGACTTCCTTATTAACTTCAATTCAGTGTATTGTTTTTAGAGATTGAAAATATCTTTAAAATTGTTGATTCCAAGAATGGTTTTATTATGTATATCACAATTGTGAGTCACGGGAGTTAACGTGGTTTGGTTTTAATTAAGTTGGATACAATTAATTCTTTGTTTGCCATGCTGTAGCAACAGCAAGAAGTAAGGAAATTATTGATTTGGACCATCTAAGGGATGACGAGGAGGCATTGTTCCAACTTCTAGACGAAGTTGGGTCGGATTTAGAGTTCGCGGATGAATAATATGAGTTTAAAATTCACGAAAAGATCGCAATTGTAGCACCAAATGAAGCTGATAGCTCTTCAGATTCAGAAGATGATTTACCCCTCATACATTTCCAGACTCTCCAGTGGAAGCATGGAAACTTTAGAAGCAAGGATTTTCCTGTAAAAGAGGACTACACTCCATCCATCGTAAAAACTCCAAACGAATATTTTGCTAAATATTTGGATGATGATTTTTTTGAGTCAGCCGCAAATTTCACTTCCCAGTATTTCTTGCAACAAAATGCAAAACAAAATAACTTTACCTCTCAAGAAATCAGGAAATTTTTCGAAATGAATGCTTTGATGGGATGTATTCATCTTCCAAGGATACATATGTATTGGAATGGAAAATATAAGTTCCCATTAATTGATGGGGTCATGACCCGACAAAGGTTTTATATGATACGTGTAAATTTACATGTGGTTGACAATCTTAGCGTATCAGAAGAGGAAAAAAAAGAATAGATTGTGGAGAATACGGCCGGTAATTGATTTGGTTCGCAATAGATGTAAAGCCATTGAAAGAAAAGAAAAGACAGCTTTTTCTATTGACGAACAAACGATTCCTTTTTTGGGAAGATGTCCAGTTCGACAATTTGTTAAAAATAAACCAAGAGCAGTGGGACTAAAGAATTTCGTTCTTACGACATCCGACAGACTGGTATTGGATTTTGAAATCTACCAGGGCAATACTACCCCACTAAAAGTTAGGGATTTAGGCTTGGGACCCTCAATAATATTGCGTCTAGCAGAAACATTACCTCAAGATAGTTACCTGTATTTTGACAGATACTTTTCAACTATTGCTTTGATGAACAAATTGACGAGTTTGATTTTAAAAAAGACAGTTTAATGAATAGGGGAGAGTCAGAAGAAGTTGTTAGAACCGATAATAAACTTTGCATTACAAAGTGGAAATATAATAAATCTGCTTTAATAATATCCACAGCTTTTGGAAGACAGCCGGAAACTGAGGTGCAAAGATGAAATAAAATAGAAAAAAAACGTTTCATACAACGAAAACATGGGTGGTGTAGATGTTTGCGACTGAATGATGGAATACTATCGTTCTTTCTTTCGAACCCGGAAATGGACTCTTAAAGCCATCCTACATATGTTCGACTTAGCAATAGTAAACAGCTGGATGGAGTATCAAAGGGATTTTTATAGTCAAAACCTTCGAAGAAAAGATATTATGGATCTTTTGGAATTTACACTTAATTTTGGGGAATAACTGATTGCCGGTACTAAGAAGCGTGTATTGGAGGAAACAGAATGCCAAGAAAATATAGAGGAAGAGACTAGCGTTGAAGTAAATGAAATAAAAAAGAGAAGAATGCCTTCCAGTTTGCCCTGTACAGACAAACGCTTTAATGGTTTTGAACACTGGCCAAAGAATGAAGAAATAAAGAACCCAGTTAAATGCAGGTTAGAAGGGTGCAAAAGTCGGTCCAGAATGCGTTGCCTAAAATATAATGTTTTTCTTTGTTTAACCAAAGATAAAAACTGTTTTATTTTATTCCATACAAAGTAATAAATTTTGTTTCACAATTGTGTTCTTCTAATGTTGGCTCCCTAGACACACAGTTGTGTACTCCCTAAATCCCTCCCTTAACCCTTTCGAATATTTTTTATCATCTGAGTGAAATTACATATTTATCTCAGCAATGAAATAAAGATTTGTTCGATTCAGTCATCGCGGGAGCAGCAAAAAATTATATAATCCACACATGTGCGACTCACTTTAGTTTTGTCCATTTATTTTTTATTCGTATTTATTTGAATAGTGCGACCTTTACGTCTGCGCATACCTTAATTTGCGACAACGTTGCAAATTGCAACGCAACGTTGCATTGTTACGTTGTCTTAACCGTAGAGACAACCCCGTTTTACACCAATTTGAAAGAGATTTTTTGGTTGTCTCCGTCCCGTTAACTTTCTAAACGCGTTTGCAACGTTTTTAGAGTTACTGATTTTTGGACGGATGGACGCCATAACGACAGAAAAATTAATTACTTTTTTAACAATAAACTAATAAATAACTCCAGTAGGCACTTCAAAAATACAACCTTTTTAATCCATCTTTTGAGCAGTCCTTAACTCAATAACTAACCTCTAACTAATATTTGTTTTGTATGTAGTTTAATATAGTAAATTATACGGGTAAAATACCCGTTTTGAAAGATTTACAAGCACTGAATTTATAAACGAAACATAGTTTACTGTAAAAAGATGTTATTTTAGCCCTAAATAACACGCGCGCCCTGAACTTATAGCGGATTTCGAGAAAAAAAAAATAAGTAATTTTTTTTATCGGTTACATAAGAAACCCGCAGTCGTTGTCCCTGGTAAGGTGAAGCAAGAGGAAGAACGGATGGACCTAACCCAAAATTTTTATATTTCAATTATTGCTTGCAGTTTGTTGCGCGTATGCAGCACGTTTTTTTACAAACTTTAATAAACAAAAACTTTAACTTTTACAAAAAAAATCATAAGCTCTTCGAAAAATACAGCTGCTGCTGCTATATAAATCCTAAAAAATACAACTTTCTAAAATTTACCATTGTTTTCAAAATGGTTAGTCTTTTGTGTAAAGAAAGGCTATAGACTAGGATACAGGAATCATGAATGAAACCATTTGCAAAAAGTAAACCCAGTATTTTAAACTTTAAATATGAAAAATTTAATACAAATCCTTTCACTGTTATCTTTCGCCACTTCCATTGATTCTACATAATCCATATCAACTTTAGGTAAGCTGGTTGTAGGCATTTTTGCTTCCATTGCAAGTTTTTTTGCGTCTGTAGTAACCCACATGACATGCCATATCCACTGTATATACCTATAAAGTCCAGCAAGTGCAAAAAATATCGTGTATGTTCTATGTATATATATATATTACACATTGAGATTATTACGGCATTAACGGCAAGCCGGTTTTTACAATTATTTGGTGTTCAGGTGTTGTGTTTCTTTTTGTGTTCGGTGTTTGTTTTCACGTTTTGGGTGTTAAACCTACTTATTATTTTAAGAAATGGCCAAATTGCCTTAGATCGGGTATATTATTTCATATTTTAGGGTTTCAATATAGACAAGAATTAATTTTTTTAATGGCTATTTTACTTGCTTCGGTCATGTATTCATGGACAAAGTGGGCGGCCATATTGTGCAATGAAACTTTTTTTATGGCCTTTTGCAGTTCCAGTCTATCTTCATACTTTCCAAACTCCGTTTAGTTGATTTAATTTTAAGTTAAGCAATAAAGTCAGAATGCCTTAAGAACAATATATAATTTTAAATATTTGTTATATAAGTGTATGTAAAAAACTACATTGGTTATAATGTAATTTTTACTTCTATTTGTAATGTTCTGCCGCCCGAAATATACCGTTTATATACAGAAAAGTTTTATTTTATACAGCGTTTACATCTTGATCTAATCTTGTTTATAGATTTAAAAAAAAATACCGGAAAACAAGGCATATTTTATAGGCGCGAACTTCCTTTTCTTAAAATTAAAAGTTGTCAGTATTTTTGTGCCGAATGTTTCCGAATCTCTATTTTATTTTGTTATACTTACAAATGAATAAATACATATATATTTGGAATTTGAGTAAAAATATTTTTTCTCAATATTCATGTCCTGAAAAACTCTTTTAAGACCTTAAAGTTACTTATACTATTTTAGGTAAATTTAAATGATCTAAAATAGTCTTTAAATGTCGTCCTATGTAAATATTTGACGTCTTTTAGAAGCCTTTTTCAATTCTGTTTAAGACGTCTTTAAGACTTCATTTTGGATGTGACATTTGTACGTTACTTTAAGGTAGTAAGGGCGCCAGAATTATTCGTCCAGAAAGTACGAAAAATGGCGTATTCAAGACGTCATTTTGTTACCTAGGAAATTATGCATACATTGTATATCCAGAACATGTTTCATGGATATAGGTACCTATATTAGAAATATTTGTATATTCTATAAAGATACATGTAACAGATTTTTTTTTAATGGTAAACACAAGCACAAGAGGAAAGTCCTATGTCACTCTTGGAGTGGTGCTTGCTCGAAGATATTTGTGGGCATTTATCTTGAATCGCTGTAGGTTGTATGCGTCGGAAAATATGTGAGGTGGAAGCCCGTTCCACAAAGAAGATGTTTTCCAGATGAATGAGTCCCGATACAGCGACGTCCTTGGGGTAGGCAGGTGGACTCGATGTTGATGAGCCGCAACTGCTAGACGCGTCCTTCTTGCCGGAACAGCCCTGGGTGGAATCAGGCCTGCCAGCTCAGAGGAGCACTTACCGTGATAATAACGGTAGAATAAACAGAGATCAGCCACCTTTCTCCTGTGCTCCAGACTATCCAGACTCTTTGTCAGTTCTGGTTTGTCGATAAGACGAATAGCTCTCTTCTGTATAGAATCCAGTAAATTTAAACTATGCTTGGGTGTAGAGGTCCAGACATGCGAGCAATACTCGAGGGAAGGGCGTATTTGAGCCTTATAAAGAGCCTGTTCTGGTGTATACAGTTTTTTCGTTTTGAAAATCACTCCGAGTTTTTTGGAAGCCGCCCTGGCGACCTCGGCAACGTGGTCATGCCAAGACACACTGTTGGTGACCTCGACTCCTAGAAGATGTAAAGATGATTTCATTGGCAATGTTTTCCCTGCCATAAACAGCTCCGGGCCACCGAGGTTAGTCTTCATCGTAAATACTGCAGCCTGCGTTTTTTTAGCGTTAAAATTGAACAAATTGTTATCGCCCCGCTCCAAGATTGCTCTAATATCATTGTTGGTTGAAGCTACTTGTTGCTGCCTAAGATTCTGAGAACTTGCGGTTGTCGTTGGTTTGGCGGACTTAAATGTGGAAATAAGTCTGCTATCGTCCGCAAAGCTGTAGATTGGATTGACAGTGGTTCCTAGCAAATCGTTGTTATATACCAAGAAAAGGGTGGAGGATAGAATGCATCCTTGAGGGACTCCAGCGTTAATGTTAAATTTGTCGGAGAGGTATCCATCGACGGCTACTTGGATTGTTCGTTGTTCAAGAAAACTTTTGATCCAATTCAATATTGAGTTTTGTATGCCGATTGAGGAGAGCTTGGTTAATAGTCCCTCATGCCACACTCTGTCAAATGCCTTGGAAATGTCAAGAGCGACTGAGCGGGACTCGCCGTGCTTCTCTATGGCCTCCGTCCACAAGTGTGTAACGTAGGCCAGAAGATCGCCGGTGGATCTAAGCTTTCGGAAGCCGTATTGATGATCGCTGATTAGTCCAGGTGATTCCAGATATCTTAACAGTTGTTGGTTGACTGCTTTCTCCATAATCTTCGATATTACTGGAACTAGTGCAATCGGGCGGTAATTGGAGGGCATCATCTCTTACCCTTTTTGGGTACAGCTTGCACTCGAGCAGTTTTCCAGCTTGTTGGAAATTGGCCCTGTTTATACGATGCCGTGAACAGTCTACATAAGGGAGGAGTCAATTCGTCTGCCCAACGTTTTAGTATTAGGGCTGGAATTTCATCGGGTCCAGTAGCTTTGTTGGTGTCTACGCTTTTAAGAATTTTATTTATAATTCGTTCGGGAAACGAAATTTCTCCCATCGATGAATTCACCCTTGGCAAATATGTCGGTGTTTTGCCTTGCGAGTGCAGAGTAGAATTAGATGCGAAGAGTTTACCCAGTAAGTTGGCTTTTTCCCTGGCTGTTACCGCGATAGAACCTTCATCTGCTGTTAGGGGTGGCAAGGCCGATTTTGCAAATCCTTGACTAACGGCTTTCGATACCGACCAGAAAGATCTTGTTTCATATGGGCAGTTTAGCAGTTTGTTTTTGATCCTGTTGTTGTGACTCTCTTTGCATTCATCAATAATTCGCTTGCAGCTATTTCTGGAGGCTAAAAAGTTCCTCCGATTTTCGATGGAAGGATGTTGATGCCATTTTCAATATGCTGCGTTTTTAGTATTTACTGCCTTTTTGCAATTCAGGTTGAACCATTGCTTGTTGTTTGATCCGCATTTAGTAGAAAAAGGGATATAAGCTTCCATTCCTGCCAAGATCGTCTCTGTAATTTGGTTTGCACATTCTGAGATGTTATTGGTTCTAAAGCAGACTTCTTTCCAAGGGAATGAGCGATAAAATTCCCGAAGATGGTTTCACTCTGCTGATTTATAGTGCCATACCTTCCGCGGCATCTGAGGATCCTGCGTTTTAACCTCCAACTGGCAGGAGACTGTTATCAATTTGTGGTCCGATGTTCCTAGGGGGCATGTACTAATACTGTGTACGAGTCAGGGTCTGAAACCAAAAAATGAATTATAAAAATAAAAATGTAGATTAAGTAGGTTATGTTGAATTGAATATTTTTTTCTTCCTCTTATTCCCTCTACCTTTGTTTTTCGTCTTCTTCTTAAAACTCTTAACATGTTAAAAAGCTCCATCTACAGCGAAAAATGCTCAACACAGACGATCAGGCAATGTTATACCCATTCGCTAACGATGAGGAAACGTTGTTCTTACTGGGTTTTTGATTCGAAAAATTGTACACGTCTGCACGTCGTTGTTTTAAGTGTAAATTACTACTATCTATAGTAAAAAAAGACGTTGTAAAAACAGCAGAGTTTTACAACAGTTGCGATACAGGTGCAGTACGTCGAAGTTGTCGAAAATAAACGTTGTTGCAAAACCAACTAAATTTTGCACTGAAAACAAGACTGCAAATTGTTACTTAGGCAGTCTGAATTAAGTACAGGAATGAACATTCAACAATAATTACAAATAAATTTACTACTAGAAATCGTTTTTATTCGCTTACTGGCTTGAATATACAGTAAGATATTAATCTCAGCAGTGACTTTAAGTTAAGAAAAAAAAGAATAAAGGCTCTCTATTATTTTTTCTTCTTGAATGCAGTGGCTAATTTATCATGTACAAAGTATCTATACTGATTTTTATAGATTACATATATATTTTTTTGCTACTTTTAAAAATTTAATAATGAGTATTCTTTTTTTTGTAAATACATTTATACGAATGCTATATATTTTTTTATTTGAAAACTCCTTATAGTCCTCTCAATCTTAAACAAAGAAAAATAATATTGACGGCCGAAGGAGTTCGTCCGAAACCCGTTTATGATACTTTTAATAAAAAATTCATTTAATGCTTGGGCGCGATCGATCTGAATATCCTAAAGGTAAATGGAGGGGCTTAAAGACCTTTAAAAAGTACGTTTAAATATACAAACCTTTCTGGAATAATTAATCTTTTATGTTAAAATGGTACATTTTAAATCTCTTTTAGCTTCTAAAGCTTATTTAAAATTTTGCTAAATTATTTATATATTTTTGATAAAAAATACGCTTTCTCGCGTAAAAATACGTCGCGCTTTAAACTAAACTGCACCTAAAATTGAGATGCGATATGAGTATATACTTTAAATGTCGTTGAAGTTCATATGTTACTCATCTATTACAACTCTCTATTTTCAACCTATACAATTCTCTGCCAAATTATGTCAAGACCTTTAAATATGTTCGATTAAAAAAATATATATATATATATTGAATTTTCTTTTTATTAGAGTTTATGGGTGGTCAGAATCCAAATGCGAATAATTTGATTGTATTCCACAAGTACTGACATAACTTAAGTCTTACTGGAAATTCATATGCCCTTCTAGCAGCTTCTCTTTGTCCCTAATGTTGATTTTTTTCTTGCACAATAATCTATTGAGATAAATAATTCAAAGTCATTTAGCCCTATGGACAGACAGACCATATATCTACATCTATTAATTTTGAAAACCGTGTTCATTATAAATTCAATATCCCATCTACAATGTTTACTACGACGCACGTAACAGCTCGGACAACTTAATTTAAGCAGAACATGGCAACCGTGTCGCAGGCAGTTTATTGCCTAAATCCTGCATCGTATCAGCTAAAATTTACTCAAATTGCGCACATTTATTACAAACACATCCCAACAACGATGTCTTGATTAAACTGTGACGAGTCAATTAACTCAGGTTTAGTGTCGTTCCTTTATGTGTCTGACATAAAACCGTAATTGGTTGTTCCTTAAAGTTGGAGCGTACTCTGGATTTATAATCACGAGTTTTTTTTTAATAATACAGCTGTTATCACATTATTATCGAATTTGATATCACACATTGTAAAATATCATATTCTATTATAATAACTGTGAAATAAGCAAGTCTGAGGCATAAAAGTGAAAACGAGACTTTCTTTGGAAGTGGTATAGTTTTTCAGATCTAGTGACCTTAATCCATATTTTGAAACATGACTTTTAGATGGCGATACAGGTACTTTTTACAAAATGACGCTATTTCTTTATTAAAAACTATATGTACATGCAATTTTCATATAAAAAACACTATTTTATATTGTTTTGCCTGATGTAGGCTAAAAGTCCTCTATATTTCATTAAAATTCTCAGATCATCTCCACATCGTTACTTATTATGGAAAGATCGTTGATTTGAAGAAAATAAATATCTATCAATTTTTTCTTCTGCTGTTAGAGTTTCAGAAATCCAGCAGGAACATTCTCCAAGTGTCCCTAACATTCGTTTTGTACAAATAATAATTAAAAAAATATAGACATATCGGTTCTTTTGGGGAGATTTTTTCTAATAGGTTGTACTAGATATGATTTAATATAGTGTAAGCATATAAAGTTTTTAGTTTAATATTGACAACCGGAAAAAAATTGTTAAAATTTCGAATGAAAATACTCAAGTAAGATACAATTAACCCCAAGATTATTTCAGTCAAAATTTCGCTCAGTCATCAAGGCTTATCAGAACTTGGATTTAAATAAAATTTCAACATAACTGCCTGATAATCCGAAAGACCTGCATCTTCCACAACACAAATAGTTTTTTCAGGATATAGCCTAATAGAAAAATAATTCAAGGAAGTAAAAATTCAAGAAAAATGATTGAAACCTGGAAATCCTTGCTGCATATCATCATGGTTCAACTATTCTTAAATTTTGATCTGCAAAACTAAGACAATAGGAATTAAAGCCACTGCTCAATAATGAATATAATATGGGGATAATCTATACTTTTCACATGGAGAAACATAAAAGCTACATATGATTGAGATTTTTCACTCTTGCATTTCATCTCATCCTTGTTTGTGCATTAGATAATGATTTGAAAAAAATATATATATATCGGTCTATCTGGAATTAACAATAATTATTCTTAATAAAATAAGGGATAAGAGAGAGGGAGGGAGTGAGATAAAAAAAGAAAAGCTTATTGTATTCAAAATAAAAATTGTCAATTTAGATGCAGGATTAAAACGGACTTTAACAAAAAATCCACATAATCATATTGTTATTCCATTCTTAACTTGTAATTGAAGTAAAAACAATACGGACGTCCGGTCAGAACAGAATATCATGAATAAAATCGGCTTAAAATTCGAATGTCGTTTCAAAAAGGAGATAATCCGTAAGCAGTGTTGTTTTTTAAGCGAAGAGTCACATTCAGCTGGCCAATATTTACGTATAGGGGTGAATTCAATGCTGTAAGCCACTAATTTGCCTCGTATGGATACCACTCAACGATCTGATCATTTTTTTTATAAATATGTTATTTATTTTATAATAGGAATTATATTACATAAAAACAGCGTTTTTAAATTAATATTAAAAAAAAGGCTATAGTTCAATAGTGTTTGGTCTATTTGTTAATATATGGCAAAACCGTACTGTCAGTAGAGGGTCGCAGCTGACCGTACCAGCAGCATTCCCATATACACCAGTAGCGCCATTAAAGAATAATCAATAAGACATCATATATTGTCTCAGTAAATTTTTTATTAAGCTCCTCGAACTACCTCTCGAGTTACGAAGGACCAAAAACTAGATGTGCCGGTATTAATATTATTTTCGACTGTCTCATAGTATTTTAAATATTCACACTTCATTTGTAGCTTAACAAATTTTCTAAATGAGTTATAATTATTTACCATCTCTAGGTTTACTAGTTCACTTCAGATCAATCTGTTCAGCTGATTTTTTCCTTTAATTGTACTAGTTCCTGCGAAAAACACTTAGTAAAATTAGTTCTTATATACCCACCGCTGATTTTTTTCTGTTTAATCTACATATTCAAATATGTTACTATAAACTGCTTGTATATATCATTTACATTTATAACATGTTTTAAATGCGCCCAATTTAATTATTTTATTAGATTATATTGTAGCATTATTCCCGTTTGTTAGATGTCAATTAAAACAATCGAAAATAGTCAACCAGTTTATTTACACACTTACACTACGAAAACAAGATCACTCCCGACTACTAGAAATATTTATTTTTACTGTATTTATTAACTATTTAAATGTCGCGCCAACATTCCAAACTTTATTTCACTGAACTGACAACTTTTGGCGACGCGGCTCCTCATATACTCGGCTGAACGCTGTTCCGGACGATTCTCGCCAGCCTTCTAGACCTCGTGCGGTGTGCCAGTAGTTCCGCAATAACGCAATAACGAAGAACCAGCCGGTTTCTCGGTGTTTACAATGTCGTTACAATATAGAAATACAAGAAATTTGCTTTAGAATAATCGAGTTCATAAGTTGAGTATACTTTATCTTTGTTCTTGGAACCTATAAGCTGCACCGACATGCTTAAAAATGAATGACAACTACCTTCATGAACAAAACGCTCGAAATTCGTGGAGCAAACAACATAAACATTAACTGCCGACAAGACCAAGTCCAACTTTTTATCTATAGGGTGCAAATCGCAGATATTAAGGATCTGGTTCAGCCTCAAATTCTCATACCAAGTGCTTAAAGTAAAATTAGTTATTTTCAAATCTCTTCATTGCCAGTTCTAAAATTCATCTGTTGTAAGACAAACCCACCTCCTCGAATTTTTTATTATCTCGGTCTCGTCTAATAACATCGTATCCTAGCATCGAAAAGTTCAGCATCTTGATTCTACTATATAATTACTAAATAAATGCAGTATAGAATTCGTGCCATTAGGACATGCTTGCTTATGCATTTTTCATATCATTATGCTAAATTATTACCTTAACTTATTTCTACAAATCTGGATATCTGGAAGTGTGGGGCTCATACTAAACCCCCGGAAAGCTTGGTTCTTAAGAACGTCTAAGGTCGTCTCTTTTTGTTAGTGGAGCCTAGTAATATGAAAGTAGGCCAATTTAGAAACTGTTTTGATAGTTGTACCATTGTCAACAACAAATTTTCTCCTGGGTTTGACTTTTTTTTGCCATTCATCCTTATTCTTCTATTTACCATTTTCTCCGCTACAGCCTGATTTCTCAAAGTTTATAATTTCATTCAGTTTATTTAACGTTTGCTCCTGCAAAAGTCCAGCATTTAAATGCTGCCAAGTTACTTCACTTTTTTTGCTTTATACGTTAAGGATTCTCACTGAGGTCACATTACCACTATTACGATGCCCAGGAACCGAGATTTTGCTTCGACCAGAGACCGTTCGGGCTCATGGATCTGGGGAATGAATCAATGATAGAGCCTCTAGCAAAGTGATTTCTGTTACCAACATAAGTAATTAAATGTCTAGAAAGGAGCTGTCCTAATATATGTCACCAGGATTGCCTAAAGGGACATTTAGATGATTGGAAATGTAAATCATGTTCATCACAAAGGGATCTTTTTGAAGAGATGCAGAAAATTTCCAAGTCGTTGGTGAAATTGAAAGCTAAAATGGGAAAATCGATTGAGTTTTGTCAAGGCTCAATTGAAGAAAATAATAGTTTAATAAAAAAACAAGACAAAAAGACTCAGAATATTATATGTGAGGGTGTGCAGGGAGTTCACGCGAAAAAACCCGTGTACATCAACGAATCTCTAACAAAGTCTAATCGTGCGTTGTTTAAGAAGTGCCATGACTATAAAAAGAAAGAAAACATAAAATACTTGTGGGTGAGGGATGAAAAAATTTGTATGCGAACAAATGACACTTCGAAGAAGTTTGTAATCTATAAAAAATTCATTGATTGATGTTAACTGAAAATGAAGGTAAATATTTAAAAATTTACTATCAAAACTGTCAAGGTCTTAATTGTAAGTTATTTAATCTTAGGCTATCAATCTCGTCTTCAGATTATGATGTTGTTGTCTTGACGGAGACTTAAATCCAGCCATCTATCTATGACTGCGAGTTTATTGATCAAAGATATATAGTTTATCGAAAAGATCGTGACCTAATTCGATCAGGTAAAGGAACGGGAGGGGGAACCCTGTTTGCCGTCAAGACAGAAATATCATCTCAACTGTTACCCATATCGTGCAATAATAGTAACATAGAGGATATCTGGATTAAATTATGTTTTTCTTCTTAAAACTTGTATTTATGTAGTACTTATATACCTCCAAGGATGTCATATGACACTTATAGTGAATTTTTTGATACTGCAGAAAGGTATCTACAAGGCCAAAAAAATAAAATTCTTATTTTAGGGGACTTAATATACCCACTTTAGTAGATGTAGAAAATAGGAATATTTTTAATAACATAGAAAGTAGATATTTACAAATGATAAACCTGTTAGACTTGCGACAACATAATAAAATTCTTAACGACAGAAATAGGGTTCTTGATCTTGTTTTGAGCAATTTTTCTTTAACTCCAAATAGAAACGACTCTCCTTTTATAAGGGAATATCCGGATCATCCCACTTATAACAAATATTTTTTCAAAAAATATATATGATATTTTGGATAAATGTGTACCAATGGCACGTGAATGTAAAAAGGATTACCTACCGTGGTTTACTAGAGAAATAATTTTAAATTTAAAAAGAAAAGAAAGATTGAGAAAAAATACAAAAAATGTAATAGTCTCGTAGATAGAGCAAATTTCACTTATATCAGAAGTAAAGTAAAAAGTGACATTAAAATTGCATATGAAAAATACATAGAGGAGGTAGAAACAAAAATAGCTAGCGACCCTAGTAACTTCTGGAGGTACACAAGTTCAACAAAGTCAGGTACTTATTCACCCAATACACCAATGTTATACAGAGACCAGGAAATAATCGAGAGCAGGGATATCGCCGACGCTTTTGCCTCGCATTTTTGTAGTATTGTTCAATCAGATCCCTCTGGCTACACCGTGGATGTTACTCCGGTGGTTCCTCTGACAAATGCGACTTTGTTTGTAAAGGGTATTTTTGTGGAAGATATTAGGGTCGCCGTAAAAAAATTAAAACCTAAAAAATCGATCGGGCCAGATAAGATACCACCCTATATCTTTAAAGCATGTATTGATTTTCTAATTGATCCCTTATTAATAATATTTAACCTAATATTGGAAAAAAAATGTATCCAGATTTATGGAAAACCTCAAAAATAGCTCCTATATTTAAAAGTGGTGACAAGGCTGATATTTCAAATTATAGACCTGTAGCATTAATTTGTTGTCCAAGCAAAATGTTTGAATCAATATTATATAACAAAATTTATAATCATATAATTGGTGCTATCACTGAAAAACAGCACAGTTTTATGACTAAGAGGTCAACAGTCACAAATTTAACCACATTTTTGCAGAAGCTGTGTATGGCATGGTTGACTCTAACGGACAGGTAGATGTTATATATACCGATTTTTCTAAAGCGTTAGATAGAGTCAACCATGACATTTTGTTAAGAAAGCTAGATTTTGGTTTATCGCACGATCTTCTGCAGTTGCGTGCTTCATTCTTGCAATGAAGGATACAGTATATAGAGGGTGTACATCTCGAAGTTTTGTCGCTTTGTGAGGGGTGCCTCAGGGGTCTAACCTGGGGCCATTGCTTTTCTTATGTCTTATCAACGACCTACCATTGTGCTTAAAATATTGTGATGGTGAAATATTTCCCGATCATTTTAAATTTTATAGAGCAATTAATAGTACTGCGAACTCCTTCAGCATGACCCGAATAGAGTAATACTTTGGGCAAAACAAAACAAATTATCTTTTAATGTTGATAAGTGTATTACAGTAAATTTTACTAGAAAAAAAGTGCCAATTAATTACAATTATAAAATGGCTACTAATGTCTTAGAATGTAAAACAGAAATAAAAGACTTGAAAGTAGTTTTCGATAATAAGTTGCATTTCGATGCTCATATTAACACAGTTGTTAATAAGGCATTTAAGATTTTAGGATTTATAATTCGTAATGCCTGTAACTTTACTAATTTAAAGACCATTACTACTCTCTATAATGTCTATGTTCGCAGCATATTGGAATATGCCTCGATTGTTTGGTGTCCATTCTATTCGGTTTACGAACAAATGTTGGAAAAATTTCATAAAAGGTTTTTGCGGTATTTGTACTATAAAAAACAAGGTATATATCTGATGGATATATCTTATGAAAATCTTTTGACAGAATATAATTTAAAAAAACTTACTTCCAGAAGAACTGTAGCCTGCTTGGTTGTTTACACATAAGATCCTTCATAATAATATAGATTGTTCATTTCTTCTCGAAGAACTGCTGTTAACAATAAATATTCATAACAATAGAGATTTAGGAACCTTTTATATAAAAAAAAATACCAATTTAGGTAAAAAGTCGCCAATTTTTCGAATGTCCAGTGCTGCCAACCTACTATTTCATATTGACATATTTTACGAACCATTTGGGAAATAAAAAAATACATATCTAGTGTAGAATATTTTTAAGTTTTTTTTTCTTTTTGGTTTTTTTTTTTAAGTTACCTAATGTGTTATCTGGGGGGCAAAGAATCTATTTTTTTTTTAATTTTGTAATATGTAGTGCTTACTTACTGTGCTTATTAGTCATTAAGGACCAATTGTAATCATTTAATGGACTTTGTGTCTTTAGATTGCATAAATAAATAAATAAACACTGTCTGTGTTGCAAACAGATCGCAAATCATTACTTTCATTGGTTAAAATTAGGTGATTACCATTTTTCTCCTGCCATACGTTGGTGACACTGATTTTAGACAGACGGTTGGCTTTTCATCAACTCCTCCGACGTTGCCAGATTTGGTATCAAATCTGAGTTTAAAGTCCCGGATTCTTTCTTCTAATAATCTAATGTTTTGGTACACGGGCTCCTCTTTGGCCTATAGCTAAAGGGCGTAATAAGGACATAAGAGTTGTTACGTATATAATTTCTTGTTTTTCCTTAAGTTTAAATATTTAAAAATAAGGCAATAAAGAATGAAATCCTTGGGATTTTGAATACGTAATCAGTAAAGATTCACTTTGACAGATATATTAATGATAGAATGAAGAAGGGTAGACAGGTTGACTCTCTATATTTAGACTGCACAAAGGCCTCTTGACTATTGAAGATCTACTTTTGTTCTATATTATAATAGCTCACTGTGGTGTGTTTTCCACGTTGTAGCATTTGGAATGAGGAAATTGATAGGGTTTAGAGGAAATTATTTTTTTCGGAGTTAAAGGAAATAAGGTAAATGGCTTTTTTGTATAATCTTATTCATGGTCACATCCAATCTGAATTATTATGTTTTGCACTTTTACTGCTCGAAGGGGTTGATAAATCCGGTATTATCTTTTTTCTGTGTCATTTTATATGTATAACTAATTATGGCAAAAATTATCCTTCCACCAGCATATTTAGATGTGCAAAGAAACTCTTCCTGATCATCGTGAGATTACGTTAGGATTCTTATCAATGCTTCATGGGCGAGCAACACTATTTCCTAAAACATCGAAAGTTTGACAGGCTTCTTCTATTGTACATAAAGTACTTAACTAAATTATTTTCCCCAACAATAAGTAATCCTTGAATCGGCAACAGGATGTATGGAACACTGAATTGCATAATGCACACTTACCAATTTTTAACACCTCTTTTGCAAATATTAGCATTATACGCGCCTTATTGTGCTGCAGGCCTCATAATGAATCCGTACTGTCAGTAACGGATCGCGGCTGACCATGCCAGCGCGTTGCCATATGATACGAGAAGTAGTAGCGTCAATAAAATAATTTATAAAATCATCATCAAGTTTATTAAAAAATCTGTTAGACCTCAAGTAGATTATTACCTAAATGACGCGAATACGTATTTTTTTTCTTTCAAGTAAATGAGCATATGAGAAAGTGTTTTCTAAATTTATTATTTATTTAAATAGTGACTTAATACCCAATAAATTAAAATTGGCAGAAACTTTTTCAAAAGGATTTTATTTAAAAAATATTACAGTAACTATGTTGCAGAATCTAAAACCGCTTTACGGAACGGTGCAATAATAAAGATCAAACCCTTAAAATATTCCACTCGTATAGGTAAAGGCTGGCATTTCGCAGTTTATAACCTGAGTATATGCCAATAGTACAGGCAATTTGTGTGGATCTGGTCAAACGCTTAGCATATTAAGAAACTTTAAAAGTTAAATGTATGTGCCAGAAATAACGTTGGAAACTAATGATAACATTAAAATTAATAGCCTAATATTTAATTGACAGATATGCATAATATTCAAACTCATTCAGGCATGAATTTAAGAACCCTTAATGCATAACATAATTAAACATTATATGGTTTTCGTGTGTTTCCATTAATTATACACGCAACTCAGGTCAGAAAATCATGCACCTCCTCTGCTATAATTAACTTTAGTGAGGCACTTCAACTATGGGTTTCAGTTATCCTTTTTAACACTATCTGGAAATGTGAGGACTAGGTTAAGGTCATTAAACTAAATTTTATGATGTCGCTCCCTTGCCGACCATTTTCGACATTGGGCTTCATTACCGCACAGCAATTTACTGGTGTCATTAGCCCTAAAAAACTATATGGAATGTAGCGGAATCAATATTTGTATTCCCATCAAATATGTATTACGCGGGTTGCCATTAACATTATGAGTTTGAACTGGGATAATCCGTGACAGCTGGGTCAGTTTAAATTGGGGAGCATTATCGTAGAAATTGGAAAATACGCGATGTCCCACAATATTTTTTCTGGATTTTATTACATTCTCATTTTCTGTACAGGATATATCTAATTATTGTAGAAAAATAAAGAAAAGTAGATTAGTTATTGTTAAATAGGACTTTATAAATCTCATATAGTATTCATGAGTATTAAATTTAATGCGTCAAATTAACATTTTGGCACTTCATCATTAAATCCAACTCTATCAGTTTTATGCTTTCTTCTTTAATTTTTTTATCATGAAATTGAAAATATTTAATTCATATTCAGTATCTTGTTTCAATGATTCAACAAGATTCTTTAAGCTTTGTTAGTTTTTTATTTGAACTGTTAATTATCAAATATCGGTTTGAAATGTTGCACAATTAATAACCAATTTTTCATGTTTCATGCGAATTGAAATTTGGAGGCTACAATATACCAAATACTTAACCAGATGCAGATCTTTTGAATCTATCTATAATTCTTCTTTATGCGTTTTTAGTTTCTACTTATATTTCTTTTAGTTCTACTTACTAAACTAATACCTTCTACCAGATAAGAATCGAACAGATCAATGAATTGATCATCTTTCATGCTAATAATATTCTTAATCGCTTCTCTTTAAATTTTTTACCTTATTTAGAGTCACTTATCATTGAGTTGTAAAGGTAATTAATAAATCATAATTTGAATAATACAATTATATTGAGACTGCTTATCAATAGTAATTTATCTTCAACATGATCTTCTTCAACATTCCGATGATTTTTTTTAAAGCATCTAAACTTTTTAGTCAGGTAATATATTGATGAACTACTGTAATGAGTAACATCAAGTAACCACTTTCTGCTTTAAGTTGGCTTTTTTTTAGTTGAGAATTACAATTATTTTCTTTATCTGGACTATCAAATTCTGTCAAGGAACTTGGCTTGTTACTTGATTTTAAATCCTCTGGAAGAACACATGACTGTCGCATGAAGAAAGTTCCTTATGTAACTTTGAGAGGCATGTAGCTTCAAACCCTCCTGGTACGATCACATAGATATCAGGATGAGTAAGACTACCTTTGATAACCAACAAATTGAGTGGGTTACATTAAGCCCTCGGCCATTCGTACAATCTTTTCTATCGTCTTTGTTCTTGTAAAGATTACTATGGGAATAGCTTTTTGCCTTTCAAGAATAAATGAAAGGTATAAGCCAATAACTGACATAGTTTGTCAGGGCATTTTTTCATAATTTCTATGGATACTCCCCCGGTCCTGGAGCCTTCCCATTTTTATCCTCTTACTTCAGTTTCTTGGCTGCAGGAAATATAATATTATTTATTGCCAATAAATCGGAATTCCGCTAGATCTTCTGTCAGCATTTTTTCATAGTATTCTACCTATTTTTCCGGAAAAATAAGATTACCCTACTGCGTTCCTTATAACCCGTTCCATTATTTCCAATTATTTTCCCAGCTTTACTCCACATCCCATTCTTTGATTTAGTTACCGTTTTTTTTTACTTTGTTGTTTGAGCTGTTGAACTGTTTATTGTACACATCTCACTTAATACCCACAAGAGTTTGAATTTGATTACTCCACCATATATTTCGATTCTTGATATCTTCCACTTGGCCAATAACCTCCATTGCTGCTTCGACACTAATGATTTCGTTATATTTATTAATCAGTGAGGAGTAACAGACTCTGTTATTAAGTTCATCCTTATTCGATGTAGAAACTAATTGTCAAAGCTTTGTAGATTATAATATAAAGTTTCATTAAACTTTCCTTTTCATTTCATCATTGACTTCCTTTAAATGTAAATAATAGTGACACTTTAAGTAATCGATTACTAACTTTTTTGTTAGTTGGGTTCACGTGAATTTATATATAGCATTTATTTATTATCTTTAGATTAAAAACTAATTAATCGCTGTTTTTATTTACTCTTTCTTCTCCAAATGGACCGACCACTTTGCTATTTACTTCCTTTCTGGCTCTAGAACTTAGGGCACCTAGTAAAATTACTTCCTTCCAAGTTCCAATATTCTCCACCAAGTCCGTCAAGTCGTCATAAAATGTATCCTTTACCTCGTCTGATTTATCTTTAGAATATGCATCTGCGCCCACTACCACTAAGTCATATCCTTTTCGCTTTTTTCTTCATCTCGACTTTTATTTACCTATTTTGAGCCCTTTGAGCTTCCTACGATCCTTTACTAGATCTACTTATCTTTCATTAAACCTTTTCTTACTTATCGTTTGGAGGCTCTGCATGTAGAAAACAAAGACTCAAGTGCAACAGGAGTCAATGCATCATAGGATATATACGTATCACCCCAAGTAGAACACTTAAGACTCTGAGGAAGCATACTACTATCTTTAAAGCATTCACTATGTTAAAATGTGACCAAGAAGTTTTAAATTTTAGACACTTTAATACAGTCCTCTCAAACTGCTCGAACAGCAGAGCTGCCACTATTACGACCAAAAAGGTGAACTCCAAGGTGATACTTCAGTCTATAAGGGTCCTAAGGGAACTGGTGAACAAGGACTGCAGAACTGACGTTAAAGCTTATTCTATTCCTGTTGATTCTTGAGGCCACTAATTCTGGAGGTATAAGGATGGTAATATCCTCTTTACTAATAATTTTGGATCTTACTATTTTTAGGGTTTAATTGTTTGGAATGTTTGGATTGTTTGGAATTTGGTTGGTCTCTATGCGTTTTCAATTTTCACTTACAACCACCAGCTAAATTTAGGAGTAGGAATGGCTCGGCTCTAAATGTTTTTAAAAAGAATTTTGTTAATGTCTATAGAAACGTGAATTTACTCTCGTAAACATCTTCTATTTTTTTATTAGAACTTAAATTGTTCCGTTTGAATTCTATATAGTCTTAATGACATGGTTCTAATGTACAAGGTTTCCCAAATTCGAGGGTGATTATTGGAATCTCGGAAACCGTAAGAGTTACAGGGTCGGTTATAGCGCAATTTGAAGCTTAATAAAATGACGTTTAAAAAATTTTAAAACTCCGGATACTTCCGGAGTTATCCGAAAAAAATCGACGATTGTCAAAATCGTTTTTACCTTCTACATCTTTATTTAAAGAGATATCGGAAAACTAAAAACAGTTTTTCATTGCCACTTTTTATGTCCTACAACATGAAGCAAAAAAAAATTAATCCGACGTTTCGTTTTTTTTCAATCATCATTAACTTTATTTTTTCTTATTTGCGCCATATTGGATTTTCTCATTTTTAAAAAGTATTTTTAATTACCTTTAAAATGAGGTATCGCACTTGCATATCCGATTACTCCTTCTAGTACTTCCCAAATTGCTACCTTCCTAAATTGCCCAACTTTGCCTTCATTTAACCGACCCCGTAATTCTTACGGTTTCCGAGATCCCAATGGCCACCCTCGAATTTGTCACCCTGTACACTAATAACAGAAACATAAGTGTTTATATAAGATAACTAATACAAGGTGTAATAGGGTACAAATAGGGTATCAGCACTTTATTTGTGCATTTAATCTCAGGCGTGGCAACGCAGCCAATTACGGTGGGAGTCAAAATGTAAACGGGTTCAAGGAATTTCAGTTGCAATGGAGCCGTTTACCGGAGAGCAACGCGCTTTTTGTGTACGTGCATTTTACCAAAACAATAATTCAATCGTGACAGCACGCCGGCTATATCGCGCTTATTACCAATTACATGATATTCAATTATCACCTAGCCCTGATGTCATTAGAAAATGCATCAGAATGTTTGAAGCTACTGGATCCACAGTGAAAATTAATAATCCGGGCCGTCCACGAATCGTAAGAAGTGCAGAAAACATCGAACGAGTACGTCAATCAGTCAGAGAGAATCTAACCTTATCTGGACGGAAGCGAAGTCAGATGACTACTCTCATCAAGATCATCTTTACATAACATTTTGACCAAAGACTTGCATCTGCATGTATATAAGATACAGTTAGTGCAGGAATTAAAATCGAGGGATTACAATACACGGTTAGAATTTGTCAATGAAATGATGGAACGATTCGTCGATTTTAATAACATTTTATTCAGTGATGAGGCTATGTTTCATGTAAATGGCCACGTAAATAAGCAAAATTGCAGGTACTGGTCTGACGTTAATCCTCGCAGAAAACACGAACGTCCACTGCATAGCCCCAAAGTGGTCGTATGGGCTGCTATGTCTGCTGATGGCATAATTGGGCCGTATTTTTTTGGAGATCAAAATGGACGGGCACTTACCATTAAAACCGAGCGGTATTGGGCAATGTTACAAGATTTTCTTGCACTATCTCTCCGACAGTTTCAAGGTTTTAACTTAGAAACCTGGTTTCAGCAAGATGGTGCGACATGCCATACGTCAAATCGGGCAATTGAAGCTGTTCAACAATTATTCCCCAATAAAGTCATTTCAAGAAGAGGCAATATTAGCTGGCCTCCTAGGAGCCCGGATCTGTCGCCACTTGATTATTTCTTATGGGGTTATCTCAAAAGTAAGGTTTACGAGAATAATCCAGCTGATACAAATCAATTAAAGCAAAATATCCAGGAGCAAATAAAATAAATATCAAGGGATGTGTGGACGGGTTATCAATATTCTTCGTTTTCGATTTGAAGAGTGCATACAGCGCAACGGACACCATTGTTTCTGGTTCATAAATTTCCATTGACTTAACATTAATTTGCCATAAATAAATGATCATAGAAATATGGTGTATTTGGTTTATGCAAACATCACATTGCTGATACACTTTTTGGACAACTTGTATAACGTGCTTTTCTTTCCTTGGAAAATTTTCGACAATGTTGATCCTCCATTACTTTAATTATTATATACTGATGCTGCAGCAAATTATATCCTTTCTAAATTCATACTAAATTAAGAAAAGTGTAATATGCCCTAATTAGTAATTAGCTTTTTATGTGTTGCCTTCCTTAAATAGACTCGTCATTCTTTGCACATAGACTGTATTCACTATGCTCCCCTGCTGAGTATCTAGGAATCATTTCACTATCCTTATCTATTTCCTATTAAGTTTCATAATTAATATAATATCTCGACATTTAATTTCTTTAGATCCAGGTTAAATTTCCATTTTATTCTGATCATTATTACTCTATTGATATTAAGATTTGTTTACGTAAAGGAGTTCTTATTAATGAGGCTTAGTTATCAGTGTATTGACTTTTGGATCATATTCTCAGGATATTGAATGCTGAATGCCTTTGATGCTATCAAAGAGAGGAAGTTTCAGACTGTTTACTTTGGTTGTAGTTCCATCGTTTGAAAATGGAAACTTTAATATCGAGATCTACTAGTTATGGATTGATCAGTTTTGACCCACCAGGTTATCAATCTCATTAAGGCTATTACGATCGAAAAGGTAAACTTCAAGCTTGTACTAGAGTCTATAAAGATCCTAAAGGGACTGGTGAAAAAGTACTGCAGAGTTTAGTATCAGTCAGACGCCTCAGATAATGTTGGAAACGAGAAAGCGGACTCCTTTGTTTACTATCTTATCATCAGCAATGCCATTTAATGTAAAGCTTATTGTATTCCTGTTGATTCTTAGGCTCCCTAATTCTAATATCCTTTTTACTAATAATTTTTGATCTTACTATTTTTAGTGTTTACTATTTTCTATAATATTGCCTCATAGGCTTTATCTAGATTCATATTCAGATAAATTCCTAATAGCATGATCCTGATATATGCTAATCATAGTTACATAAGCCTTTTTTGTATGTAACTCGCTTTTCTTTTCTTCTATTTCTTGAAAAACTTTCGACAATATTGTTTGTCCAGTACTTCAATTATACTCATGGGCATTAATTCATTAATTCCTCAAGTCAACACTGCCACAGCTATATATTGACTCATGCAGCTAATTATTATTCTTTTTGAATTCATCCTAATTGAAAAAGGTGTAATAGGCTCTAGCTAATTATTAACTTTTTATACAGTGCTTTTATTTAATGTCCTCCCTCTTTATTTTTTGAACGGATTAGTTCAAAATATTGAAACTTGAGGTAATGCAATTAATGAATGTAGTATTCATTTAAAGCAAAATTGACAAAAAAAAATTTCTTCCTTTTTCTTGGAAAATCGTAAATCGATATCGTAATCGTATTTCTATTATGTTGTTCTTTCATTGCTTGAAATATACTCATCGCAGTGGACTCATTGATCGAACATTGCAACAGCTATGTCTCGACTAATGCTGCAGCAATTATATTACTGCTAGACTCATTATAATTGAGAAAGGTAAAATAGGCTCTTTATTAGTGATTACCTTTTTATGTGTTAATCTTCTCCAAAAGTCTCATCGTCGTTTGCACATAGACTGTATGCACTATGATATAATCTCATCTCCTGCACAGTATCTAGGAGATCTTTTACTATTCTGACCTGTTTTCTTAAGAGATATTAATTATATTGATATCTCGACATTTGGGTACTGAACATCCGGGTTAGTTTTCATTTTCATCTGATCATACTCTGTTGAGGTTAAAATGTTAAAGATTTGTTCAGCTAATAAAGCTTTTATTGAGCCTTGGTTAACAGTGTATTGAATTTTGGATTATGGTTTCGTGATATTGAATGCCTTAGATGCTATCAAGAGGAGAAAGTTGAAGCTAACAGACTGCCAAGGCAGTTATGTATATAGGTCTCCTAATGGACCCGTCATGCCCCACCGGGGGTTACCAGAGCCCAACGGCCTTAGAGAAACCGATAAGGCTCTCTGATCTGAAGGACTTAAAGTCACTCGGTACACTGAAAGTGTTACCCAAGTATTTAAACCTGGCGCGCGTGAGTGCTTGGCACTCCCCCACTGAATGGTCAACGGTTTCATCCTCCTTACAGCACCATCGGCATTCCGGGTTGTCCGCAATACCGATAGTATGGAGATGGCTTCTTAAGTGCCAGTGACCGGTTAAAAGACCTGTCGCTAGCCGATTTTCTCGTCTTTTTAGGCGTAATAAATTTTTGGTGAGACAGGCAGAGGGCCCACCTATGTGCGCTTTGGCCTGTCTCATACCAGGGGACTCAGTCCATCTTCGGTGTGTCCACTTGTCCAGCAGACCCTTCATTGACGCGACCGCAACGCATTTGGCGATACCAACTATGGGTTCCGGCCACATCGGCACATTCGCGAATCCCAGTCTGGCAATAGAGTCCGCTTCCTCATTACCTGCATGGCCTGCGTGGCTAGGTATCCAGATGAGCTGGACCCTGCAGCCAACCTGCACCAGTTTTTTCAGGACTTTTATGCACTCTAGTACAAACTTGGAGCTTACCTTTGCGGCCGTGATAGCCTTAATGGCAGCTCTGCTGTCCGAGCATATTGATACGACTGTATTGCGGTGTCCGCAGCTTAGGATTTTCTGTCTGCATTTTATTACAGCGAATACTTCGGCCTGGAGACAGTGGCTTGCTCCCCCAGCGAGTATGCCCTACTGGTATGGGGGATCCCACCACAAAGCCCTGATCCAGCTCTGTTATTCATTCTGGAGTTTTCTGTGTACCAGATGATCCCCCTATTTAGCAATGCAGGTCTGTTGGAATGCTGCCACTCCTCTCTGCCTGCAATGTGCGTCACGAATCCCTCGCAGTCCACAGTCACTGGAGCCATGCAGTCACTGCCCATCAGAAGGAGAGGACATTCCTGTATGGCCCGGGACCAAATTTTTGCGTGACCTGTCTCGCCAGCACGTAGTTCGCCGAGGACGTATAGCCTGTACGCCGTCCTCATTGCCTCAAATTGCACAACGAGGTCCAGAGGCGGAAGGCTCGAGCGCTCTAGTTGGCGCCGTCCGCATGGAACCTGTTATGCTGAGATATGCAAGACGTTGGACTCTGTCCAGTTGAGCACGAATTTTCGCTTTCTTCGTACATGGCCACCAAACAATAGCCCCGTATGTGAGAAGAGGTCTCACAATGCGCGAGTAGATCCAGTGGAGGATCTTATGAGACAGACTCCAGGTATTGCCGAAAGCCCGCCTGCAGGCCCATAGCGCGCAGGTGGCCTTCTTCATTCTGGTGTCTGCATGATCGTACCAGGAGTGTTTGGGATCTAAGTTGATTCCCAGAAATCGAACTGTCCTGGAGTAATGCAGCTGCACGCCACCTAGAGATATAACAGGGGGCGTGCCAAAGTTACGTCTCGTCGTAAATAGTGGGAGCTCTGCTGTTTCGGGGTTAATCCTGAGACCCCCCCCAGAGGCACCTAACAGACGGTTTTGCGTATTAAGATTCAAAATTGCTGATGACATAGACACAGAGGAAGCAGGTATTCTGGTCCTATGAGTAAATGAAGAAAAAACAGTAGATGAGTTCAACTGCAAAGTGGTTAAGAAATTGAAGTACCTAGGAGAGGTAATCACGGATGACAACTGAGTAGGAAAATATATCTCAGCATGAATATTGGCATTTACTTTTTCATAACTACTAATATATAAACGGCTAAAGAGACAATCTAAACCAACTTGTACAGGGCAATAATTTGCTTAGTGGCATCGAAACCTGGATCTTCAATTAACGAGAAATAAATAAGCTTCTTGTGTTTGAAAAAAAAGTTCTTCCAACGATGTTCGGACGCAATAGAGATGACACAATAGGAGTGTAGAAAAGACGCCACAATGGTGAATTGGTGGCCGTGAAAAAATAATCAGACACATTAAAGTTAACTGAATAAGATGAAAAACCACAGATTGATAAAGATATTATTCCTTAAGAGACCAGATGCCAGAAGATCAATAAGTCGACCAAGAAAAAGATGAAAAGATGTCGTAGTAGATTTATCTAGGATGAAAGCCCAGCAATGGTAAGTCAAGGCACAGCATCGTAGGAGAGCCATAGTGGATGTGGCTAAGACTTGCACAGAGTTTTAAAGCCAAAAGAAGAAGAAGAAGTGGAATAAGAAGAAGAACAAGAAGGAGAAGAAGAAGAAGAAGAAGAAGAAGAAGAAGAAGAACGTTATCAACACGTAGGCTAAAAAGAAAGACTTATTAAAATAATTTTCCCTATAGTTTATTTATGCATATTTTGCCTAATAGATTATTTATAAGGTGAACCATAACAGTAACTTAAGATGAAACTAAGATATATCTAAACTATTATACAGGGTGTAAATAAATAGATGCAAAAAAACTCAGGAGCTGATTCTCAGGTAAATTTTAAGAAAAAACTTTATGTGAACATATGTCTTACAACTCCTAACTTTTGAAATACCGGGTGGTAAAGATTGGAAAAAATATAAAATGTTTTTTTTTTATAATACTTGTGAAACCCCTGTAGATATTTAAGTAAAATTTGATATGCATTTTCTATGCATCAAAATACATTTTCTGAGGCTCACTAATTTTTTTTATTTGTATCAGTGACGTTCGTGCAGGATTTAAAGTAAATATTTTTGATGAAAAATATGGTACACCGTTGTTTACTTAACCTTTCAAATAATGTATCATCCTGTTAAATGTCTGCTGATGATTGTTGGTTGATTGTCAGCTCTTGCCTCCTTTAAAGTAGAAACTTTTTTGTGTAACTTTGGTCCATTTCATCAAAATGGCAAATTATTTAAATGCAGAAATGAACGATATGCATTTTGTTTATGGTCTTGCTAACGGAAATTCATTGCAAGCATCTATGCTGAAAAGTACCCTCAACGAATGGCACCTCATCATACATTATTTGGATGCCTTCATCAAAGATTACGAGAAACTGGACTTTTCAACCAAGAAAGCATGTTTGTGGTCACCAACGCGATGTTACAACACCGGAATTAAAAGAAGTAGTACTTAATTTAGTTGATGAACAACTTGACACCAGTACTTGAAAAATTGGTATCAATAATATGACGGTACGGACTATTTCAAAGGATCATTTAATATATCCATATCACTTACAACGAGTTGATGCTCTATTTGCATGAGATTTTCCTAGGCGTCTTGAATTTTCTCGTTAGATATTAGCAGTCATTGTGCAAAACCCTTAGTTTTTAAGGCAGATTCTGTTTACCGACAAAGCTAATTTTTCCAGGGAGGCAATCATTAACTACCATAATAACTATATTTCAGCAGATAAAAATCCCCATGCCATAGTTGAAGCTCACCACCATCAACAATTTTTTTTAAATGTATGGGTTGGAATTATTGGAGATCACCTTATTGGCCCACATTTTCTACCACAGAGATTGAATGAAGAAACATACACTTGTTTTCGCCAAGACATACTTCCAGAACTTCTTGAGGCGGTACCCTTAGATGTTAGATGTGGTTTATGCACGATGGAGCTCCTGCCCATTTTAGTTTATTAGCACGCCGTAATTTACACGAAAGATATCGAAATCATTGGATAGGCCGTGGCGGTTCTTAGTTTTGGCCACCTCGGTCACCAGATATGATTCCACTAGATTTCACCACATGGGGTCATTCAAAAACTTTGGTGTACAGGATTCCGGTACTGGATTATGATGGCATGAGAAATCAAATCATTAATTCATGTGCCGTCATCCAAATTTCTTCTGGAATTTTTTATCGGATTCGTCGACAAATGTGGCGACGTATAGACTCTTGCATAATGGCAGAGGGTGGTCATTTTCAATATTTTTAATAAAATTAGAATCACATCTAAACATTAATAATAAACACGTAATTTATTTAGGTAGATAAATTTAATTTTTTTAATCAAATACGCAACCTCGGACAAATTAGTAAGCCTTAGAAAATGCCTTTTGATGCATAGAAAATACATAACAAATTTTATTAAAATATCTACAGGGGTTTTACCGATATTATAAAAAAACATATTTTTATTATCTCATTATTATTATCTCAGAAGTTACGCCTTTTAGGACATACGTTCATATGAAGTTTTTTTCTTAAAATTTACCCAAGAATTGTTTCGCATCTTTTTATTTACACCCTGTATAACTAAATATTTCCTTTTCTTTGAAGAAATTCAATTTTAAAGAATTAGGATCCAAGGACAATAGACATGAGATAACGACTTTCGCCGGATTCCTTAAGCACCTAATCCAGTGCGCTGTGTCCGATTGGAGCTCCAAAGGGGTTTTTCTGTAATTATAATGTCGAGTCGTTCATCTTAATTAGGGACAGTGCAGTCGTTTTTCCGCCGACTTCAATCTCCTCGATTATCTTCTAACTTTAATTAATTTATGGTGGAGGATTATCTGCAGTGCATATTATGGAGGGTTTATTGAAGGACTGTTTGCGAAGATTTATTGGCTGAAAAATTGGAGTGACATTATGAAGGCGTTGAACGTAATTAGACCCAAGCCTCTTTGGAAAGGTAATTTATCGGGTCGGGAATAATTTGGAAGTTAAATTATTCGATCGCGGTTTTTAAGGAATCAACTTGTTAGTCGAGTAATGTGATAGCTTCATTCGCATAATATACTGCTAATGAATTAGTTAAAATAATTTTTAGAATAACATCTTTTTTTTAACAGTTGTTCACATACATTTATTTAAAAAGTCTATCTAACCGCCATTAGTTTTAATTTTATTAAAATCTTATATTGTACATATTGTTTCGCATAGTATATAGAATACCTAAATAAATATCAATGAACCTTCCAGTCAGCATTATTGCACTATTACGCCTGACCTACATTTATTACTAAAACCAAGTCACCCATTGTAAATTAAAAGTGATAAATCGACTATTGCATTTACTATAAATACGCTAGGTGAAATTAATAAAATTAGCATTAACGATCACGTTGTGTCTCATTTAACATCCTGCAAAACCACGCCATCAACAATAAGAGAACCCGCAGTACTCGTCACCATGCTGCCAGTGACGTACTAGCAACAAATCAATCGAGGTGCAAGACACCAGTATTAATATTATAAAAAAAAATGTTGGAAATAAAAAGAAATGTTGAGCTGTCATACAAACAATACTGTGCGAGACTTGAGAATGATTTAAACTCGCAGCCTAATAACTTTTGGAAGTTAATTCGGAGTTCACAAAAAAATAACTCCCTGCCCCAAAATATGTTTGATCAACAAGGAACTTTGTTATCGGATCCGCAGAGTATTACTGATGCATTTGCAGCTTTCTTTCGGAGCTCATACACGACTTTTAGTTCACCTCAAGCCTCTAACTCTAATAATATTCAGACACCGTACCCGGAGTGCATAACCATAACTAGATTTACTGAAAACGAGGTATTAAGTGCTTTAAAAACTATAAAACCCACACCGATAGTTGGACCTGACAAAATACCCGCATTTCTTTTATCAGACTGTAGACATGTTTTTGCAAAACCATTAACAATTCTTTTTAACTTGGCCCTTAAACAAGAATGTTTTCCTGATCTTTGGAAGTCGTCTAAAATTGTTCCCATACATAAAAAGAATGACAAAAACATGGTTGAAAATTACCGGCCTATCACAATAATAAATAACTTCTCCAAATGTTTTGAGCGCGCACTTCATTCTGCTTTATATCCTAAAGTGGGGAGTCTTATAAATACTCGACAACATGGATTCATGAAAGGTAGATCTACCACTACAAATTTGATTTCTCTTACAGAATATATCACCGAATCAATAAATGCAAACTCTCAAGTCGATGTTATTTATACAGACTTTTCAAAAGCATTTGACCGACTAGACCACAACATTCTCATTAATAATTTCGACCTATATTATGGATTTTCTTCTTCTTTGTCAAATCTTTTACAGTCCTATCTTACCGAGCGACCACAACACGTGGAATGTTTTGGTCGTAGTTCGGTGCAGATAGTTGCCACTTCCGGAGTCCCACAGGGCTCAATTCTGGGACCACTTCTTTTCAACTCATTCATTAATACAATATCTGACCAACTTGATGTTAATAGCCTGCTGTACGCAGATGACAATAAACTATATATTAGAATTGACTCTATTTTGGATTGTGAGCGGCTACAAAATAATTTAAGTCTTTTGAATACATGGTGTAAAAATAATAATCTACCCCTTAATGCGGCTAAATGTAATGTTGTCTCATTTGGCTTAAAGAAAAACTTCATTACTTACAACTATACCATAGATGATGTTATTCTGCCTAGATCAACTGAATTTAGAGATTTAGGGGTGATCTTTGACAGCTCTTTCTCTTTTCAACCGCATATTTTAGATATTGTCAAGCGCAGTTATAGAATGTTGGGATATATCATCAGGAACTCGCAAAATTTTAATAATGTTCTTAGTCTAAAAATTCTGTACTTTTCTTATGTCAGATCAATATTGGAATATGCATCCCAAGTTTGGTCACCATATTATACAAATCATATTCATGAACTTGAAAATATTCAACGAAAATTTCTCAAATATCTTTGGTACAAGAGTGACGGAGTGTA
This sequence comes from Anthonomus grandis grandis, assembly GCF_022605725.1. Taxonomy (NCBI): domain Eukaryota; kingdom Metazoa; phylum Arthropoda; class Insecta; order Coleoptera; family Curculionidae; genus Anthonomus; species Anthonomus grandis. Next base: position 34,105,325 of record NC_065567.1, read on the forward strand.
CCCAGAAATTGGTTTCCCACATCAGCGTTTATTGGAAAGATTTTCGTTTGCTTTGCTGGAGGATCGGCGAAAATCCGCTGATTTGCAATTTTTATTTAAGTTGGTAAATAATATTATTGATTCACCAGATCTATTGCAGCAACTAAATTTTCATGTGCCTCGCATATCAGCAAGGAATACATCAACTTTTTACCTATCAAGACCTAGAACCAACATTTGTAAATTTTCTCCTCTGCGCAGAGCATGTAACATACATGACTCTGTTCTGGATCAGTGTGACATCTTTAATTGCAGTTTGTCGGAAATTAAAAGGGTACACTTTTCCTAGATGTTTTACCTTTAATTTACTTTGTCTATATTTCTTTTAATACCATTTGCTTGTAATTATTGATAATATTGTATTCTTTTTGATTTTCTTAAGATACCTATGTTTTGTAATTTATTGTTGTAATTTTCCCACTCATTAATTGGAATTTATTCTGTGAAGTGGTGTAAATAAATAAATAAATAAATAAATAAATAAATATTGGTCCTTCGAGCCGGAGAACTGCATAACTTGGATCCCTTTTTAGATGACAATAAGCTTGTTCGAGTGGGTGGAAGGCTGCAGAATTCACTATTATCATTTGGGCAAAAGCATCCGATAATAATGCCATATGACTCTCACATAACTAAACTAATAATTCTGGATGCTCATGAGAAGATACTGCATGGAGGAAATCAAGCAACATTATCATATTTGAGAAAGAAATACTGGATTATAAATGGTAAAAGGGCAGTAAAAACCATCCTAAATAAATGCGTCAAATGCTTAAGATACAAAGCAAAAACAGCAGAGCAACAAATGGGTCAATTACCAGCTGCAAGGGTAGTGCCTAATGCTCCATTCACCCACACCGGAGTAGATTATGCAGGGCCAATTCAAGTGAGGACTACAAAAGGAAGAGGCCATAAGGGTTACAAAGGATACATTGCTGTATTCATCTGCCTTGCTACAAAGGCCATCCACTTGGAAGTTTTAAGTGACATGACAACCGACGCTTTCCTAGCTGCATATCGTCGATTCACATCAAGAAGAGGTCAGTGCTCACGTATCTATAGTGATAATAGTACAAATTTCGTTGGAGCTGCTAACATTATCGAGAAAGAATTTATGAACATAACACAATGTACAAAAGTACAGGACTCTATTACAAATGCTGGTACTGAGTGGCATTTTATACCCCCTGCGTCTCCACACTTTGGTGGAATTTGGGAAGCAGGGGTAAAGTCGATGAAATATCATCTACGAAGAGTAATTGGCGAAACCACGCTCACTTTCGAAGAACTTACAACATTAACATGTCAGATCGAGTCATGCCTAAACTCAACACCACTATGGCCTTTAACAGAAAATATTGAGGACCAATTTGTCCTAACTCCAGGCCATTTTCTGGTCGGGAAGGAACTAGTTTCCCCTCCAGATTTGATTACCAGCAACATCAACTCCAACTTATCACAAAGATGGAAACTGATTCAAAAAATTAAGAAAGACTTCTGGAACAACTGGTTCATGGAATATTTAAGTCGACTTCAGCAACGGTACAAATGGGCTTCACTACAGGTCAACCTTAAACCAGGCACCTTAGTGTTAATAAAGATTAATAATATTAACCCAAGCCGATGGCCTTTAGCTCGCATCAGTGAGGTTCATCCAGGAAAAGATGGTGCGGTACGGGTAGTATCAATTCGTAAAGCCGACATGTCTACAACAAAGCGTCCGATTCATGGATTGATTCCTCTACCTCTGGAAGATGATTCACCACAGCACGAAACATTGAAAAGGAAACCGGCTAGATATCAAGGATTGTCATTGACATCGCTTCTCCTAATTATGATGCTATGTTTATGTTCGACAATCATACCATGTCAAGCAAACTACACTATCCACAAACCAAAGGAAGGGATTTATGTAGAACTCCTCTTGGTACAGCAAAGAAATGATACGTCGTGATATGAATAAATCTAATGAAGTAGTTGATTATTTTGAGAGGCTGTGCAACGAAACTAGGAAATTGACGGAAGACACCCATTGTGAAATTTTTGGTCATCACTTAGCAGAACAGCAAAATCTCCTAAATTGGATAACTAACACGCTTTAAGATACTTTAACCAGGGCAAAGCGAGGACTGTTGGGCAATTTCTTAACATCAGTCTTTGGGGTAAACGATGAAGTCTATCACGACATTGAGTCTCTAAATAAAAATCAAGAAATGATTATGAAGGCCACAAAATATCAAACAAAATTTATGGTCAACGCATTATCTACATTTAACGCTACAGAGGAATGTATAGCAAACCAGTTACAGCGATTTCAGAACTTTCACAACTTTCTAAAGGACTGCAAGCCATCGAATCGATGAACGGATGGGTTGCAAAAATCAACACGAACTCCCTAAGCATACACATCCTCAGTACTTATCAAATAGCCACAAACTACCTTACAGAAATTAATGACCATTATACAAAGATGTTGGATATTCAGTTTAACAAAGGCACATTGTTTCACATACTGTCTTCAACATATATAAAGAAGATAATAACAGACACCAACAATAAGTTACTAAACAACTTGGAAACATTCTTGTCGCCACTACTGCAGACCACTATGACACAAAACGTTACTCATATTTGCATTGCTGGGTATTTTTCAATAAACGATGTCTCCAACTTATATACTCAACAGCCATACCTTTAGTAGTAGGAAATGGTACATACTGGAGCATCGACGCGACCGACGCAGACATAGCTGTTGATTATAACACGCAGGAGTTCTTCTATGTTACAAGAGAGGAGTTGGAAAGATGCATTAGGTCACATCGACACCATTTTATCTGTTCCCCAACTGCAGTTCGGAATCTTGAAACAAACCCCAATTGTGTTATAGATGAGATATTTCAACGACCACAGGGGATACAGTGCAAATCCATAAAGCATGTCGTGAAAACCACTATATGGAAGCAGTTGAACAATCCAAATACTTGGTTGTTCATAACAAACAACTCCGCAAATGTAGCAATTATCTGTGATGGCATGCGTGAGGACATCGTGATCCAGTCAGCAGGCATCATCAAATTATCAGACGACTGCATGATTAAAACAAAGCAGGTCATTTTAACTCAAACAAGACGATCTAGCATCTCGGTGCTAGCCAGCTACTCCAAGGCAGTATCAATACCCATTAACCACACTATTGGTAGCAATAATGGCGTTCCTGACCTATCTTTAGAACCAGTCATAGGTTTATCACCCGGACTAGAAAAGCTGGCGACAGATGAGTCTAACATTCAACGGGAACTACAAGAAACAACATGGCAAACTATCAGGCAGCATTCTGGAACCATCAGCGCTGCTACCACTATCTTCATAATCGGACTAGCAATCAGTGGCTGGTGCCTATTTAAAAGTATAAGGCCACATGGTCGAGCTTACATGTCCAAGAAACGACCACAGAATAAAACAGGTGAGGAACAATCTGAGGACGAAGACAAAGCAGTGGAACTGAGCTCTCTAAGATCTACCATTGAGAGAGGGCAGAATGTCTAACCGCCATTAGTTTTAATTTTATTAAAATCTTATATTGTTCATATTGTTTCGCATAGTATATAAAATACCTAAATTAATATCAATGAACCTTCCAGTCAGCATTATTGCATTATTACGCCTGACCTACATTTATTACTAAAACCAAGTCACCCATTGTAAATTAAAAGATGAATCGACTATTGCATTTACTATAAATACGCTAGGTGAAATTAATAAAATTAGCATTAACGATCACGTTGTGTCTCATTTAACCTCCTGCAAAACCACGCCATCAACAATAAGAGAACCCGCAGTACTCGTCACCATGCTGCCAGTGACGTACTAGCAACAAATCAATCAAGGTGCGAGACACCAGCATTAACAAAGTCTAAGGGGTGGTTTTTTGAGAAACATTCAAATGCTTCAATTTTTTGAGGTAAAAGAACCGAGGGGTCAGAAGGCAAACCTCAATGGCAGCATTTTAGATATTGCACCTACACACGCAAGAAAACAGATAAAACTATTTTTTTTATAATTTCTTTTTTAAATATTAAAAATACATTGATATTTTCTATATAATTCATTACAGTTACAACATATTCAAATTTACATTATAGTATTTACTGCTTTTGGCCCCTTTTATTTATGATCAAACTCTAAATATATTTTTTGTTTTAATTTTAGTTGAATCTATTTTTTCATTGAAAAATTGTAAATATAAACTCTTTACTTATACAGGGTGTCCGTCGGTGAGTGGATTAACGTTTCTCTTTCTGGCATTGACATTATTTAAATGACACATTTTCATCGCCAAATTTGTCACCTTATATGATGGTGATTTAAAATTAATGAAATGACATTTCGCCGTTTAGCATTCACCTTCATTTTTTAAAACGTGTAATGTAAAAATTATATTGCTAATGATTCTTTTTACCAAAAAGACCCTTTCCCAGACAGCATCCAAAATTAGTAAAATATACCGCCTATATCTCATTTAACAAAAATATATAGTAATGTGTCTAGAATATGCCACACATAACCGTGCGTTTAACGGACAAAGTCCAACGAATCAAAAATGTTGCAAATAAAACATGGAATTTAAAAATATTTTTTAATAAAAGAAAAACCAGTGGCGTACCATTTTTCTTTATAAAAGTATTCAGCGGAAATGTATGTATTATTTTGAGAAACCCTGTACATCAGTTCTAAGGGAAATAGCATAACTATAGTTTTTACAAAATTCTTTGTTCAACTTTCATAAATCAACAGTTTAAATTTATTGCATCTTAAATTATGTAATTTAATTTACAGCATGTCAATTTTGGATTATTATAGTAAAATTTTACGTTTTACAGACGTCACCAGTGAGCTGGCTCCATATCCCAAATCTGGATGCTTGACTACAAAATTTCAGTTTAAAAAGCCATATAAAACTTTTCATTATTATAACTGGCGCGCATGATTCATTTTACACAGCATTAAGGGGATTTAAAATTGAATTACTTGCATGATGTGCAGTTATGCGTTCAAATATGCAACATGAAAAAATTGACTAAAACCAAAACAAAACACGTAAGTTTTGACGTCATCTGTCCATAACAATGAACATAAGATATTCTTAAAGTCGTATTATCTTAGGACATAGATAATGAATGAGTTAGTATCACTTAAAACTATATATTGGTTTTATCTTATTCCAGATACTGGAATGTTTTTCCGAAAGTAAGTCAAATGCTAGCCGCCCTAGACACACAAACTTCTACTTCATAAAATAATTGTAAATTATTAATGTTTTCTTGACCTGCGCGGAATTTCTTTCGGGTGAGGCATCAAAGCTTGGCACACAAAAGCCAATTTAGAACTGTCAACGGTAAATGGCCCGAAAATTTTGCATTAGCGAATGCATTATTCACGGATTTATCACCGTGGAACAACAGGAATGCGAATAAATTGTTAATGAAAATACTTTTGAATATATATTTTTGTTCTGTATTGTTGACAATAAATACTGACAGACTCATCTTGTATTCGAATAAAACTGGAAATTAACTTTTGGTGCTTAGAATTTAAGTCTGATATGTTGAATAAAAATAATTTAATGTTACCGTTTGTACAGACAGTAAGGTCAAAGGAATAATGCTAGGGCTAACTCTTATGTTGAAAACCATTCTGAGCTGGATAGCGTGTTCAAGGTGTCCTCAATGCTTGACCCTATCAGGTCTTCCTTTGTATTGTTAAGGTCGTATTTTCTTCCAGCAGCTTTTCTTGTTTTTTTGTCTCTTTTTATTTCTTATGACATGTGGCACTCCACAAGTAACAGTATTGGGACCACTCCTTTTTATATATGAACAGTCTTTTATATTTATGAATCACAGGAAAAATTATAAGTTACGCAGTCGATACCGTAATACTCTATTTAGGAAAAACTTGGAACAGTCTAAAACCTGAAGCAGAAAGGGACGAAATGGTTTGAAGCAAACAAATTATCAAAAAAAATTACAAATTTCACTTCATACCAGAAAAACCTACCAAAACTAGGTCCTTTACAAGTAAATCGATCAATAATTCCAGCGACAAGCGCCATGAAATATTTAGGTATATTGATCAGCATCTAAAATGGAAAATACACAAATAAAGGAATTTACGAGAAAGATCAGAGGATTAGTTTCGAAATTTTAATATCTAAAACAGTACCTAGGCATTAAGCAACATGAAACGTTGTACCATTCTCTAGTGCAGTCTCATTTAAGTTATGGCCTTGACAACTAAATAAATCAATGAATAATAATAAATAAATAAATAAATCAGTTTATTTACAATAATGAAAAAAAATTACAAAATGATTAGTTCAATTTACCAGTAAATAAACAATAATCACAGAAGTAGTAGTGTACTACTTGTACGTGATAACTTATGACACCTAGCCGACACAATAATAATAATAAAAAACGTAGATAAAAATAAAGCATAATAATAACAATTGGTTCTTGGACTTGGGTCGTAGCTACAGTAATTTAGATTTTGAGGTGTTCAGTACAGTAAAAGTCGCGAATAGCGACGTCGCTTATAAAAACAAGTCACTTATTACGGCGAAATCTGGAAAGTTTGGTTGGATTTATATGTAACACAAGTCTAAAAAAGTTTGCCTATAACGACGCCGGTTATAGCGACCAAGTCACTTTTAGCGTCCTTATGTAAAAGATTTTTCATATGGAAGGCCGGATATAACAACCGAACGTGTGTGATTCACACAGCAATCATTTGTAACCAATAACTACAAGTTATTCTTGGGGGAATTACCGGAACCGGAGACCGGGAACATACCTGTTTGTCGATCTCATAAATTCTTTTCTTTGTTTATGTACTCTTTATTTAGTGCCGGGATTTTGTGCATACGTATAGCGCAGAATTTGTTTCTATTACGTAGTGTTAAAATGAATTAAAAAAAAGAATAGTTTTGTTCATTGAGAAAAAGGCTTAATAATTTGGAGACTTGAGGAAGGTGAATCCAGTATTGCTATTGCAAGCGAGTTAGGCTTATCGCATTCAAGTGTTTCTACAATTTGGAAGAGCTGGGATAGAATAAAAAATGCATTTAATGAGAATTTGCTACCAAAGAAGATACTTAGGTTATCCAGTCATGCAGATATAGATAAAGCATTATTTAGCTGGTTTAAAGTTGAAAAAAGTAGAGGATCGCCAATTAGTGGTCCTATACTACAGGCAAAAGCGAAACATTTCGGCAGGGTACTGAATAAAGGACTATTGGACAAAACGTTTTAGAAAAAGGCATAATACTTAAATGAGATGATATTAAAAATACCATCAGAGAGTCCATGCAGACTGATATCTCCTCATTCAAAGAATCCATCTTGCAGATTGTTGAAGATTACTTTAGAAACTTTACCATTCTTCAATCCACCGAAACTCAACCAAAAGTCACGTACGCCGACGCGCTAAGCAACCAAAAGAGGAAGCTTATCATAAAACCCAAAAATGCTGAACAACATAACAGTCATACGAAGACGGATATTTTAAATCGCATCAAGCCATCCGATGAAAATATTACCTTTAGTCATATTAAGCACATTTCGAATGGTGGTCTTCTTGTTACGATTGAAGCGAATAGTGCAGACAAAATGAAAACTTTGGCCAATCAGAAACTCGCTGAAGAATATGAGGTTCGTGAAGTTCGTGAAAAAGCGACTATGCCATTAGTACGATTGGTTGGTCTATCTGAAGATTACTCTAAGGAAGTTCTTGAAAATCATTTAAAATCTCAAAATAAGTTTATTTTTAATAATACATCTAGGATGAGCGTTCTTAAAATATGGCCTACTAGAAAAAATGCAATTATCTTCCAGGCTGTTATGCAGTTGGATAATGTTACATATAAGCGGTTGATAGATCTTAAAAAAATCGTTGTAGGTCTCGACAATTGCATTATTTATGATTCAACATCAATAACACGCTGTTTTAAATGTAACAGTTTTGGCCTTTCTGTGAAAGTTTGCATGGGTGATACAGTTTGTCTGTAGTTCTGTCTGTCTACTGTCTGTATACTGGAGCTCTTTTATCAAAAAATTTATTCCTGTCTTAATGAGCTTGTTCCAAGAACTGTAATACGAACACGAACTTATCCGCCATGGTTTACCGCAGAGATAATGAAATCCCTAAAAGAAAAACATAACAAGCGGAAAAAATTTAAACGTTTTGGTCATCTTCAACATTTAGCCAGATTTAAAGAATTACGTTTTAAGATTAAAAGAGATATTGATCTGTCTTATAAGCAATATTGTAGAGGGCTTGAAGATGAGTTAAAATTAAAACCTCATAATTTTTGGAAGTTAATTCAGAACTCAAAAGAAAATAGCTTGTTACCACAATCTATGTTTGGTCAGAGAAGAGAGCTGTTAAGTAGCCCTCAGGGTATTGCCAATGCATTTGCCGATTACTTCCAGAGTTCTTACACTACTGGTGAATCGCCGCAAAATAATGTTGATATAACTCAAAAGCGTTATGTACAGTCCATAATTTTGTCTGATTTCACTGAAAATGATGTTTTACTGTCCTTAAAGACTATCAAGCCAAAATCAATAGGTGGCCCTGATAAAATACCAGCTTTTCTCTTATATGATTGTGCTTGTATTTTTGCTAAACCGTTAACAGTTCTCTTTAATCTGGCTCTAAAACAAGAATGTTTCCCGAACCTCTGGAAGTCATCAAAGATAATTCCAGTACACAAAAAAAATGATAAAAATCTCATCGAGAACTATCAGCCAATTACAATAATCAACAACTTTTCTAAATGTTTTGAACGTGTTCTTCATTCGGCCTTATTTCCTTCAATGAGGGGTCTTATAGATCATCGTCAACATGGATTTATGAAAGGTAGATCTACCACAAACTTAGTTTGTCTTACAGAACATATATCTGAGTCAATAAATGCCAGGTCACAGGTTGACGTTATTTATACAGACTTCTCGAAGGCTTTTGACCGTCTGGATCATGGTATTCTTCTAAATAATCTTGACCAAGACTACGGTTTTTCTTCTCACCTAATACACTTTTTTAGCTCTTATCTTACGGGTCGTCTTCAGCACGTGGAATGTTATGGCCGTAGTTCGGCTCAGATAGTTGCAACGTCTGGAGTTCCACAAAGCTCCATATTAAGGCCGCTCTTCTTCAACACATTTATTAATAGTATATCGAAACAGCTCACTGTAAATAGTTTGTTATATGCGGATGATACAAAATTGTATTATGGCATCAATAGTCTCTTAGATTGTATGGAATTGCAAAATAATATTAATCTCCTCAATGTATGGTGCAAAAATAACAATCTTCCTCTCAATGCTGCCAAGTGTAAAGTTGTTTCTTACTCTTTGAAGAAAAACCTGATTATGTATGACTATACTATGGACAGTGAGACTGTCCCGAGATCAACGGAGTTCTAGGATTTGGGGGTGACATTCGACAGCACTCTTTCCTTTCAGCCACACATTCAGGACATTGTTAATCGGAGCTACAGAATGCTGGGTTTTGTCATTAGGAACGCACATAGCTTTAATAATATCTTTAGTCTTAAAATTTTGTATTTTTCTTATGTGAGATCAATACTGGAATATGCTTCTTCTGTGTGGTCACCATTTTATATGAATCATATACATGAACTAGAAAATGTTCAGCGTAAATTCTTAAAGTTCCTTTCATATAAATGTGACGGAGTGTACCCAGAAATTGGTTTTTCACATCAACGCCTACTAGAAAGGTACTCCTTTAGCAGTCTTGAGGAGAGGCGAAAATCTGCTGATCTGAAATTTTTATTTAAACTTCTTAATAATAAAATTGATTTGCCAGACTTATTACGACATGTAAATCTTCATGTGCCCCGCATATCATCTAGAAATTCTGACACATTTTACCTATCTAGACCTAGAACGAATATTTGTAAATATTCTCCAATGCGTAGAGCATGTGGCACTTTTAATTCTGTTCAGGATCAATGTGACATATTCAACTGCAGTTTGTCCGAAATTAAAAGAGTACGCTTTTCCTAGATAGTAGACATAAACAAAATTATTTTTTATTCAAGTATTGTATAATATTGTAGGAAACTATTGCTATTAATAATGTATTCTTTTTTTTTTCTCTAGTTTTGGATTGTAATTTGTATAATATTGTATTTTTTCCCCCCACTCAATAATTGGAATTTTTTCTGTGGAGTGGTGTAATTGAAATAAAATAAAATAAATAATATTGTTTATGGAAAAATAACTGGTGAATCTGCTAGTGTACCTCCTGGAGTGACAGAAAAGTGGTTTAAAACTGTATGGCCTGAGAAAGGAAAAGGGTATACAAGTGACCACATTTTTAACGTAGATGAGACAGGTCTGTTCTACAAAATGCTTCCAGACATGACACTGAAAGTTAAAGGCGAAAAGTGCAAGGGAGGGAAAATGTCCAAAGAGAGAATTACTCTTTTTGTTGCTGCCAATATGTCTGGGTCAGAAAATCGTAAGTTGATTGTTATTGGAAAATCAAAAAACACCCGTTGTTTTAAAAATGTTAAGACATTACCTGTTACCTACATGTCTAACAAAAAAGCCTGGATGACTTCAGACTTGTTTATTAAGATCTTATGAGATTGGGACTCTGAGCTAATGAAGAAAAAAAAAGAAAATCTTACTCCTAGTATGAATGGAATAGGGTATCACAACGAACAATCAATAATTGTTTTAAACATGCCGGATTCCTAGAACAGACACTGGAAACTGCCGACTCTGAAGACGACATTCCTTTAGCCGAGTTGGCAAGAAGAATAAGTAATGACTTTGATACAGAAGATTATGTGCCTCTAGCTGTAATTAAAAAAAACTTTAAATTAACTGATAAATTATGGACTAGTTTCATAGATTCTAATAGTCACTTAGACACAAACAGTACTTTGGGTGACGAGCAAATTGCAGCGGAGGTCCTTACAATTGAGGATACCCAAGATCAAGGTGAAGACGGCAGGTCTGAGGACGAAGAAGAATTTAATCCACCATCTATTGAAGAAGCTTTACGAGCAGTGAAAACCCTAAACAGTTTTGTATTATACAATAATGCGAGTGACGAAAATCTTTTAGACACAACCAGTATTATTGAGAAAAAAATTGAATCAATTTAATTTAACTCGCGTTGCAAAAAAACAAAGATAACAGATTTTTTACTAAATTAACTACATAATTGTTTTTATATGTACATACATACAAATGTATTTTATGTACTATGTAGGTTTACCTTACGTTACCCGTATCAGTGTAAATTTAGTTTTTTTTATGGATTTTCATTTTTGGTTTTTTGCTTTGTATGTATCTATGTATTTTCAGGGTTTTGTAAAATTAAAAAATATTTATAACATACATAATTATGTATGTACATAGTTTTATTTGAAAAAAAAAGACGTAGTGTATGTAGGTCCTTTAATAACGACGGCCGTTTATAACGACACATGATCATTGGTCCCTTCGCCGTCGTTATATCTGACTTTCACTGTATTCAATGTTTTTTTTTTCGGGATTTGGATCATCTGTATCTGTCTTAATAAAGAGAAGGAAAGAGATAAGCAGCTGCTTTTTTAGACATTTTAGTTACCAGCAATAAGACTGTTTTATGGTTTGAAGTTTACCGTAAGGCCACCACTACGGACAATATTATCCAGTACTCCTCAAACTCTCCATACTCGCACAAGCTTGCTGCATTCAGCTCACTTCTCTATAGACTTTTTAATATTCTATTATCACCGGAATCTTTTTATAAAGAATTAAATATTATTAGGCACATTGCTATTAATAATGTTTTCACTAGACCGCATTAATCAACTCTATTTAAATAAATATAAATTGACCTACAATCTAATTCACAAAGAAAGTACTAAACAGATCTTTAGAGGCATGATATTTTTTTGTACTATATCACTACATTTGGCAAAATTTTGTCAACACCTTAATCTTTCAATTGCCTTTAAAACAGCCAATAACATAAAAAAACATTTGGTTAGTGTTATAGATAAAACCTCTCTTAAAGTCGGGAGTATACTCCCTAAAGTGTGATGACTGTAGCGCTGTGTATATCGGTCAATCTGGTAGAAAAATTTCTACCTGTATAAAAGAACACGTTGCTTCGGTTGAAATATATAAGAAACAAACTCAGTCTTTGCCCACCACTTGTTATCTTCACTTCATAATTTTTCTCCCAATAATTGAGCTGAAGTCCTTCATGTTTAGCCCAAAAGTAAAAAACTTGACCTTTTAGAGAAAAAACCCGGTTCTTGTGTGCGTAAACGATCTCTTTAATTTTGAACCTCACCTCATTTTCAATAACCTTGTGGAATAAAGTATTTCAACCCTTCTCGAATTTATTTCAAATGAGTTGCTACGTACCTGAACCAAAATTAAATCTGAGTAACAAGGATGATTCAGATTTAATTTTGAGACCAGTTTGTTGCGAGTATGTCTCACGCTAAAAATTTTATTTAAGTTTTTATTTGATCTGTTATTGTTTTTCTAACTTTTAATTGTGTGTAAAATGTGATGTGTGCTTTGGTGTTTTAGGTAATTTTAAGCTTTTTTACCCTTATTTTTATTTTAACGGCATGTTTTTGTATAGTTTTAGACCTGATGATCCTCTAATTGAGCGAAACACGTGTCGTCGATAATTAAATTGTTGGTGAGACCGTGACTTGGTTGTTTTTCTTCGTTTGTTTATGTGTATGTTTTGTTCAGTAGTTTTTTTTTAATAATTTACAATACAAATTTCTGAGATTTGCAATTTCTTAATTTAATAAATTATTAAATCTTTCTCTGCCCATCTGATATATCCCATCTCTAACATACATTTTAAAATTTTTGTTATTTAATTTACCTCTAATATTTTGGGGTACAAAGCTGATTTGTGAAATGTAATGCTTACTGTATCGCTGATCAATAGTTTTTCGCGGTACTAATGCATTCTGATTCTGAGCTCGAGTTGCATAAGAATGAACTACATTTTCAACAGAAATGTCTCCTTTATGCAGGTTCATTAGCAATTTCTGCACATATTATTACCGCAAATCAAATATGCCAGTAATAACAAAAAACCGATTGGAAGAAAACAGTTTATTTTTATCATATATAATTTTTATTATCTATTTCTGGACAACTTCAAGAGAACGCATATGACAGTTTCTTATTCCACCCAATACACTTAATCCAAGTCAAAAGGTTAAGTGTGATTGTACTAAAGCAAAATATAATGTTTTCAAGTGCTCTTAATCCGAAAATTTTTATTAAAGGCTTTTTATTTTATTTGTCACTTCACATACATGTATATCCCATTTTAAGTGTATGTCTAATGGTACGCCCAAATATTTCATTGTTTCTGCTTCTGGTACTAAAATGTGTGTGTCTATATTAAGTGGTCCCATTTTTGGCAAATTGCTTGCATAAGATGTAAATGTTAAGTATTTTGTTTCAGATATATTTAAAGACAGTTTGTTTATTTGAAGCTAATTCACAATGTTTCTTAAGTCTTTCTCAGCCTTAACTTTTACAGATTGCCATAAATCCCCAGAGTAAAATATGGCAGTATCATCTGCGTAGCTTATTATTTGTCCCAGTACTCATTTTAAGTAAGTCGTTGATATACAGGGTCAAGGAGCCTCAAAATAATGTGCCACAAGACTACCCTTACCATTTAATTTTTTTCCAAGATGGCGCCCAGGAGCCATCTTCAAATTTTCATCTGTCAATTTTGCTTTAAAACATAGTATTCATTCATCAATTGCATTTCCTTAAGTTTCAATATTTTTAATTGATCAGTTTAAAAACTAAAGACGAGAAAGGACATTTAAGAAAAGAACTGTATATATCCACTCTATTATTGGACTTTCTCTGTTGAGTGATGTAAATAAATAAATAAAATGAGCTTAGATAATATGTTCGATTTAGGTCACATATGAATTTAATTTTTAAAAGGCAATTTTTCAACAAGATTAATTATCCAAGAAGCATCTTCTCATGTTCTCATCCAGGTAAAACATCCTCTGAGTAAAACTGCCAGGAGTATATTGAATGTATTTTAGTTGATTAAAAAAAAAACAAGAAAGAAGGTGATATCGGTCCTTTTTAATCATATTGGGACCCCCAACACGAAAACAATTTCTCCAATTAGTCATCAATCTCCTTCAGTGAAGACGCGGGCATATCAAAAATCGGCATGAGCCTCTCTCTGTTCCAGAGGGCGCCTGGCATTCAGGCAGCCACCAAATTGAATCCGCGACGTCGGACGACGCTGACGACGGCTACGGTAAGCGTCCCTATACATCCACATCCAGCTCTAGTGCAGTGCGAGGCGTCCAGACGAACGGTATGATGTGCGTCGCGACGATGCCGGGAAAAAGGACGCTGAACAGAACGTGGATGATGTTCATGCCACGACGACGGACAACACGGCTTTTTTATTTTAAATCGACACACGGCGGCAACCATCGGGGTAGATTTTGATTAATTTTTTAACCAACCAGATACTCTTCTTTTTTTTTTATTAAAAAAAAAATAAAATTTTTCAAAAGTTTCTTCATTGGTTGGAAAAATTCAAAATTTCCCTGCAGGTAGCAAAATGCACATCTTTCTTTTATTTGCAATTTAGCATTCTCATAAAACTGTGTGACAAGACGTCTCTGTAATTTAAGTTTTCAATTTTATAAAAGTGATTTATCAGTTTTAAATTAGTGTGCCAATTCGGCTTGTTTTTAACAAATTGAATGGAAAAATTACGTCTTATTGAGGTAAATCTCTGGATTGAACTTGAGCTTTGCATTTTTTTTTTGGTATTTTTTTTTAGGCAACCACTATTATTTAACAGAAAAAAGAATTTTTTCTTAACAGTGAGGCACTAAGAAACTACAAGTTATTAGACATTTTACTGTTGACATCCCAAAAAATCCCACAAGAAATGATAAATATTTGTGTGTTGGCTTTTCTAATATTGTTTTTAAATCAATTACTATTTATTATATTTTATTGGTAACATAGCAATTGATTTTTTTATTACCTTTAATATTAAAAAGTTTGCAATTATTTAATATATTGCTTTAAAAATGTTGTGTCAGTTAATAAACTAATTTTAACAAATTATCAGGATCCTCTTTAGCGATAAAACACAAAAACGTTAATACTTAATTTAAATATTTAAAACAATATAATTTTAAATTAATGCTGACCATCAAGTAATATTAAATTTATTTGTATAATACGAAATATTTAAATTAATTTAGTGTGTGTTTTGCGTATAATTTTTTTACAATTAAAAGAAATATAAAATTAATGATTGAACATGATTGTATATTAAATTTTAAAAATCATTTTTCGTGTCTGAAATTAAGTCTACATTGTTATTAGCATATTCATTCTTTCTTATTAAGAATGGTTTATTAGAAAAGTAAAAATAATCTATTTCTCTAAGGATACTCTATATAATATTACATCAATTAACATTTTTCATTACAAGTCAAATATATGGAAGTAGTAAACTGTTTTTACAATGGAATAAAAAAAAATTAAATATGATGTAAAAATCTTTTTTTACATTAAATAAAAGCCAGGCATCTTTATCTTAATCTTTACATTTAAATTAGATAGTTTCTCTATTCATGAATAAAGCATTTTTTAGGGTAAGCCCTTAACCAGCTAATGAATGTTGATAAATCCTTAAACCAAGTTCTGTTAAGGTCAACTGTTTAAATAGCGTCATAAATCTATGACCATTTCTTATTTTTTTAAGTATTTTTTAAAGATTAAAATTATACTAAAAATGCACATAATATCATAGCCTAAAATTTTATACAATTTTTTTTTTATTTTTAAGGGTTTTATTAGCATCTATTACTTTACTACTTACAATACAATGTTGTATTTTGAAAATTGTACCAAAAATACTTTATAAATGGCAAAGTTAATATCCTCCATATGTTGAAACTTAAATCAGAAATTTATTATGGACCTTACATTTCTTCTTCTTCTACTTATCCCCATCCTTGTCTAATATTCCGCAACCACGAAAGCTTTCTTCTTCGTATTACACTCTTTCCTCCTTCGACTTTATCTTAAAGGATAAAGCGCAAGAATTTTTAGCGTTCGCATAATATATCTTAAGTAAAATATTTTTCTACGTTCTATTTGTGCTCTTCGAAGAACTTCTTTATTTCTTATATGGTCCACCCATGATATTTTCAACATTCTTCTAATTTAATTATGGAACTTGCTTTTAATGTCCAGGCCTTTACACCATACAAAAGAACTGACCAAACGCAACATTCTCAAGTTCTGTATCTTAGTTTGAAGTTTAGATTTTTATTTGTGAGAAATTTTTTGAGTTTACGAAAAGTTGCTTTAAATTGTTTCATTCTGCATCCATTGGGTCCCAATTTTGGTTCAACATACATCCCAGATACTTTATTACGTCACTTGCTCAATATTCTTTTTATCTACCTACCTAATTTGTGAAATATTAGTCTTACTCACGATAATAAACTTCGTTTGCTTGTTTGATTTACGCACTTTAATAATTCCTGAAAATCGTTTGTATTATCCCCGATTATTACAGTATCATCTACATATCTGATGTTATTGACATGTATACTACTTGCTTTAATACCTATAGGATTATCTAAACCAATTCAGAAAACACGCTTTCCCAATGGAGATTGAACAACACCGCTGATAAAACGCAGCCTTACCTAACACTCTTTTTTTATATCGAACTGCTCGGTTGTGAACAAGTTGCTCGATCGAATATCTGCTTTCTGGTTCCAGTACAGATTGCTAATTAATCGAATATCTTTATCATCTAGACTCTTTAAGGTACAATATTATGATGTCATGTTTAACATTATCGGAGGCCTTCACATAATCGAGGAAACACATGAAAATATACTTTCTTCGGACATGACAAGTCTTGTGTTAAGGTTTGTATACTGAATATTTCTTGTCTTATTCCGAAGCCATTTTTAAACCCAAACTGACTGCTGCCGCTGTGAGTATAAAGTACAACGAAGCCAGTATTATAAATGCTGTTAATGAGTTTGGAAATTATCTTTATGTTCTGTTTATTAATAGATTGAAACATGTCAGAAAATATATTATTAGGACCTGGAATTTTGTAATTCTTCATAAGCTTCTCCGCATGTCTGATGTCTCTTATTAATATATATTGTCCTATCAGCTCTTCTAATTGAATCGTTGGGTTGTTTGTTCGGTTGTCATTAAAAAGCCTAATTGCATATTCCTTCCAGATATCTGATATCTTATTTAATTAATTTCATCTCTAAAAATTTGTTTTGATTCTTTTTTTATATATCTTAGCTATTTCTTTCACTTTTTTGTGTAGGTTGAAAGTATCATTAGGATGACTGAGATATTCAGCTTCTTCACATCGTTCAGTAAGCTGTTTTTCCTTTGCTCCTCATTTCTAATTCTCCTTTGTAATTCTCTATACTTGTTATTGTCATTCTGAATTTTGCATAGTCTTCGTTCATCCATTAGCTCTAATATTTCTCGGGTTATGTATTCGTTTTTTGTTGTGTTTGTCATTTTGAAGTTTTCAAATTTTTGATTTGAGATTTCAAAAGCTTTTTTTATGTTATACCAATATCCTTCAAGTATTGTGTGTACTTATTTTGAATGTCCGTATTTTTAAGCGCCTTTATGTCGAATATTTTCTTCTTATTTTTCGTGACTAGGCATTATGGTAACACTGGTTATCAGGTTCTTGAAGCTATGATTAATATACAGGGTGTCTCATTATTAATGGTAAATATTTTAATAGCAGATTCCTCACATAAAAATAATGAGGTTGGGTTAAATTTTCCTAGTCCGAAAATGAAATGCAACCAAGATACAGGGTGATAAACATGATTTTTTGTTTAATTTTAAAAGATGATTTAAAGGATGATTTTTTTTTTAATTTTGTCTATAACTTTAGCAGTTGTTTTTTGTTTTAAACTAAATTTGGCATTTGGAAGTTTTTTATATGCCAAATCTAATTTTATTAGGTTTTTTTAATTATCTCATAGAGGAGTCCCCAGCCACATTTTAGTGGTATTTTGAACTCCATAGCTCTTTTACGCCCTGTATAATTTTATTTTTTATTATAAATATGCATTCTGCAAGCATTTTTGCTTACAAAAGATATACCTTAAAAATGTCTCTAGGATTACTCATTTTCTAGATATTTACATTTAAAGATTTTAAAGACATCCATGAAAGCCATATTTTAAACTATTTAAATTGCTATATTACATTTTAAATGATTAATAAATAAAAATATAAAACCTAAATAATTACTTTAAAATAAAAATTATCAATATTTGCCAGTAAATGTTCCACATGGCCTCCATTTGTCTCAAGACATTTTAAAATTCTTCTATTAAAAGACCGCCGAATCTTAAAAAATAATTGCTCATTTCGAAATGACTCAGCAGCAGCTTGAATTTTTTCTAATAATTCCCTTGTGTTTATTTGATTTTCGTAAACAATGGATTTCATGTATCCCCATACGCAAAAATCCAATGGAATGAAATCAGGACTTCGTGCGGGCCAAGGTCCTTGACTTCCACGTCCTATCCAGTTGAAATTAGCATTAAGATATTCTCTCACGGGTCTAGCAAAATGCGCAGGAGCGCCATCTTGCATAAAAATCATATCTTGGCGCAGATTTAGAGGCAAATTTTCTAAATGATCAATGAGTTTTGTTTCTAAAAAGTTTAAATATAATTCACCGTTTAGATTTGGAGGTAACTCGTAAGGTCCTAAAAAAAAAATTGTCTATAACACCACACCAAATATTAACTTTAAATTCGTGTTAAAAGTGTCTTTCAGTAATGAGGTTTGGATTTGCAATATCCCATGAATGTTTGTTTCTAAAATTAAAAATTCTCCGTCGCGTAAAAGTCGCTTCATCCGTCAACATAATTTTATTAATAAATAGGGGATCTTGATTTTGTTGTTCCTGGATATAGCGGGCGAAATCTAATCTCGCTGGAAGTTTTGTCTCCAAAAGATTTTGTACTGGCGTAAAATGGTATGGATAAAGACGCTCACTATGAAAAATTCTTAAAACTGAGGACTTACTAATTCCAGTTCTTGCCGCCATACGCCTTATATCTGGATCTGCAGCAACCTGGACTAACACTTCTTCTTCTTGGTCCACATTACGTCTATTTGGACGCCCAATATCTCGCTTTGGCCTGAATGAACCCGTTTCCCCAAGTCTCTGGTAAACGTTTTTGAAGAGTTTAAAATCTGGCTGCCTCCTATTTGGATACAATTGCGCATAACGTCGACAAGCTCTTAAACCGCTGTAATTTGCTTGGGCATAAACACAAACCATATCTCGCATTTCCGAATCAGAAAAATATTGGTGTCTAGGCATCTTAACCTAAAGTGATAAATAAAAACTACTGGAACTAACACTAACGCAACAAGTAACAATTATTAACAGAACTATTAATAACTAACAAAAATAACGCAATAAAGGGTAATAAAGTAACTAATCGTGTGAGCTATAATGCGCCACAGCAACTAAAAAAACATAAATCGTTATAGTGACTTTGTTTATTTTAATTTTTTTTGTTAGACACACCCCACTTATTTTTTTTTCTCAACTTAAAGTAGAAAAATATTCATTTTTTCGTTAGCGCATTGCAAGCTTTAAGTCCAGATATCTCGAGAACGGTAAATCCTAGCGACATCTTTAAGGTATACCTTGTTTGCAGAATAGAAATTTATAATAAAACATTACATTATACAAAGTGTAAAAAAGTTATGGAGTTTAAAAAAGACTAAAATAAGGATGGTGGCGCCCTCTATGAGATAATTTAAAAAAATTAAGTTTTATATTTGGCATATAAAGAAACCCCCACAGACCAAATTTCATTAAAAACAAAGAACAAATGCTTAAGTTATGAGCAAAATTTAAGAAAAAACTTAATGTTTATCACCCTGTATCTTGGTTGCATTTCATTTTCGGACTAGGAAAATTTAACCTAACCTCATTATTTTTATGAGAGGAATCTGCTGTTAAAATATTTACCATTATTAATGGGACACCCTGTATATGATTAAAATAAATTTCAGGTAATAATTTGATATACTTAATTGAAGATAAATTAACATTTCATAAAAAATTTAATTTTCTTTATAATATTTCATTATAAAATGAAATCAAATAAATTGATGCTTGTGGTCTTAAGACTAAGCCAACAGACGAAATGTCTGATTTTAAAATTTATAATTGTATCTTGTAGTCAAGAGATTTTAAATTTAAAATACTATGCTTCCAGATTAAGAATTGTTCTTTAAATTTAGTTATTGTTTTTCTTTTTTAAGGTATAATTAATCCAATATATATTATACAAATTAAATAAAAAAATAATAATTAGACATAATGTAAAATAGATACAACTATAATTACTAGTTTATCAGTATTCATATTAGATTTTTTTAAATAATTAGGTGAAATTAAAAATATATAAAAGCTTGTTTAATTTTTGTTGTTGGATATAGGTAAAAAGAAACTACTTCAGATAACCGATTTATATATTTTGGTCGACGTTTTGGTCTTTATGAGACCATCCTTATACACTCGAAATATACACAAAAGCACAAATCAAATCATATATTCTGGCATCGTTGAAGAGGTCAAATTTTCACACACAGTAAAAGTAATTATTAATTTTCAATTAAGAGTAAGTTTTCTTTAACCTGGTTTAAGTATTTTGCCCATATCTTTTAAAGAATTGAATATTATGGTGTAAATCACAACTAAAATTTAAAAAACTAGCATTTAACACACTTCCCATAGATCATGTTATTATATGTAGATGTAGAATATGTTATAGATCAAGTTGACGAAAACAAAGAAAAACACAAAGTTACGGTCTCACAACATGATTTTAGGTCGGATGATGCTCTAACTAGAGCGAAATACGTGTAGCTTGTGATTTTGTGTTTTTCTTTGTTTTCGTCAATTTGTATGTTAGTCTCTTGGAGAATAATGGATGAGATTTTTGTATTTATAGATCAAGTGCAAGATGAAAATATTAAAATATAGAAACGCAATAAGTTGGTTAATAAAGTAACAAATTTTGTTAAATATAATAAGAATAATGGTTCACGTTTGATTAAAGTTGATAAACTAACAAACAATTTTTTTAAACCAAATCCTAACCATAACCTAATCATAACAATAAAAAAAATTAACAATATTCCTTAAGTAATTAAACAAAATTTGCCCAATTTGTAAAGAACATACTTATGAAAACAAATAAGAAATTAATAATTAATTGATTGGTGCTTTTGACAGAGATCATCACTAGGTATATAAAAAAAATCCTTTAAAATCGTCAATTTATTGCAAAATTTTTAGTTACCACCAAATTATGTCTTAGTATCATTGTATTTAATTTTTTTGGTTTATACATTTTCCATCAAACCTTGTCATTGCAATTTTAGCAAAAAAATAAGGCCGTTATCTTTGCAATAATTTATAAAGCTCTTAAATTTCGTTTTTCAAAATAATTATTTCAATTTTGTGGGTAAGTTTTACCCACAATATCTGTGAAAAGATTATATTAGAACTTATAATATTTAATTACTTTTAAGAATGAAAACACCATTGTAATGCAATTCATATAATTCTATGTTGTGAATGCAAGCGTCTTCTTGAATGAAGGTTGGCAATCACATTGGCAAATGCGTGTCTATCTTATGCCGTTTTAAAGACGTGATCGAAGTTCAAGCCTTTTCTAATGTTTCGACGGGGATAGTCACTTCTTTAAGTTAAAGGTTCGTTTAAGTTCATATTTAATTATGGTAGAATCTTTATTATTATTGTTAGTAATTGGTACTTCTCCTAAGTTGGAAAATAAATCTTGGCTGTAATTTTTCTCTATGACTATTTTCTTGGAAATGTCTTTTGCTTATTTTGTTTTTTATAAAAGGTAAAAACACAAAATCTACAGCATCACAAATAGCATCATCAGACCATAACATACACAAAACACCTAACATATAAATAAACAAAGCTTACAATGATTTATTTTATGTTAGGTTATTTTTTACATTTATTTATATGTTAGGAGTTTTTTGTATGTTATGGTCTGATGATGCTCTAGTCGAGCGAAACATGTAACCGTTGTCATTTTATTAAATGTATTTGTGATGCTGTAGATTTTGTGTTTTTACCTTTTATAAAAGTGTATGACCAGCATCTTTGGGATAATGGGTGAATTTTTCGAGTTATTTTGTTTTATTTTTGCATCCACGGAGCTTGATCTGCGGGAAAATTTTGGGTGTTGGGTTTCTTTGTGAGTTTAAGTCTCATAGAATAGTAACTTCTTTCTTCCTTGTGAAATTTAGTAATTTCTTGAGCTCGCTATACTATTAATTGTTACTTATCTCAAGCTCATCCAGTGGTTTAAGGTCAAACGTCAAAACATTTAAAGGGAATAATCAAAAGGAATAATTAAGAGATTTTCTGAACGTAAAGAAGTACAAAACCTCATGTTCTTATTAACAGTAATTCTAAAACCGTTCTTGCAGCAAAACTATAAAAAGAGACTCTTAAATAAAATTAAGAACCACCCAAGTAACACAAATAAAAAACAGGTTATCGACAAATGCTGCTTATTTCAACTTAAAATATAAAAAAATCAATGTTTTGTTTCTTTTTCCGCTCCAAAGAATTGATAAATAGATTAGCTGCTTGAAATTGACGATTGCCTGAAGTAGTTTTTTTTTACCTATATCCAATAAAAAAAATGATTTAAGCTTAGAAACTGAGGTCGCAAGAAATAATTCACAAAAAATTAAAGGCTTACTACATTTTTTACTAAAAATAAATTTAAAAGTGTTTTTTTTTTTAAATTTGATAGTGCTAAATTTATGGCAAAAATTACGGGTCAAAATAAGAAGGGAATGACATCATTTTAATTATGTTTGTTCATATTCTTATATGAAAATTTAATTTTTTTTTGGAATAAACTTAATTAATTTGTTTTAACCCTGAACTACTACCGACACATTTTTATTACGTATGTACTACTGATGGGTCCATAATAATAAAGTTGTCATAAAATCAATAAAAAGAACACTTAGGGGCACAATTTCTTGCAGCATTGATTGCAAATGGGCAACTTACATATTAGGGCGGAGCAATAGCAGAGCAGAGCCATAACGGAGTTATAGGTAAAAAAAAAATCCTTTTTTTATTAAGCCTGGGTTCGGAATAATTGCCTTTTAGTTAGTTAAGTAAATTGGTGAATTTTTGTCAAAAAATATTTGGTCATTCAGGTTTCTTTTTTTATTTTAAAATCGGGAAAAATCTAAAAAAATGCAATTTTTGTTGCAGCTCTTTGCTTGTTTTTTTTAAAATAAAAAATAATTAATAATAATTTATAATTAATAAAATAAAAACGAGGAGGTGGCTGCAAAGCGGATTCCACCCCCTCCCTCCCACTCCCATCCTCCCATTAGTCTAAAAACCTACTAGTTAAGTAACCTAAGTAAAATCTTTTTTTGTCTCCATCTGGGGTATAGCTTTTCTAGAAGCAATTTTTGCTCGAATAAAGCCATCTCTAGCCGTATTTCCACATACTGATGTAGACGCTTCAGTCACCATCTTAATAATATGTCGTTCGACTGCCTGAGTGTGGCATGGGAAATTTAGAATTTCTATGGTATCGGGAATATTAGCAACCATTTCTCTAAGATTTATTTCTGACATGCCTTTTGTCAATGGAGGCTCCGTAACTTCATCTGATTACTATTCAATAAGCTCTGTATAATCGGTAGCATCAAAGTTCATTTTTGGCACTTTAAAATCACGAAGCTGGTGATTAGTTTTAGAACTACGACATTTTAAAATTCGTCGCAAGGCCAGCTCTCTAATGTGCTTTCTGTCATCTCCTAGCATTGCAATTAAAATGTTTTCTGAATGGGCAAAAAATGCATTTCTTTGGATAACTTTATTTACAATGTTTTTACATTTTGTCGGTAAATATCGAGAAGCTTGAATTAAATGGAATAAATGTTTGGGTCCATACTTACAAGCAGGTTTGTGCTTTATCATGAACCAGGTTGTAGCATATACCTTAACAACAAACTCGGCTAATATATTTAATTCAGTCGATGGTTGTTCTATTGTAACATACAGTCTTAATATTCTGTTAGCTGTTGTCAACCATCGTGCATGGGACAGCTTTCCTGGTTGTTTAGCGGTCAACTGAGAGGAAATATTACC